>NC_137685.1:6097076-6304576 GCF_963989245.1 Nansenia antarctica | reverse complement strand
TGCAGGATTAGAAAGTTTTACCGTTTGCAAAATGTGCTCAAATTTAGGATACTCAAATACCAGGTTGGCATACTAGAATGTCCTTTTCTGATATTAGTCCCACAATTCAATGGGGCAGGTAAGGGACGTGGTCAGTAGCGAAAGGTAGCCACTTACTGTGAACAACATGGTTGAGCTACAGATGATGATTTCTCAGTATGTTTCTCAGTAAGTTTCTCTAAATAGTATGTAGTATGGTTAGTTTGACATAAGTACTTTAAGTTTGAATTCACTTAGTATGTACTTTGGTTAGTACGGAGCAGATATTTTTACACTGTGGCATTTCCAATTGACACAATTGGAAATGCTGATTGGTGATATTGGTGATAAGCTGAACAAGGTACAAGCTGAACAAGGGAACAAGCCCACCATGATGAAACTGTACGGTCAGATGTATAGTAGACTTCTTGAATGTCTCTCAAATCAAGTGATGCATGACTGAGTGACATCTCGTTGGATACTATTGTTGTGGGATATAATTGATTCTTAATAGATTTAGTAGAACTTATAAAGCACAAAGAGCTTAAATCAATTGTCTCCAAAGAGGCCTTTTATTCAGCAAAGTCAGATGAGCGCAGAGAGAAATGAGCAGACCAATAAGCCAGAAGCAATAGCCCAAAAGCAAAAAGCCCCCAACGACGGGTGGGACTCATATTTATAGAGACTGTCCTTGGTCATGAGGTCACTATTCTTGGGAACCAATCATATTATACAAATCTGTGATTACACAAGTTATGGGCCCTCCTGTCCATAGTCAGAATTATTCACTGCGCCACAGATCTTGGCCCATCCCTTACAGCAGGGGTCGGCAATTAGGTTTGGCCTCGGGACCAAAAAAATGTTGAGCCACTGGATGGCGGGCTCGAACATAATCAAAGGCTAATTTAAGTAATTGATTGTTTAAAAATGTGACACGTTCTAATGCTTTGACTTTTCTTTCGAAAAATGTATACATCGCTAGTCAACTAACACAGCTTGTTTTGTGAGCCTGCTAACAATGTAAAGTAGTGTTGTAGTTAACTAGGTAACAATGTAAAGTACTGTTCTAGTTAACTAGGTAACAATGTAAAGTAGTGTTCTAGTTAACTAAGTAACAATGTAAAGTAGTGTTGTAGTTAACTAGGTAACAATGTAAAGTAGTGTTCTAGTTAACTAGGTAACAATGTAAAGTAGTGTTGTAGTTAACTAGGTAACAATGTAAAGTAGTGTTGTAGTTAACTAGGTAACAATGTAAAGTAGTGTTGTAGTTAACTAGGTAACAATGTAAAGTAGTGTTCTAGTTAACTAGGTAACAATGTAAAGTAGTGTTCTAGTTCACAATGTAAAGTAGTGTTGTAGTTAACTAGGTAACAATGTAAAGTAGTGTTGTAGTAAACTAGGTAACAATGTAAAGTAGTGTTGTAGTTAACTAGGTAAAGAGGAAAGTTGGTGTAAACAGGGCATTTAAAGAGGAAAGTTGAGATGTAAACAGGGCATTTAAAGAGGAAAGTTGAGGTGTAAACAGAGCATTTACAGAGGAAAGTTGAGGTGTAAACAGGGCATTTAAAGAGGAACGTTGAGGTGTAAACAGGGCATTTAAAGAGGAAAGTTGAGGTGTAAACAGGGCATTTAAAGAGGAACGTTGAGGTGTAAACAGGGCATTTAAAGAGGAAAGTTGAGGTGTAAACAGGGCATTTAAAGAGGAATGGACAGTGAACTATACGTTCATCCTACCTGGTTTCATCAATGTAAAGCCGTTGTGAGAGACTCACATCTTCCGTGCTCACAATGTTCCTCCCTTTCTATACGCGAGTCGTCCTTTTCGAAATGTAAGTGGCCGAGAGCTACTCATATCTTATTACTTACATTCATTCACATAACGTATCAAAACACTCTGAAATTCTTCACTAGCATGCTCTGTTTCAAATGTCAATGTGTAAGCTCCATACCTGTCAACATTGGGATTTGAAAATATTAAGGGATATTTTCCCGAATATAAAGGATTTTATTTTCGGGCGTGCAGCAAGCATTGGGTTAACTAGTTCCTATGATTAAGTACGTGACTACAGGTGATCAGAATCAGATACCTGGTTGAAAGTAAAATACTTTGAACATCCCTGCATATATATACATGAAAACACAAAAGGGCATATCAATTCAGCACATTTATTTATACATTACTTGACACCATGATGTCAATGGAAAAAGAGCGGCGCAAAGCTACCAGAGATCATTTCAAAACGGAGATAACCGAGGCTGCGTTCGTAAATACGCTCTGGAAATCTGATCAACACTCATGGAATGCCTCTTGTCCAATCAAATTCCGTGGTCCCTTTATGACGTTGCACCTAGTGTGCGTTCCGGCGCTCTCAGAGCAAGATTACGAACGCAGCCCAAGAAACGAGAGGAAACAAGTCAACTCCGACATGGATATAACGATTGTGCGCATGCAACAATTAAGTGTTAAATTATATTATATTATAGGTGAAAAATACGGGAGATTTACGGGAAAATATTTAAACGGGAGCACAGCGGGAAAGAAATGTAAAATACGGGAGAATCCCGGGAAAAACGGGAGGGTTGACAGGTATGCCGAGAGCTACTCATATCTTATTACTTACATTAATTCACATAACGTATCAAAACACTCAGAAATTCTTCACTAGCATGCTCTGTTTCAAATGTCAATGTGTAAGCTCACTATAGTAGTAGCAGTTTCTGTATCCATATATCTGTCACCAGCGGAGTTCCGACTCCCCAACCCCACCTACTGGTGACTGGATTCAGTGGACTAATTGCTCATGCCTGTCACCTGTTGTATGTTTGTATGTGGCTATTTAGGTGTGTCCCCTTTCCCTGTTCCCTTGTTAGTCGATCGCTTGTGTTACCCTTTGGAAAGCTGCCGATTCCTGCTGTATGTATTACCGCTCACGTATCCGATACCCGGAACGTTATTTGAACATTGACTTTGTTTGCGTGTTTGAAACCCTGTACCTTCGTTGGGGCCCTTGCTCAAACTTTACTTTCCGTGTGCTTTGTTCCAGAACCCAGTTTAATAGTTAATAGTTACGTACGTGCTGAGCCCTACTGCTCTCCTTTATGTTTGTCCCGTTTGGAAAGTTTATGTTTGAACCTGCGCACTAAAGAGAACCTTTATTTTATCATATCTCCGTCTCGTTGATTACATACACCGCACCTGGACCCGACACAGTTGTACACACACAGAACTCTGGGCGACGGCAGAGTTCATCACTCAGTGCACCTTAGTGTTCAGCCTACAGCCGACCTCCTTCCCCACGCCACCGAGCAGTCCCGGGTGGCCTACATCACTACCCTGCTAACAGGACGTGCCCTGTCCTGGGCGACGGCAGAGTGGGAGAGGGAGACTACGATATGTGCCAGTTCCCAGCTCTTCATAGCAGAGCTTCGTAAGGTAAGGTCTTTGATCACACCCGGGTGCTCTCTACTTACGAGGCAGGCAGGCGACTCACCGCCTGTCGACAGAACCAGTCAAGTGCTACAACATGTATATGCAGGCCCGGATTAACCCCCTAGGCTGCCCTAGGGTGACCAGACTTGATGTGTGCCCCCCCCCCCCAACACACACACTTTTTATTTTTTTTTATTTTTTACTTTGCAAGTGAAAATTTGATATTTACTATGGTTACAAAAACCATAGATTTACAAGAGCATATTACTACAGTACAGGCTCATCCCAGTTGGGCCTAATGCCGTAGTATAGCCTTGACACTGATGCTCAAATCTGAATGCAACTCACATCCCAATGCAACACGACTTTCTAAATATAGGCTAATTATTTCCATCATAAATGGCCTGAGACTACATGCAAAACCATAACAAAGGGGGAAAATGCACATACTGTACACTACAATAAAACAAGCTCAATACCAACCAAGTCCAAAAATGGAAATAAACAGCGCCTGTCTCTTTGCCGCTCTGCTCACCTTCGTGATGCTGTATCAGACGTAGGCTATAGCCCTGTGCATCACACAGGCCCAAATCAGCCACAGCGTCATATTAGCCCCAAATAATCATAAGTAAGCCTTACCGGTAAGGAAGAGCCTCAGTGCGACAAACACACATTGGAACGTCGTCTGTAGTCCATGTATTCTCAGGATTTGAAGCATCTCCTCTGGTGAACGGGTTGTCTCCTCCCGCACAAAATCCTTGAACTGAATAAGTTCATCTCCAAAGTGTTTGTCCAGGTCATCTGGATATGTGGAGGAGAGCGCAGTAGCGCGTTTACGCACAGAATCGCGGTCCATGTCGGAATCAAACAAAACGCCAAATAGTCCATTCAGGGCCCTGTATGCATCAATGCGCTGAACAAGAGAGGATTGCTTAATTTTTCGCTTGGCAGAGCCACTCAGTTGTCGCCTGTCCATTTTGATTTCTTAGTTGATAGTTTGGCGTCACTGCGTCATCGCGCACCTGTCTGTGATGGGGGGGGGGGGGGGCACTTGTCTGTGACTGGGGGTGGGGCACTCGCAATTATTTATCTTATTATTTATATGATAGCCTAAATATAACCGTTAGTTTTGTATCTGTGTGGATGTCTTCCAGTAAATATAGCCTATATTTTAAAAATGTGCCCAAAATATTTTAAAGGTCTATTCATTGTCCGAATAATTTGGTGCCCCCCCATTGGCTGGTGCCCCAGGGCATTCACCCGATGCAATATATGGATAATCCGGGTTTGTGTATATGGTTGGGTCGGTCCTGTCTGATGCTCTGATTGAATATTATAGTGTAGCCCAGAAAACCATGAAGTTGTACAATACTTCTAATTTCTACTTGGTGGATATTGCTGTTAACAGCTACCCTTCTACAGAGGGAACTCGTGAGCTTAGAATTATAAAGGCCAATGCATACAGCGTGCGATTTTTGTTGCACGACAACATTCGATTGCAATGCACATGGCGTGCAATGCAATTTTTGTCGCACCACAAAATTCCATTTTCAACTCACACCATTGAAGTCTATGAGAAAATCATAAAAAATCTCATCCCAATGCACACAATTTTTTTCGCACCACAACATTCCATTCTCAATTGTTACTTTATTGTTACGTAGTCGGACCAGGCAGGCTGATTACTATAGGCTCTACCAATGTTGCTTGCCTTGCTTCCACAATTTCTACAAGATACAACTGGACATATTGTGATAAAATATGTGGGTCCCCTGATTTAGGGGTATTGGTAAAATGTCAGGAGAGGGAGCGCACAAAACACACAGCCAGAAAGGTGTATTATAAAAGCCACTTTATTATTATGGGCGATGATCAGGCAGACATAGATTCGGAGGACGGAGACAGTCCAACATCTAGCTATTCGCCCCTAGGACTCAACTTCCACAACTGATCATGCATCTCAATTAATCATCATAAATATACAGTAGTACAAATTCATCTCATTCAAATAATCATAGGCCTATAAATAAGACAAACATTGGACATATTGGCTGAATAGTAAATAATTAAAAGGGCACGTAACTCGCCGGGTATTTGAGACCCCCCCGTGGGGTCTGAGCGGTGCACTGCGTGCAACCGATGAGGCTCAATATGTAAGTCCGTCTGGCTGACGAATGTTCCTGCGTTCACGCTACAATATAGTGCCTACATGCTCGATTGTTATTATTATGTAATATAGGCGTCTTGTATGTGAGATGGGCCGTGTAGCTATGTGGCATGACACGGAAATAAATCATGCATGCAGTAATTCGTATAGCTAGTAATGAGACAGCCCATAATGTCACGTTGCTAGGATACACAGGCTCACGTGTCCAGTTATAATAATCATCATCATAATCATCATCATAATAATGTATGTAACGGATCCCTGTATATGAAAAGGCTTGAGACTTACTGCTGTAACTTAAAGTGTTTATTTCCTTCTTCTTTCCTTAATTGAACCTTGAAAGTCCACATGTGATAATCAAACAATCAAATAAATTGCACCATAAATTGCAATTGCACCATAAATTCCTGTCACCCTCCTCCTCCAGAACTACCAAGACCCTCTCACCCTCCTCCCCCAGAACTACCAAGACCCTCTCACCCTCCTCCAGGACTACCAAGACCCTCTCACCCTCCTCCAGGACTACCAAGACCCTCTCACCCTCCTCCAGGACTACCAAGACCCTCTCACCCTCCTCCAGGACTACCAAGACCCTCTCACCCTCCTCCAGGACTACCAAGACCCTCTCACCCTCCTCCAGGACTACCAAGACCCTCTCACCCTCCTCCAGGACTACCAAGACCCTCTCACCCTCCTCCCCCAGAACTACCAAGACCCTCTCACCCTCCTCCCCCAGGAGGACGACCTGTCTGAGTCTGAAGCAGGGCCACCCCCTCCTGTGGATCACACGGCCACAGACCACCGCCACACACCCCCCCTCAGCCAGCCGAACCAGCAAGTGGTTGGGTCCAGCCCCTCTCCAGTGGAGCAGACCGGGCCGTACCATAGACGCCGCAGGTCGAGGGCGGAGCTGGAGGCAGCGGACGCCTTGCTCACTCTGGATGATTAGGAGTGTCTCATCTTCATAATCATCCTCCTCCTCCTCATCAATGTTGGTTCCACAGGGAGGGAGGGGCCGAGCAGGTTGTGTGAAGTAGTGAGCTTCAGGTTTAATACCTCTTTTCTGACAAATCTTCACTAAGTATGCCAACATTTACATGGCTCTGTGGGAGAGGACTGTATTAGCCAAATGCCCACAGAAACCTTTCCTGTATCTGAGGTTTTTACATGATATTTTTGGGGTGTGGACTCACACTAACACAGATTTTCACCATTTCATTGATATGCTCAACACTCCACACCACCCTGCCATCACGGTTAAATATATCCTCCATCCCATAGAGGTGAACTTCCTGGACACAACAGTGTTTTTCTCCCCCCCCACATCAGAACCAGAAATCCCTCTGCACTAAAGTTTTCTTTAAACCCACAGACAGTCACACCCTCCTACACAAACACAGTTACCACCCCAAGCACACATTTACAGGCATAGTTAAGTCCCAACTCCTTAGATACCACAGACTGTGCACATTCCCCCCAGGATGCGGAGGATGCCACTCGGATCCTCTTCGGGGCCCTCAGAAAGAGGGGCTACTCGAGGAGGTTCCTCAGAGGCATCAAGAGCAACACCCTCCGAACACGCACACAGACACAGAATGCATCGCTGGTTACCCCCAATCCCAACAACTCTAACTTTCCTTCCATGCCTAACCCTAACCCTAACTTTTCTTCCATGCCTAATCTCAACCCTAACCCTCCTTCTATGCTTAACCCTAACCTTCCTTCTGTGCCTAACCTTAACCCTAACCTGAAGCCTCCTGGCCGGGGCCTTAAGCCAAGCCCTGGTCCTGTCCATAACACCAAGCCTAAGCCTAATCACAGTCCTAACCCCAAACCCAAGCCTAACCCTAACCCCAGGCCTAACCCCAACCTTAACCCCAACCTTAACCCTAACCTTAACCCTAACCCTAACCTTAACCCCAACCTTAACCCCACTTCTAACCCTAACCCTTACCCTACCCTACCCTAACCCTAACCTTAACCCTATCATCACCGCCTCCAAAACAACCACCTGCTCCCTCGACCCCCTCCCTACCACCCTGACCAAGGCCTGCCTCCCTGCCCTCATCCCCCACCTCACTGCCCTCTTCAACCGTCCTTTTATTTCCTCTGAAGAAGGCACAGTGTGCCGAAACTGTCAGGAGCGCTATTTTATTGTTTTAAACCTTTTGAAAGTCCTTTGACACAACTTTTAACATATTCATTTTAAGGTCTGAGTAGACCTAAAATCAACATTTGTGGTTGTTTTTAAATCTTTGATGTGCTCTAGATCTCCAGTTTTGGATATTATTCTGGTTAAACTCAATACTAGATCCCAGGGAAAACCTGGGCCCGGTTGGGCCAAGCAGACCCCTTATTTTTGGGTGTTTTGTGGTTTTTTTGTGCAGTGAAAACAGACTCACCTGATACACGTGTGTGTTTGATTGAACATGGTTAAGAGCACAGAGTGTGGTTGTTTTACACAGTGTGGGTAGTGGGTTGGCCGGCTCCCATACCGGTTCACAGGAATAACCTGGAAAAATAGTATTGAGAACCAGTTAAGGGTTTTGTTGATCAAAACCCCCGAACATTTTTTACTGACCAATTTAGCTGGGAGAAATAGAGTTTGTGTCATTAGGAACTTTTATTGTCCTGCGTTTGGTTTGTCTCCCATTCCCTTAATTCTTAGTTTGAAAGCACTTAATTTGTTTATTTTCAAGCACTTCTTGAGTGACTTAACTCAGTTTGACTATCAACAACGGCTTTAGTCTATTTCCCCTATTGGGAAAGCATGAGGCTGGATGGCTCTGGTGTTGGGGCGGTGTGGTCGGGTCTTGGTGGAGGGCCAGAGGGGCCTGTGATTAGACTGGAGAAAAGGTATTTCAAACTACTCCAGGCAGTACACCATGCTGAGGTGGTGGAAAGGGCAGAAAGGTCAGAAAGATTCCCGGTGGGAATGATGAAGCAAGTACAAAAACTCACACAATTCATTAAACCATCATCACCAAACCTAGAAACATTAAGAAAAGTAAAGCTCAATACGGATTTGTGGATGCAGAATAACCTGCAAATCCTTAAAGAGCATTATGATTCGGTTTTGGCATCGGGACTTCAGGGTATCTCCCCATTTGAGCAGGTTGCACTAGATAAAGCCATTGCATATGGCAAGGCGAGATACAAACATAGGCTAACAAGCCTGTCTATTGCAACTCTAACATCGCTCGTGGGGAGCGATCATGAGCCCACTGTGCAGGGAGAGGGCAGGCTGGACCCTGTGGAGTGGCCGGAGCTGTTGCGGCCCAACCTGGGCCCTGACCCTGGCCTCGGCCCTGACCCTAACCTCAATCCTGACCCTAATCTTAACCTCAACCCCCATTATGATTCTGGCCCTAACCTGATCTCGGACCATAACCCTTACATAACCCTAGGCCTGACCCTAACCCTAGGCCTGGCCCGAACCCTGGCCCTAAGCCTAACCCTAACTTTAACCTTAGGCCTAACCCTAGGCCTAAACCTAACCCTGGCCCTAACCTTAACCCTAGGCCTAACCCTAACCTTAACCCTAGGCCTAACCCTAACCTTAACCCTGACCTTAACCCTAACCTTAACCCTAACCTTAACCCTGAGCCTAACCTTAACCCTAGGCCTGGGCCTAACCCTAACCCTGGCCCTAACCTTAACCCTAAGCCTGGGCCTTACCCTAACCCTGACCCTAACCTTAACCCTAACCTTAACCCTGAGCCTAACCTTAACCCTAAGCTTGGGCCTAACCCTAACCCTGACCTTAACCCTTCTCTCGGCCTCACACCTGACCCTAACTTGGGCCCGTACCTGGGATCTGGTCGAGCCCAAACTCCACCTGGACCGACAGGACCCACCGGAGTGCGGGTCCATGTGGCTCAGGTCCTGAGGGGTGACACAGTGGAGGAGGAAGGAGTCAGGAAGGATTGGGTCCTTAATTTCGACCTGGGGGCCTCTGAGGAATCAGAGGGGGATTCACCTGAGCGGAGGGGGGGGGAGGTGAGGGGGAACCTCACCAATGTGGCAGTGTTGCTGTCGGACTCCCAGATGTTGGGGGCTTCTGGGGTGTCGGCCAGTCAGGGGTCCGGCCTCTTGTCCAGTTCGGGGTCGGAGCAGGAGGAGGTGGAGGTTCCATCCAACTTGGACAGACCGCTCTGTCACCGCAGTGCATACCAAAAAAGTGTGGTGTGGGAACTTGAGATTAAAAAGCCAGTGGTGATAGTGGGGGATTCGAATCTCAATAGAATCCCCCCCTTCAACTATCCACTGATCCAAGTTGACAGTTTCCCGGGGGCCAACATTTTCCATCTGAGGGATATTCTGACCAAGTTGAACCCTAGTCCTGCCACTCACAAAGTGGTCTTTGTGGTGGGATTAAACAACTGTCTGGGGGGAAACCTGCTCTCGACCATGAAAAAGCAATTCCAACAGCTGATGGCGAGGGCAAGAGTGGTTTTCCCTCAGGCAGAGGTGTTTTTTGCTTTGACACAATACTCACCCAGGTTGCAGGCCCCAGTACGGGCCCTCCGGTCACACCTCCTCCTCCTCCTCTGTCACACAGGGGGTCCCACAAGGCTCAGTCCTCGGCCCCCTGCTCTTCCTCTGCTACACACTCCCCCTCGGTCACATCATCCGCCAATTCAACCTGGACTTCCACTGCTACGCCGATGACACCCAGATCTACATCACCACAAACTCCACCCAGAACCCACCCCTCACTCACATCGAAAACTGCATTTCAGCAATAAAAACCTGGCTCACACACAACTTCCTCAAACTCAACAGTGAAAAGACCGAAGTCATCCTCATCGGCACCAAATCCACCCTCAATAAAACCGGACCCATCACACTCACCATCGATGACACTACCATCACCCCCTCCCCCCTGGCTCGCAACCTCGGCTTCATCCTGGACCCCACCCTCTCATTTGATCCCCACGTCAGCTCCATCGTCAAGACCTCCTACTTCCACCTCCGCAACATAGCAAAAATCAGACACTGCCTCTCCCCGTCCGCTGCTGAATCCCTCATCCACCCCTTCATCTCCTCCCGCCTTGACTACTGCAACTCCCTACTCACCGGCATCACCTCCCGCTCCCTCCATAGACTCCAGATGGTCCAAAACTCTGCTGCACGCCTCCTCTCAAACACCCGCTCCCGTGACCACATCACTCCTGTCCTCCACTCTCTCCACTGGCTCCCCATCAAAGAACGCATCCAATTCAAAATCCTCATCCTCACATACAAAGCCCTCCATAGCCTGGCCCCCCCTTACCTGACTGACCTCCTTCTCCCCCACCGCCCTACCCGTACCCTCCGATCCTCATCCATTGTTCCCCTCACTGTCCCACCCTCAACTCAAAGGCTTCGGTCACCGTGCCTTTTCACGAGCTGCACCACGCCTCTGGAACTCTCTCCCTCAACCACTCAGAGACTCACCCTCACTTCTCACTTTTAAATCCCACCTCAAAACCTACCTGTTCTCCCATGCCTACAGCCTCCCCTACCCCTAGCCATCTCCCCCATCCCAGTGCCCCCGCCCCCCCCCCCCCCCCCCTTGACACACATACAACCACCCCTACCCATCTCCCCTAACCCTGCCACCCCCCTGATATGCATACAGCCTCCCCTACCCCTAACCACCTCCCCTGTCCCCACCACCCCGCCCCCCCCCCCCCTCCCCGTTCGCTGACTCTGTGTTCAATGTTACTTGTTGTTTTTGTGTTTTCCGTATCCCCTATATTGTCAGCGTCTTTGAGCCTCGGAAAAGCGCTATATAAATTCAATGAATTATTATGTTTGGGAAACCCGAAAATCCTCTCCATCTCGGTGCACCAGAGGTAGTCTTCCTTGCCGTTCATGTCGACCGGCAGCGGCCCCATCTTCCCCTGTCTGATGGAGTTGGACTTGGTGGTTATCGTGTGCACTTTGTTGAACTTGGCCGTCCGTCCGAGTTCCAGGCAGTCCTGCTGGTTGACTTTGTCATCCAGTGAGGTAGCTAGAGGTCTGTTCATGCCAGGCAGGTTGCCCCAGAAGTAGCGAGCTCTGTGAGCAGGACTCACTTTCACAGCATCGATCAGGATGGGGTTACACTCCAGGAAGCGGCAGATGTCGGCCTTGTCGTTGGCGCTCATGGAGACCACGTTCTCAAACAGCCAGAAGAACGGCCGGCTGTCGTCTTCCCGCGGCCTCATCATGGTCAGCATCCTGTAGTACTCAAAGAACAGCCGGCCTGTGCCCTCATAGAGGCCCTTACGAGCAGGGTTGACCATGGCCAGGTCGTTGCAGGGGCTTCCACCAATCAGGAGGTCGAAGGGACCCCATTCAGCTAGGTGTTTCCCGGTGATGGTGCGTACGTCGTTGACATGTTGGATGTGACCCTCGTGCTTGATCATGCCCACGGCGATGGAGTCGTCGCAGATCTCTGAGGCGATGTACTGTTCGATCTTGAAGCCCAGGTCTTTCAGCACCAGGCATCCTGTAGCGATCCCGTCAAACAGAGGGGGACTGGGGGGGTTATGGGCCAGAGGAGCGTACCTGGGTGCCTCGGCGGGACATATTCGACCCTAGTCTAATTTCTGACTTTCGCCGGCTCCATCCCGAGGCACCCGGGAGGGCACCGTCACCAGGGGAGTTCCGACTCCCCAACCCCACCTACTGGTGACTGGATTCAGTGGACTAATTGCTCATGCCTGTCACCTGTTGTATGTTTGTATGTGGCTATTTAGGTGTGTCCCTTTTCCCTGTTCCCTTGTTAGTCGATCGCTTGTGTTACACTTTGGAAAGCTGCCGATTCCTGCTGTATGTATTACCGCCCACGTATCCGATACCCGGAACATTATTTGAACATTGACTTTGTTTGCGTGTTTGAAACCCTGTACCTTCTTTGGAGCCCTTGGTCAAACTTTACTTTCCGTGTGCTTTGTTCTAGAACCCAGTTTAATAGTTAATAGTTGCATACACGTGTGCTGACTGCTGAGCCCTACTGCTCTCCTTTATGTGTGTCCCGTTTGGAAAGTTTTATGTTTGAACCTGCGCACTATTGCTCTAAGTAAAGAGAACCTTTATTTTATCATATCTCCGTCTCGTTGATTACATACACCGCACCTGGACCCGACACAGTTGTACACACACAGAACTCTTATAGAAACGTAACAGAAAGCCATATACCGATATAAAACAGAAGCTTACCATAAAACCTACCAGAGGGACAGCCCATCCCTAAATGTTAAGGAACATGTATAAAGACTAGTATGCACCAAGGCGAAACGGGGCTCTTGTCCGGTGAAGCTTCTGCAGTTAACCAGCTGATACTGGCCTGCGGAGGTGAAGCTAGATAAGACCCCTTTCCATGGAATGAAAATGTATAATATTTATAATAATGCTATTGTTTGCTGATGCTATTTGTTTACTGATGCTATTGTTTGCTGATGCTATTGTTTGCTGATGTGCTCGAATAAATATTCTCTTAAAGAACAGTTCAGTAGTGGTGCCGAATATATGATTGGATCATTTTATCGTAGAAGTTTGAGGACGTATCAAGGACGTCTCGTTGAGATTAAACGAACTCGCTTGTAAGTAAAGATTCAATTAACTCAATTCTGGATAAGTTGATCCCCTTACAACAGTGACGTGACGACATGTTGACAGACGGTAGCAATTTGATTGACAGCTGATATAAGTTTTTTGTGTTGGAGGGGGTGGGACATTAGTAAGGGATTGAAATTGGAAAAGGTTTCCAGGGTGATTTTTGGGGGGAAGGCTGCATCTTTTTTACAGGTAGCTCGCGAGCGACGTGTTGGAGACCCATGTTTTAAAGGGACCTTCATGGTAAATAGTGCTATTTTTAGAACTTGCCCTACGGGCGACTCGCGTGGTCTCTGCGGGCACCGTGTTGGCTACCCCTGCGCTAGAGGAATCGATTGATGCATCAAAACCTTGAGAACTGCCTGCGGATTAAAGTGACGTCCATATCACCAGATATCAAGCAATACTGACCGATGGGAGATGCTTTTTGTTTGCGCCGATTTTGTTGTCAATGTTTTTCAGAAAATTAAACAGAATTTGCTTTGTTACTGTTCATATGTGTGTTGCAGTCACATATACGTAAACATTACGTTTGAATGGTTTACTGAGCTTGTGTTATTGTTTTCAAACCACACACGGCATGTCGGCTATTTCAGCACCGTGACGCGTTGTCCACCTGCTTATGATTCACTATGAAGGGTTCAGCGCTGCCTGATTGTCTGTCCCTGTGTCATTCACTCTCAACATGGATAAAAGTACAATAAGCATTATTCAGGTGGAGGTCGATTCTCTATTCGGACATTATAGGCGCTATATGTGGGACTGTCGGTCCGATATTATTAAAAGAAAGAAAAGTGGATTCTCAAAATAATCTGCTGGGCCAAATATTATTGGTGACGGGCCAGCAATGGCCCACGGGCCGCCTATTGCCGACCCCTGCCTTACAGGAAGGAAATGGGCCTTCCTTGAGTGCTGCTAGATTCGCCAAACTGTAGAGGGACTTACATTTCTCAGTATACAATGATATAAAACTACAACACTATTATTTTGTCTGATGAAGTGATCGAAGACGTGTCAAGAGACAAGGAGAAAGATAAATCACCGTGTGTCTTTGTGATGCATCTTGGTTTACTTTCTATCTGCTAATAATTCAGTGAGAGAAAGTGCTTGAATTCATCATCTTCATAATGGTGGTCCCCTGAGTGTGTGCCCAGTCATTGTGATGATGACTGATGAACTCACCTCAGTGTCATGGGAAATAGATACATTAATAGTGAATGGTACATCTGTGTGGTTATGCTGAGTGGAAGGCTGGGGGAGATTTAATTTGACGTTAATAGAAATTACCTACACTATCATTATTCATTCACTCACTCACTCACTCACTCACTCGCTCACTCACTCACTCACTCACTCGTTCACTCACTCACGCACTCGCTCACTCGTTCACTCGCTCACTCACTCGCTCACTCACTCACTCACTCGCTCACTCACTCACGCACTCGCTCACTCGCTCACTCGCTCGCTCACTCACGCACTCACTCGCTCACTCGCTCACTCACTCACGCACGCACTCACTCACGCACGCACGCGCGCGCTCGCTCGCTCGCTCACGCACGCACTCGCTCGCTCGCTCGCTCGCTCGTTCACTCACTCACGCACTCACACACTCACTCGCTCACTCACTCACTCACGCACGCACTCACTCACTCGCTTAATCATTTAACAACCCATCCCCCTCATCTACAACATGTCTCAACAACTCCACGGCTGATGTCTCTGTGTTATCAGCTGTTTGTGCATCGCACGAAATAATTAAATAATCAGTCAAGATGAATAGTCCTAGTATAAAGAAAGAAATGTGAAAAGGCTAATGTTAAATTCAACATTTTGCTCCTCTGGGTAGGGACCAGCTGTGATCAGTATAGCCTTTAATCTCAGCATTAGCGGTTAGGAGGGACAGAAAACTGACACTTTTCTTTCCCTTCACCAGACTTAATGAAGTCATTACTTGTCACAGTGAGAGAGGGGAGGACCCCTCTGAGGCCTAATGATAGTATGGATGGCTGGATACAAATGAACAGAAGGCATAAAACATTGCAAGCCTCCCTGGAGAAAGCCTATCCGATTCCCGAGTCGGCCTAGAGAGTTGTCTTCATCCATCATCACTCAGAGTTGAATCTGACTAAAATGCTCCATGTATCCCAGAGTGTCTTCAGACTTGGCATAGCACACTTTTGGAATTGTTCTCTCCTGAAAATCACATCAGAATATAAGCTTGTGTCAATAGAATGATATTAACACACATGCTCTCCTTTGGTTTAGTGTATGGAATGATGTTATGTTTGTGAATTGTATACTTTAGTAGACCATGAATTCCATGATTCCAAAATAAGCTATTTAGCTGTCATTTTGTCTGTGTTTATGGTGGAGCTTTTGCTACATGAATCATGTGTTTTTTTTCCCTGAACTGGATGATTCATTACTGCTTCTTCCTCCTTCTAGAGAACACCTAGAACGCCTTGAAAATGGAATAGAAAAGTTGTGAGCTTCTATCTCCGTTTAGGGTAGTTCAGAGATATTGAGTGTCAGTGTTTACATTCCATTATGTTTTGTGAGATGGAACCTTTGTATTTTATTAATTACTAACTAAAAATGTCAACAATGTCAATGTAGACGGTTCAGCAGAATAAGTGAGCGGGTGACAAAGATGTAAACAGATGAGTAAACTTTTATTACCGTCGAAGTCATAAACTCAGAGTCAAGGAGTACAGAACAGAGGTCACAAATGAGAGACAGGACCTACAGGTGACCACTGGTCCTGACCACCATTACATCTATAGATACATCAGAAAGTGCATGGCAAAATGAACACACCTGTCATACTAAATACAAAGGTATGCGCTGAAAAAAACATTGCTTTAAATTTTTGTAACAGTATTTATTTGCGGTCTTGACTGTAAATAAGAGAATGAACGACGCAAAAAACTATTCACACACATTATTTCTGATATTGTTTTAAAGACAAAATAAAGACATTGTAGAACATTATAATATATTGTAATAATAGATCTGAATATTCATATCTATCAAGAACCTATCAACCAAAGACATATTTTCATATCGGAAACATTAATAAACAATAGGCTTTGGAGCAATAATTTTAATAATGACTAGTCAAAAAAGACAGCAATTATGATCTGCTACCCTGCATTCCATTTAAAATAATTGCTCCAATTGTTCATACTGCCACAGAAACTTGCAGGTACTCATAGAAACATTGTCCCTTGACAACTATGATATACAATAAGACAAAGAAACTGCAGAGAGACCCATAAAACACATTAAGATAATTATAATGTGCATGTGCTAGATGTCTACCGACAATATAACCACTGTCTTGCTGTGACAAGGGAGGGACAACTCTCTGCACCCAAGGTGCATTGTGGGAACGAACAGAAAATCAAGTGGGGTACACAGGTCAGAAACGTGACTAATATGATTACAGCTTCTACCCCTGTTTGACAATGGCCATGTCGTGAGCTTAGAATGATAAGGTTCTATCTCCATCTAGGGTAGTTCAGAGATATTGAGCGTCAAAGTTTTTACATTCCATTATGTTCTGTGAGATGGAACCTTTGTATTTTATTAATTACTAACTCAAAAATGTCAACATTTAAAAATAACACCACACAGGCATTAAGAAACACCTAATGGATCAGATTATGTAAAAAAACTCAATTTTGAAAAGAATTGAGAGAACCTTATAATTCTAACGTCACGTAATATGATTACAGCTTCTACCCCTTTTTGACACATGGCCATGTGCTAAGTGACCATCTGGACATTGAATCAAATGATGTCATGGACAACAGGTTTTCACTTACAGGTACACGTACTGTATAGAGAACACCAAGAGAAGAATCACAGTTTCGGCAACAAGTTGAATATTGCTAAATTTATGGTGATTACAGAGAACTCTTACCGTACCTCATTATTGATACTAAAGGGACTGATGACAATAAAAATGTACAATAAAGAAGTATTATTATTGTTATTAATATCTTAAGAATACGTACACATATGAACAAAACAAACAATACAAATGAATAAATAAATGTTTGTAAAAAACAAATAAAGATAGAAGTATAGAATTATTTGCTCTTAGTTCGTCTTTTTCCTTTTTGCAACAAAACAGCTGGATGGTAAAAATTGCTTTTACAATAGACTTAGATCTGTAGTTACCATTACACAGTTACTATCTAACGTGACATACTGTACAGTCGAGAAAAGAAAGCTCTCCCTTGTAAATGTTATGTAGGCATTATTGACCAGGTCTCTCTTGAAAAATAAAGTTTATCTCAATGAGACTAGCCTGAATAAATAAAGATACAAATGTAAATCTCTTTAGAAATGACACCACATACTTGATTTAGACATACAGTATGACATATTAAAACCAGAAAAAAGGGAAACCAACATTTTAACAGGACGAATCTTAGTTAGATATGACGGATAAAGATATGTGATGAGGCCTGTCGTAAGATTCAAAAAGATGAGCTACAAAACTATCTCTAGATGCATAGAAACTACTGTGGAACAAACACATAACTAACTTCACATCACATACATTTATAGTAGTGGCAATGCATGTACAGAATATTCATAAATAAAAGTCTATGGAACAATACACTGTATGCGTTTTAAACAAAACAGGAACCTTAACGGGGCCCTCCACTCAGAGCCCAGACTATGCCCAACAGACAGATAAGACTTGGGTTGGCCGAGATGAGAAAGACGTCTCCAGTTTAAAGGCCAGTACCACACCGTTATCTATCAAGAGTGGAGTCCTAACTTGAGATCCGTGCTCGTAAATCGAATCATCGCGCAAATTTCCCCATTGACATCAATGCAAGGCTTACGCAAAAAGAGTTACGCGGGCGGAAGTTATGATTCTACTCCGAATGCATGTCCTTTCATACTTTTTAACCCAAGTACAAATGTGAAATTAACAGCATATGTTGAGAACGCATGCTGTTTTGGCTACTTCTACAAAGGTCTCTATGTACAGAATCTTTACACTTATAGCCAACGTGGTTCTTTCCTGAGCAGAAAGCTGGCAAGGGAGTGTGTTATGCCTATCTCAAACCCCGGGCTTGCATCCCTCCACTAACCATGTTTGGCTTCAACAGACAACAGGAGGTTGGTGGAGGATGAGCTCATTGTAATGAATGTTATGGAATGAGACATCTCCTCATTCCATTCCATTTATTACAACGAGCCTGTCCTCTGATTTCTGCATCCACCAGCCTCACGACTGCAACATACACACTACTAATGATGAGTGTGTATGTATACAACAAATATCATAGCAATGTTTCATCCCGTCGGAGAGATCAAACACAATCTTTTACTGGTGTAAAAACACATTGATCAGAGGAGTAGAAAAGGACGAATGATACAGATCACTGTGAAAGATCGACATTACAAGAGCAAAGCCAAAGTTGTTAATTACTGTGTTGACGACTACCACAGTAATGTCATAAATATTGTAAGAGGAGTTGGACTAAGGGGCTCATTAAGAGAATTGCTTGAAAAGCTGGTACAGCACAAATAATGTTTTCCCCACATACTTTTAACACTAGAGGGAAGAGCTCAGAGAGCGCCCCCACCTTGCGCCCCCCCGCCACCCCCGCCACCCCCTCAGACATAAGAAGCCTCTGTCAGGCCAGAGAGAATACATGTACAAAGAAAGCCAGGGCGAATTCACCACTCAGGAAAGAAAATGACTCGTGGGTCTTTGAGTTGATACGAATGCTGCAAAGTGAGAGAGAAGCAGTAGAGTCAGTGTCACCATGCTAGCAGCTAATGTACAGTGCGCAGGGATTGGTCAGAAGAGTGAGGGAGGTCATAGGTGAGAGAGAGGACCAGGGACACCCACAGTCTAGCCCTGCTCATCACCAGCCTCGGTGGCCGGTTGTAGCGGAGTCGGGGCCTCTCCGTTACACTGTGACGAGGGGTCAGGTGACTCCTCGGGGGGGGCGGGGCTGGCCAGGTCAGAGGCAGGAGGAGGAGCCTCCTCCACCTCCGCCGCGGCCTCTGGTGTCGCCTCGCTGGACGACACGCTCGCAGGGGGCTCCGTGACAGCAGGCGGCTCCCCCTCAGGGGCTACAGCCGCAGGGGAGGCGGAGGGGTCAGTGGGAGCCTGTGGGGCATCTGGGGCGTCTGGGGCTCCTGCTGACACCGCGGGGCTGGCTGCCCCTGAGTCCCTCTGCTCTGGAGCTCTCAGTCGCTTCATGATGGTGGTGACCCGCACCGCTTTCTGCAGGAGGAGGAGATGACAGAATTAGAACACACTCAACACTCCACTCAAGTACTTGTTACGGAACATTTCAATCTTTCACAGGATATATCTATCAAATTCCACGTACGGTATACTTATACTTATGTAATAAAACATTGCGCCACTTATTATTACCGCAATTTTAAATACACAGGGCCCACGACATGCTTTTGTGATACACTCACTGAACACTTTATTAGGAACACCTGTTACACCTTCTCATTCGTTTTCTTGGCACACATTAGGCCTGTTAATACCAATCAATCGTCACTTGCCACTGCCAATGCCACAGCCTATTTGAATACTGTTGCTGACCATGTGCGTGACGTCATGGCCACAATGTACCCATCTTCTAATGACTACTTCCAGCATGATAAAACAAAAGTCGTCTCAAACTGGTTTCATGAACATGACATGACAACAATAGAGCACCGTTGGGATGTGGTAGAACGGGAGATTCACAGCTTGAAAGTGCGCCTGAAAAATCTAATCAATGTTTCCAACATCTTGCGGAGTCAATGCCACAAAGAATTGAGGCTGTTTTGAGAGCAAAGGGAGGCCCTACCCAGTATTAGTATAGTGTTCCTAATAAAGTGTTCAGTGAGTGTGTATATAGTTGACTTAAGAGGAAAAAGAGGCTTACCTTCCACTTAGCTTTGGCAAAGTTTTTCTCTATTTGTGCACAGACGTTATCCTTAATATTCTTATTTGAAGCTGCATTTCCAGAAATCCTGAGACAAAGGAGGAAACATTTTAACGTCAGTGTCAGACTTAGTGCTCTCTTCTTTTGACTTAAACAAACAATGCCAGTGACAGTTCGGGGGCGGCCGTGGCGCAGGAGGTCGAGCTGCCGTCTAATTGTTGGCAGATCGGCGGTTTGAGCCCCGGCTGGCCACATGTCGAAGTGTCCTTGGGCAAGACACTGAACCCCAAATTGCTCCCAGTGAGCGGGCCGGCACCTTGCATAGTAGCTTGCCGCCATTGGTGTGTGAATGTGTGTGCGAACGGGTGAATGAGAGGCCGTTGTAAAGCACTTTGGATAAAGGCGCTATAATAAGTGCAGTCCATTTACCATTTACCATTAGTTCAGCATTGCAGCTAGGAGGAGTAATACTAATGACCCAATATAGTTCAATGATGAATCATTATACCAACAACCAACATGAAAGTGCTACTGTATGCTGCCCCTCGCCCCCTTCCATACTGTACCACATGATGCCACATACACATTCACATGATTCATCTGGTGCTGTGTTTTCACATGACTGTAGTCTTCTGAGAAGTTACAGTAGTGAGCCACAGTCTAGTTCCACAGTGTGGGGAACATGGCGCGTTCCGTCCTGTGGCTCCCCCTGCAGGTCGGAACGCGCCATGTTCCCCACACACAGTACTGTAGTTGTGTGTGTCCGTACCACTCATGGTTAATCGCCTCCTGAGCAGTCAGCCTCTGGTCCTGGTCCACCTCCATCAGACGGGACACCAGACCTTTAGCTGTGAATGAATAAATTCAATAAACAAAATTCACGTTGACGGGCTTACTTAAGATGGCTTAAGTCAGCTCAGCTGCCTCCTCTTGAGTATTGATTTAATCTTAAAAGAACCTGAATCGGAGATGTCATCCCAGTACGGAGAGTCAAATTCATAGTCTCCCGCCAAGATCTTCCTGAACAAGTTCTTGTCATGATTTTCATAATCGTCGTCGTCAGTTTCGTCATAGAACGGAGGGTTGCCTGACAGCCTGAGGATCACAAGGTAAAATACATATGTGATATGTATGTATATTACACACAAGACAGCTTTTTGTTCTCACTCTTTTCTTTCTTGTCATTTTTGTCACTGAATAATAGCACCACTCACAGTATGTACATGATAACACCCATGGCCCAGCAGTCTACAGGCCTGCCGTATCTCTGTCTCCCAACCACCTCTGGTGCTGCAGGAGGAGAAACAGAGTTAAGAAAGCTCTCTGAGAGTCAAATCTAATTCTAAAGTTCAATGCACACGGCCCCGATTTTGTCGCACTGCCGAATTCGATTCCGTTGTTTTGAATGAGACAATGCACACGGCGTGCAAAAAAATGCTATTCGATTCTCCATTCACACCAATTGAAATAATTAAAAGAATTGAGAATCGAATGTTGTCGTGCGACAAAATCGTACGCCGTGTGCATTGGCCTTAACTCCCCTGCATTCACCAAATGCATTCAAACCCCCCCCCCCCAACACACACACACACACACACACACATCTTGGGTGGTTTTCTCTATCACTCTCTGGTAGTTTGCTCCTTACCCAAGTATTCAGGTGTCCCACAGGGATCCTTGATCAGCCCATTCTCCAGCTTGGCCAGATGGAAATCACTGATCACTATTTTGGAGTGTTTCAGTCGGTTGTAGTACACCAAGTTCTCCAGCTGAGAAAAGAACATCATGATGACAGCAGTTTGATCACGGTTATATTTTTTTGCAAAGTGATGTCATTTAAATTAATACAGATTTTTCAAGTACACCTTATCACTTTTTGATGTAAATATTTAAGTAGTCAGATGAGTCAGAACTGTACTGTAAATATGAATTATAGTTAATTTGTCAAACTATTTGCTTTTCGTAAAAGTCCTTTATGCCTTAAACCAATTTAAGTAAGTAAAAAAAACATGAAAAAGAGGCAAGGACCCTACGTCTTCTCAACTTCTCAACTCGACCATAGAAGGGTGCACTGCTTATTACCTTGAGGTTCCTGTGGACAATGTGAAGGGAGTGCAGGTAGGCCACCGCCTCTAACACCTGGCGGATAACATTACTGGTGTCACGCTCAGAATAGTAGCCCTGATCCAAGATCCAATCAAACACCTCTCGCCCTGTAGCACTGTAAACAGGGAGAGGAGGGAGAGGAAGGGCATTAAGCATTGTTCTCATGACGTGCTGTAGGTGCTTTGAGTCAGTATCAAAGAGCTCCTCTTCAATCATTTAATAATAAAGCTTATTTGATGTCTCTGGTACAGGGAGACTTTGAACATCTTGCAAAACATGGTTTAGACTTAGAGATCTGTGCTTGTATTCCTATGTACTGCAATTACCATAGAAATTACAATCTTGCCAAGGGCAAAGGCTTTCCAAAGTCGTCAAAATCACAAAATCCACCAAAAACCTGTTCAAGGATGGTGATTTCAATCATGTCAATAAGGGTTTTCTCCTCTGATCTCTGACGGATCTTGCCTCATGACCAGAATTTAAAAACCCTACAAATCAATGCAATCCTGGAGGAGATGCAATATCATATATAAAGAGAATCTATGGTAATCCATAAAATCCCCAAGAACACACACTTGATGAGAATATGGAGCAGCACAGAAGATGAATTATATCTGAATACCAAATGAAGGCTGCAGAAGAGGAAGAAGAAGGGGGGGGGTTGAGAGCTGTAGTGCTCATATCTACAGAGCCTCGGGCTAGTACGGATCATTCCCCATGAGTGCATAATCAACACACAGACTGTACTGTAGGCCCTCGCTTATACCGCTAAGACAGAAGTAGCATTCTCCACCAATCAGACGGTCTGAAACTCACAGTTCAAGGAAGAGGAAGTATTCTTTTCTGGTCTCAAAGACATCAACCAGCTGGAGAATATTGGGGTGCTTCACCCTGGAGAGGGAACAGGGTGACACAGAATGAGAAGAGAGTCAGGGACATGTGTGTGGAAGGTGAGGAGAAGAAGGAGGCTGCACCTCGTTCATACAGATCCAGTATTACTGTGGATTAACGCTCGTGAATAACACACTCCGATCAGTCAGCCGAGCCAAGATAAGAAGTGACCTTGTAGAGGGGGAGAAAAAACGACACCAGTAAACATAATCAACTCAATCGCATTCATGGCCCTGATACAGTATGTGCTTGTATAAACAACTGGTGGGGAACACCCCCAAGGGTTAATAGAGAGGAAAACCCATCCATAGATAAGGTACTTTATGCATGGTATTTTGATGAGTGCATTTGTGAACAAGGACAACCCTGCAGCAGCAACAGTATAGAGCAAGTTGACCGTGACAGTGACGATAACAACTGTGGCAGCGAGGAAACTTCACGGTCAGTTTTTTTTGTCAGCGAGTTTTGATGTGCCAATGCATAGTTTAACAGTTCGAATGAAGCATTAAACATGGAATCGCTGCCTGAGTCTCTGGTTCTCACTGGTGGCTGCAGGGGAGGGGAGTGGACTGATGGAATCCAATTGAAATTGCAAGCAAGGCCCGACCAAGGTCATCCTTTTTTGTGTATCTATCTGCCTACCTGGAGAACAGATTAGACAGTGTTCAATGCTCATAAAGAAATTACTACCTCGATCTTCTCCACCATTATTCAATTTGCTTTTTCATCTTTTATTCTTTGTGCTTCCTGCTGCTGTCTGTAACAAATTGTTAGATAAGGGTTCAGGTTATGCTAATTCAGGTCTTACTGCAGAGCGAGCGAGGGAATGAAAAAGAGGCTGTCATAGGCTGATGAATACATGGGCTGATGAATGCAAACCCTAATGGGAGAAAAAATGCTCGAGATAAACAACGTTTAAGGAAACGCTAGCACTGTGTGACAGTTTAGCAGAATTAAGATTGCTTTACTATTTCATACAAAATGTAGCAGACACCTTTGTTTTCACTATTTTTCGCTCCAATGAATGCCCACAGTGTGCATTTAGTCTTTAGGGAGGTTAAACAAACAAAATAACTTATTCCTCACAGAGATTGAAAGTAGTCAACCAAACAAACATTGTACAGACAGAAAATTGGATTACACAGAGTGCTCTATAAGGTAGCATTTTGAAAATATACAAGTAGGCACATATTGTAAAGGCGATAGACCTTTAAACTCACATCTTTAAAATTAGGATCTCGTTTTTTGCAGCCTTCCGAACTTTCCTTCCATCTTTCTTCAGGAACTTTTTACAAGTGAACATTTTCAACGTGTTTTTGTCCTTAGCCCTGAAGATCTCACAGAACTCCTCCCTGAGGGGCACACAATAACACACAGGGTCACACAAAATCATTACAGCCATAATCATTGCCTTCCTAGGTGTTATAGGTGGAGCTGAATTGTGTATTGCATAATCTGGGAAACCATGTTATTTTATTTATTTTTTTATTTCTTGATTTTTTTATAAACAAATTGACAATTGTGCGCTTGTGAGTGACAGTGTCATAGAAAACAGAAAAAACAACAACCTACAATAGCTACTACAAGGAAAACAACCCACAGTCAGCTTGGTGATATTTCACATAATAGTAAACATAGTAACCGCACCGCTCAGGTCAGAGTAAGTGGGAAGGTACATTTCTCTGCATAGGCAGTGAAAGGCCCCCGCATATTTTAACATTTCTTGAAAGAGCATTTTAATGTATATATTGGATTTTTCCAAACTATAAATTATTTAAAATGTATTTCATCCACTATCCACTATTAGAGTGTGAGAAGGTAGTGTTGGTGATTTCCATCTCATTAGTATTAAACGTCTAGCCAATATTTAATTAAGTTTAATAAGTTACAAAAGCTGTCAGATCCGTTTGGGGCCGAGGCAAAGCCAACTAAGGGATGCCAAACAGTGCAGTAATGGCATTATCCCAGTTACCTCCGACAGAGTATTTGAATTAATTAATTATGAATTAGTGTGGTGAGCAACTTTCCATTGAATCAACCCATCCCAGCAAGCACCGACAGACCCGGACGAATTCGGACCAGCCCGATAACGGCCAGAGCAAATTTAATCAAAGCTTGACGAGGGTGGGGTTGTAGGGGCAGTTTTCTTTACGATTTACATAGAGCTTTTGATACTGTAAATCATAATGTCCTCTTGTCAAGACTTTCATGCTTTAATTCTTCTGCAAGTTCTTTGAAATGGATGGAGTCCTATTTGACTATGCGAAGGCAATGCACACCGATTGGAACAACACTCTTCTCACAGACTGACTGCTCCCTGGGTGCGCCCCAGGGATCCATCTTGGGCCCTTTACTTTTCCGTCTATACGTCAAGGACCTTCCTACTGTACGCCCTGATGTAATGACCCAGATGTACGCAGATGTCACAGTGGTTTTCAACCCTCTCCTCGGGGACCACCAGCCATTCCACATATTTGATCTGTTCCACCACCAGCACACCTGATTCAACTAATCATAATTGCTTTGCACTTGCACTTTTAGTTGAATCAGGTGTGCTGGTGGTGGAACAGATCAAATATGTGGAACGGTTGGTGGTCCCCGAGGAGAGGGTTGAAAACCACTGCACTAGAGGCAACTGTGTGGTCCACTGAGTTCGGCCGTTCAGCCTTTTCCATCAGAGCTGTACATTTCTGGAACATAATCCCCAGCTCTATCAAACAATGTTCTACTCTGACAGGCTTCAAATCAGAACTGAAATCATGGCTGATAGATAACCAATCATGTGACCATTGACCACATAGTGTGATGTTTTTATGTCCAGTTCTCAACGACTGTTCAATGACCTGAATACAACCAACTGTTTTAGGTCACCAAAAAGTTGTTGAGAAGACGTCATAGAAATCGCCAAAACGACATGTGATCTGACCTAGTCCTGGAGGTCCCTGAAAGACGTCATCATGACATCTTTATAACGTCTTTGTGCTTGCTGACACAGACAGGTGAGGTATGCAAACGTTTAAGAATATCCCAAGTTCCATCTTCATGTTATAAAGGAAATGTCTCAACTACAAGGATCATAGAGACATGATTCTTGTGTATGTTACTAGGTCTGTTGGTTCAGTCAGGTACTGACAGCATACTTACGATTTAACAATCTGTCCCAGGTCATATTTATCTGTCACTTCAGAAGGATTGTTGTAATCCTTCTTTTCCCCAATTGTTAAACAGCCAAATGGCATGGCCACTCCTGCCCTGAGAGAGAGAGAGAGAGAGAGAGAGAGAGAGAGAGAGAGAGAGAGAGACAGACAGAGAGAGATCAAGAGAGAGAGAGAGAGATCAAGAGAGAGAGAGAGAGAGAGAGAGACAGAGAGAGAGAGAGAGAGAGACAGAGAGAGAGATCAAGAGAGACAGAGAGAGATCAAGAGAGACAGAGAGAGAGGGGGGGAAGAGATGGAGAAGGAAAAAGATGACCTCCATCAATCCATCATATCAACTGTACTTGGTTTCATAACATCAGATACTATCCTGTACTATCATCCATGACCATACATGTATATGTTACGGTACATGTGGGGAAAACTAGGGTTAGGGTTAGGTGCTACGTCGACTTGGTACATGCTGGCATGTCTAACCCTAACCCTAATCCTAACCCTAACCCTAACCCTAACCCTACCCCTACCCCTACCCCTAACCCTAACCGTAGCACCCTAGCACCTAACCCTAACCCTAGTTTTCCCACATGTACCGATTTCCCACATGTACCGTAACATATATAGTACGTGGATGTGTGGATGTGGATGGTGTGTGTGTAAAACCTAAAACGACCAGAAGAGGGATGAGGAGTGGCTTGTGACAGTTTACTGACAGACTGAAACAGTCAAAACAGTCAAAGAGATGTATGTAAAGTATATGCATTTTCACATAAATGCAAGCAAGTAAAACAATATTTCATAAGCTAGTGGTAATGTGTAATAAATACAGCCCCCATGCATGGACCAGAATGAGGAATGGTGTCAAACACATGTTCCATTCCATTCCATATTTACCATGAACCCGTCCCGATTTCTATCTCCACAAGCCTCCCCATGTTATCTTTTCTATTGACATTACTTGAACATTGTATTGAGATTAACCCTCTGCCTGTTTAATTGGTTGGAACTCAGTAATTGAAATTTAAAAATGTGATTGAATGCATTGATGCATTACAATACAAGCTTACAGTGTATGGGATTTGAAGGTCATTGCACATCTGTGAATGGCGAGAGAGGCTTTTCCAACGAAGAGGAATTAATAATCAGCCAACGCAAGCAGTATCACTGAACGAGTTGTTTCACTTGAATGGTAAATGGACTGACTTATATAGCGCCTTTATCCAAAGCGCTTTACAACGGCATCTCATTCACCCATTCACACACATTCACACACCAATGGCGGCAAGCTACCATGCAAGGCGCCGGCCCGCTCATTGGAAGCAATTTGGGGTTCAGTGTCTTGCCCAAGGACACTTCGACATGTGGCCAGCCGGGGCTCGAACCGCCGATCTGCCAACCTTCCGATCATTAGACGCCGACTCTACTTCCTGTGCCACAGCCGCCCCACTTAACTACTGTAACATAGCCTTTCATAATCCTGAATTATCCAACAACACTTTCCACAGCTGCAGAACAGACTGTGAGGAGCTGCTAAGGTTTAACACTAGAAGAGCCGTAAGTGAAGAAACATTTTATATCTTTGCACTCGATCAAATTTCAGGACCCTCCTTTCATGACTTTTCCTAGATATGTGCGTGCTACAACCCAGTATCCTTACATTTTCAAGGATGAGCTAGGATAAGATCAGGATAAGCTAGTATAAAGCTATTTTGCCGTTTTTCTGTGTAGGAAGCAGGCTAATTTACAAGCGGCCAACTAGTGGTCTTTGTGTGTAAGTAGCAGCTTGAGCATTGTAAAGGGGCGGCTGTTTTAGTAGGTAAAAAAGGCACGGCTGTTCTAGTGTTAAACTCAACTTTAAAACCAGATGCAATTTAAAACGGAACGTCCTAGGGAGGGGTGTTGCAGTGTTGTGTAAGACTGGAAGTGCCAGGGTTTCTCTTTGGAAGGGTGAGGTGTGGAACTAGGGATGCAGGGGGTAACAGAGCAGGAGAGGAACAGCCTAATACAACCCAGTCACCCAGTCAGGCAGTCAGGCTGCCACACTGCCACAGCAACAAGTGAAGCTTTTCCAATCAGGGAAGAGAGAGCAAGCGATTATGGGCAAAGTACCGGAGGACACAGAGACAAATTAAAGCACTTTATGAGCTCTGCATCACACTTATGGACTTAATTGCAGCGCTGCCTCTCTCTCTCTCTCTCTCTCTCTCTCTCTCTCTCTCTCTCTCTCTCTCTCTCTCTCTCTCTCTCTCTCTCTCTCTCTCTCTCTCTCTCTCTCTCTCTCTCTCTCTCTCTCTCTCTCTCTCTCTCTCTCTCTCTCTCTCTAACAGTACGGAGTGAACCTGCAGACAACCTACTCAACTTTACAGCAGTAGAATAGGGTTTTAAAGGCAAGCTTAATTGGCATGTTATGTTTGTGTTTAATGGGTACGGTTGACTGTGTTTTTCTAGAACTGGTGGTTACTGAATTGTTGTGGAATAATACTGCATTAATTACTTCCTCTCTGGTGCAAAACTCATGATAAGGAGAACACAAGCACACTGTCTCTAGATACTTGACTGACTACACTGAGGCAGCATGCAGGGTACGTGAATGAGTATATACTATAGCTCAATTATACTGAATTGCTGGTACCTTAGGTCCCATGTCATCCCCAGGTAGCCCAATACCAAGACCGATACCATCTATGCTCTATATCATAATGGTAAATGGCTGCACTTATATAGCGCCTTTATCCAAAGCCCTTTACAACGGCCTCTCATTCACCCATTCACACACACACATACACACACCAATGGCAGCAAGCTACCATGCAAGGCGCCAGCCCGCTCACGGGGAGCAATTTGGGGTTCAGTGTCTTGCCCAAGGACACCTCGACATGTGGCCAGCCGGGGCTCGAACCGCCGATCTGCCAACCTTGCGATCATTAGACGGCGGCGCTACCTCCTGCGCCACAGCTGCCCTGTAAAATAAATACAGTAAATACTGTAGCTCAATTATACTGTATTGCTGGTACCTTAGGTCCCATGTCATCCCCAGGTAGCCCAATACCAAGACCGATACCATCCATGCTCTACATCATTGATGAGGGCTAATCTTAGTTCACTTTCCTATGCTATTCCTCTGCTTTTCTGTATGACATGTTTATGACTGTTACTGACTGCTGGCTATTAAACACATTCTGTGAGTCAATTATTGACAGCGAGGGGTTAAGACCTTTTTCCTTTCACATCCAACTCCATTGATTCAGTTCAGGTGACAGTGTGTATGATAGATGTCCACATGGAAATGAGAAAGAGAGAAAAATACAGCAGTCAGAAATTCAATCAGTTTGAAAGAGGCTCGGGGAGGCATGAGACGCTGCTCGCTCTTTGAGCCGTGTTCCTCGTTTGAGGGGAGCGTGTGTAGCGCAGGCGGCGGAGATGACCTTTCCCTGCTCTCTCCCTATGTATGTATGTATACATGCTGCAGCTGGGTTAAAGCTGTGCTGCTGTGTAGCTAGGCGAGTGTTTACAGTTTTTCTCTATCGCTTTAACATGTTTTCTCAAAGCATAGCTCATTTTCTCTTGACTCTTAACACAAATCCAAAAACTCACACACAAAACCCTAAACTCTAACAACAAATCTCTTGCAAAAGCAAACACTCCCTTCAAAATAATGTTATGTCTTCTCAAAATGAAATTTTGTCGTGAAATGACACACACACACACACACCATCAAATGAATAGACACTTATAACAACCAATTGAACACTGATGTGCACAACGGAAAACACTATGATCAGCAGAAAACAGTACTATGATAAGATTAGCAGTAGGCCTTTTGCATTTTCAGTGTTACACTACATACGTACAGTAGCCTGTTATAAACTGTTATGTTTTCATACTCAAATATAAAACACACAAATACAAGAATAGAATGTTTTTTTTTATTCGGAAATACAGTCTAATCTAATCTCAGCAATGACAGTTGGATTTGTAAAGTGTTCTTCATACAGACCAAACTATAGAAAAAATTAAATTAGCCTTCTGCATATACTCTACACACAAAGGCCACAAGACCTCGTCGATATCACAGGCAAATGTTCTCCCTGGCCAAGCAGAGGGGAAAGTATCGCCTGGCATGATGAATCCAGCCCTGACATACTTCAGATATATTTCAACACAGGAGAGCTCACCTTTGGCCCTTTTATTGCTAAAGCTATGATTGCTAATTGAAAATCAATAGGCGTTTTCCCATATGAGGAGTGTGATTGTGTGATTGGTGGTTTGAGTTTAGCATTCTGAATGGTGGTGTTGTCCATGTGAACACAAGAGATTTTATCAAGGAAGATTGTGCCAAATGTAGAGAATTGTGTTTAGTGTGTTGTTAACGGTGTGCTTTAGAGCTGCAAAATGAGTGATAAGCAAGAAATGTGTTTGTCATTGTGAAGAATTGGTGTGAGATAAAATACACCAGTTTCAGGTTTTGGTCATTGTGATTGAGGTTCAGATGTTAAAGTGTTAAAGCGGTAGAGAAAAACTGTACAAGACAACACAGCTGGTCTGGCAAGCCATGCCATTAGGAAATGCATCCGGAAAAAATTGATTCTACTAATGTACGATGTAAGACGATGAAAACAGTCAGAGAGGGAGGGAGGGGGCAGAGGGAGGGGGAGGCAGAGAGAAAGGGATTGCTTAAAAGCCTTTCTATTTCTGTTATCTTTTTTGTAGATTTCCTTTCATAAAAGTGCTGATTAATTAAATCAGATGCTGCCAAGGTAAAATACACATCGATTAAAGCAACAGATCGAGGCAAACAAACATGAATCAACAAATGGAGGTGATATCATATCATCTTTCTACTGCCAGTCACTCAGCACACAGGTTCACAGAGTCTCTTTGATATATCTCTGCAGAGGCAAACACTCCTCTGTGACTGTGTTACTTGGGCTGGAGGAGGTGTATCAAGGAAGAGGGAAAACACTACACTACTACACACCATGTAATTATTCTCAACATGATAAAATGCAAGGCTGGGAATTAACCAAAGGCTGTTGGTTAAGCTTTTTTCAATTTCACAGAATGCACACCTTAAGCTGAATGACAGTAAGACCCTCACTCAGGGGACCAGAGCCACAAGGTAGTGGAGTTAGTTAATAGATAATTTATGCAATGTACGTAATTTGAACATGTAGATCGACCACCATCAGCATCGACAAGCATTATCATCCTGTGTTCCAACTGTCATTTTCCAATGAGAGATTTCTCCAAGGAGAAGCAATCGATTGTGTGAGACGTTTTACTAGGCTGGGTGTGTCCTGTGTGAGCCAGCTTTTATATCACTGAAGATTTTCTGCAAACGCAGCAAAGAATTATGCAATAGGAAACGGATAACGACAAAGAGCTTTGGTTGTTTGAGACAGAATGCTTTTTTTCCCATCGAGGACGAGGTGATGAGCAAATGTTTTCTTGTGGCCATTGAACTCAATGTGAAGCTCCTGTACTGTACCACGTGTCGGGATAAAGCAAAGATTAGGTTGAACACAATGATTATGTGGAGCCATAGCCAGACGTTTCATTTTCCAAACACTGCAGTGAAAGGTGTACCTGTTGGTGTGATTTTGGAGCAATGCGTTGGGAAATGGCTGGTATCTGTTTGGGTGGGTAATCTCGCAGAAGAGAGGAACCTTCCCTCATAATCACGCCATGGAATTCCTCATTCTGTGGTTTATCTGCTTGGTTTTTCTGTCTCTACTTTTCTCTCCCTGTCTTACTCGCTGTCCTTTCTTTGTCTCTCTCTCTCTCTCCCTCTCTCTCTCTCTCTCTCTCTCTCTCTCTCTCTCTCTCTCTCTCTCTCTCTCTCTCTCTCTCCCTCTCTCTCTCTCTCTCCTCTCTCTCTCTCTCTCTCTCTCTCTCTCTCTCTCTCTCTCTCTCTGTCAACCATAGAATGTAACAGGGTCTGGTTATTAGGTCCTCAAGTCCTCATGGTCATTTTTTCAGTTTCTTTCCAGATTATGAAAGTGTAAGCTGGGAACGAACACTTTGTTCGGCTGCGCTCAGGCAGGCGGTTCAGGACCATGTTCGCACGGACAAATAGACTGAAGCTCAGCTTCTACCCCAGGGCCATCCAGGCCCTGAACACAGCAAAGACCTAGGTTCTAGGCCCTGGACAATCTAGACAATTTGATGGCAGCTACTAGATTGTAAACATAAGTGCAATATTGAAATACAACTGTGAACATTTCAAACCTGCTAACTGCGACACTTTAATGAATGTGCAACAATACTATGTGCAATATGACAACCCTTGTGTACATAAGGTTCAGATATAGGAAAAGTTAGGATATTTATAGCATAGCATAGAGTACAGCACAGTGTTTTATTGTATAGTATAGTAGTATAGTATAGTAGATAGTGTACATAGCCTTTATTTAGCCCCCCCCTCCTACATTTCGTTGTATGGTACCTGTACTGTATTAATGACAATAAAGACCATTCATTCATTCATTCATTCATTCATTCATTCATTCACATGTCATACATTGAAATCTGAAAATAGTTGAAGAAGATATGCTTATTTGAATGTTGGTCCACCTCAAACCAAGTAGCAGAGAAATGCGCTCTGAATCAAAACACAGGCAAAACAGCTGTTCACTACATCATCTAACTGCATGTTTAGCACATCGCAGCGTGTTGATCGAACATCAACGTGCTAAAAACACACTTAATTAGATGATCACACAGTCCTTTCTTTTGAACACATCCTAAAATGTATGTTTGTTTACAAGCCATGTATCACTTACCAGTCTATGGCAGATGAGACAGTGAATCCAATTCACAAATTATACATATTTAGTGATCCTAAAACTGTTGTTTGTTATATTGAGTGGGCTCAAAAACACTTTTGTAATATGCACAAAAAAAAGCTTTTTGCTCATTTGTACGACGGCCCTTTTTACCAGACCGTATCACATATAGGAAAGGTGTGTTATTAGTGTATTGCTATCAATGCTTTTGTGTCAGTTATAAACCATTCAGTATTTTCGGTGATTGATGACCTTACACCGCATAAGGGCTGGTTTATTGATTATCTTATTGAGGCAAGGCACGTTTATTTGTATAGCACATTTTATATAATTATTACTGCAACTGTATAAATTGTTCTTCAAGCAATCAGCTCATCTTTTTAAGACACTTAGGGGAGATTTTATTGGTATTGTTTACATTATTGGATTCTACAGTGAAAATAATTAAAGCAAATGATTTAAATACACAATGCACATTTTTCTCCATCTCTCTTTCTTCTCTCTCTCTTCTCTCCCTCTCTGTCTCTCTCTCTCTCTGTGATAGGAAATCCAGCCATTATGAGATAAACTTCCCTGACATTAATATTTCTCATCCGCCCTGACCCCTAGGGATTGCTAAAGAGTCAGGATGACTGTGATACGGCTCTTTCTGCAGTCGAGCGGATATGATGAGGTCACCCAGGAGAGGCAGAACCATAATCAGGGTCTCAGGACAGACCGGGGGGGAGATGGTTGATCTAATCACTATTGTTTGCCTTTTCCAGTCTCTCGTTCTCGTAACATATTACATAACTTAAACGTTCAAAGGATACGGTCCACACTTGTAGTTCAGAACGAGGAATCTGAGTGGGTATAAATAATTTCCAACTGGACATAACAAAGAACAAAGAAGACAGCTGAAAACGAGCAACAAGTGAAGGGGAGGTAAATTGAAGAGAGGCTACTGCACTTGGATTAACAAGCAATGTGTGATAATTGCAGGCAAAATTGCCAGTGTGGAGACAGCTAGGCAGGAGAATGGGTTGCTGTTTTCTCCGAGTGGAGGAGAGGAGAAGAGAGGAGAGGAGAGAACCAGGCTGGGTTGGGTGGGCTGAATGTCACTGCTGTCAGTGGCAAAGCAGCCACAGTCAAAGGTCGCCCCCGGCAACCACTTTGTAATTAAATGCTGCGACTTTCCATAAAGAAGTAAACAAAAAGGCCACCCTATTTTCAGACTCACATTTAAGACATCTGGTGGATGAGCCTTTGCCCACACATACGCTGTTATGAGTATTTTAACATAATTCCTTGTGGCCTGAATGCACAAACAATTACAGAGATTTGACAGTTCAATGTTTCACAATGTGGGCATCCATCCATAGAGTACATGTTTCAATGCAGATCTAGCTTTGCGTAACACTGACAGGGTGAAAAGAAGTAATGGGAGAAATGGAAGTATGGGGGCAAATAGAATTAAGCGTTATGGAACGAGAAGCCGGTGTTATACCACGGCTTCGAGTTCCATAACGCTTTTATACAACGGTTACCACATTTATCTATCAATATTTCACAACAGAAAGACGAGACAAACTTTTAATTAATGTATTTTAATGGGACTACGTTTTATTGTAAGTGTATTCATCGGCTGAACAGTTGCTAAGCAACGGTAAGAATGTAACTTCGATAACAGTAATACAAACGCGGAGTAATATGAAAAGATGTGTCAACATTCCATTTAGCCGTGCGTATGGATATCGGTATGGCTGGAACGCAAACTGACCAATAGAGACCAATGGACCGGATCTATCCATTGTATGATGTGAAATAGAACGTGACCAACAATACATCTACAGTGGAAGTGTCATGCTTCTTATTGTACAACTTGTCACCTGTGAGACAAGCAGTGGATGTAGCTGTACTACATGTATTAACTGCTGTCATCTGACAGTGACAGGGAATCGATTTTCTGTAGGGAGAGATTGCTATGAGAGTTATAGAGTATATAGAGTTATACAGCTCTCTCCCGTTCATCCCTACAAGGTCCTATAGGGCTTTCTTATTTCTTAGTAGAGACTAAAGTCAAAGTCTTGTCGCAACATCTACATTATATGAAATAGCCAAACAGATGTGAAAACAGCACTGATATCTGTGAAATCTTCTTTATTTTTCCTGAAAAATCAGCTTATGGATGAAAGGAAAGCAACAGAGGGCCTAAAGAATTCATTAGTGCTTGGGTATACAGTAGGTGATGTTATAGATGTTGTTCTATAAATGTAAGGTCTAAGAGCACACACACACTCACATTTCCCCCATCCACAATCATTATTTTCAGTTTAGGTTTCGCTTGGAAGTTTTTTGGAAAAAGTTCGAAAGCCTGCAAGCACAGTAGTAAACAAAACAGAAACGAACCCCCATATGGGTTACATTTTTACACTATGTACAAAACTCCTTTAATTTACCCAAGAAGTGAAGCCTGAGACAGTGCTTCTGTGAGAATCCTCTCGCTGGGGAAGAACAACGTTCTGCAGGATCATCATACCGCCTCATTACTGCACCTCACAAGAATTACGCCGTTTTAAACTTGACTTTAAGGGGAAATGGCTTCTTCAACATTTTAATATGAAAAAAGTTTTGCCTACACTGTCCCCAGGGCTTTTAGCCGTCTACTAATTAAACTTGCGATGCAGCATATTAGTATTGCTGTTTCAACCTTTGCGGTTGGCTAGGGAGGAATCTTGAGCGCTGGGAGAAAAGGGAGAGAGAGAGAGAGAGGGAGAGAGGGAGGGAGGGGGAGAGAGAGGGGGGGAGAGAGGGAGGGAGGGAGAGAGAGAGAGAGAGGGAGGGAGAGACAGAGAGAGAGAGAGAGAGAGACAGAGAGAGAGAGAGAGAGAGAGAGAGAGAGAGAGAGAGAGAGAGAGAGAGAGAAGCATATAACGAGGGGAGAGGAGCTGAATAACAGCCCTGGATTGGGAATAAACGGGGTGAGGGGAACAGGCATCAATCAACAGGGTGTGTGAAGGAGGATTAGAATGGTAGACGGAGGGATGGGTCGGGAAGGAGAAGGCCGGGGACACACAATTGGATTCATTATTCACGCTGGGTTGTCTCCTATGTCTCACTGGGCATGGGCCTGTGGTTCACGTCTCTTGTATCTGAGAATCAGATGAGTGTCCTGCGGCACTTTCTCTCTCTGTGTGTCATAATCACCATTCTTCCCTCTTCTCCAGTCCAAGCTCTCTGATTCAGTGTCTCTGTCTGTGTCTGCGTGGTGTACCCTATACAGTAAAACTGCCACTCTGGCTAATATATCACATCCCTCATTGACTCCCCAGATAGCACCTGTCAAGAATCATCTAGAACTGATTTTCGAGAGCCGGTTCAATATGTGTGACCCAATGTTTGTGGGATGAGTCTTTCTCACATAAGCTGCTTAGAATCCAGACAAGACCAGCTGCTTCTCTTGCATACGACACTACACATGTCAATTATTTCACATAAATAGTCAATTTCTTCTCACTGACCTATATTGCTCCGCTTGCTGTGTGACTATGTATAGAGTACAGTGCCTCCCCCCTGCAGCAATACCTCCCTCACAATACTCTCTGTCACTTAATATCCTGCTCACTTTCACTCCTCCTGCGTCACACCTCTCTCTCTCTCTCTCTCTCTCTCTCTCTCTCTCTCTCTCTCTCTCTCTCTCTCTCAGCAACTCTCACTCTGTTGGGACTAACCCTGTGTGACCCCACTTGCACTGACTCAAGCGAGGCCTTAAAAGGGCAATCTGGGATTCAAACAACAACATAAATGTAACCACTCAAGTACCAAACATCCATGAGGTCAAATTATAGTTGTAACAATGTTTTGAAGCTATACAGTGGTTGTTTACGATTGCTGTACATTGTTTACATCAATAGAGTAAAACAATCTTATATTTGGGTCCCCATGGGCTAAGATAGTTTAAACGAATTAGGAATTCATCAATTATCAATCAATGGTTAGATATCAATAATTTAAAACATAAAAACCGAATGTACCTCATCTCATCAGGCAAATGAGGACGTATTTTATGGGTATATCTATCTGCTCTTAGGGAGAGAGCCTCTTGCTGTGATGTGGATAGAGTGAGTCTCCTAGGACACATACACTCACTGAACACTTTATTAGGAACACTATACTAATACTGGGTAGGGCGTCCCTTTGCTCTCAAAACATCCTTAATTCTTCATGACATTGATTACACAAGATGTTGGAAACATTCCTTTGAGATTCTGGTCCATCGATGACATAATTACATAGCAAAAATTTTCGGGGTGCACTTTCAAGCCGTGAATCTCCCTTTCTACCACATCCCAAGGGTGTCCTATTGGATTCAGGTCCGGTGACTGGGAAGGCCACTGAACAACACTGAACTCATTGTCATGAAACTAGTTTGAGACAACTTTTTCTTTGTGACATGGTGCATTATCATCCTGGACGTAGCCATTAGAAGATGGGTACATTGTGTCCATGAAGGGATGCTCATGGTCAGCAACAATACTCAAATAGCCTGTGGCATTCAAGTGATGGTATTAACGGTTCCAAAGTGTGCCACGAAAACATTCCCCACACCATTACATCACCTCCACCAGCTTGGACTGTTGACAAGTGTTACAGGTGTTCCTAATAAAGTGTTCAGTTGAGTGTAAGTAACACTGAAGCCTATCGTGAGTTAGGCACAAAACCAACTCTCTCAGGTCTGAGAGACTGCCCCCACTACAGCTGCTCTCTACCTTGGCGTGTCACAGGGAAAAAACAAAGGCACAGAGAGAGATAATGAGAGGGTAAAAATGAGAGGCATTCGCTATCAATTATTTCAGTTTCTCAGAAGCAGCTGACAGCTCCTCAGAGCCTGTGTGCATTGCAGCCTTTGGAAGTGCCTCTGCCTCACACAGTTCCTCCGTTATGACATTACGACCACGGTAGGATCATCAGTCTTTTCCCGTGAGCTGAACTGAGCTGAGCTGCGTTGCTTTCTCACCCTCCCCACTGTCAAAGGTGCTACAAATGATTTGAAATCTATAATCGCACTATGTTAGCAGTTATGTCAGAAGGGTTTTCGTTCAGTATGTTTCAAGAAATCAACGGGCAAATAATGACCTTTCGTGAGCCGATGATACATAGTAGCCTCGCACAGCAAACCTTTTCAAACATCAAGATATTCCCTCTTTCCCCTACTTGTTTCCCCTCTCTACCTCTCTTTCCTCTCTTTCCTCTCTTTACCTCTCCTCTCTGCATCTTTCCTCTCTCCTCTCTCTACCTTTCTCCACCTCTCTCTCTTCTCTCTGTCTCTCTTCTCTCTTTCCTCTCTCTACTGTACCGTTCTCCTCTCTCACCTCTCTCCTCCTCTCTCCTCTCTTCTCCTCTCCTCTCTCCTATCTCCTCTCTCCTCCTCTCTCCTCCTCTCTCCTCTCTTTCCTCTCTGTACCTCTCCTCTCTGCATCTTTCCTCTCTCCTCTCTCTACCTTTCTCCACCTCTCTCCTCTCAATCTCTCTTCTCTCAGGTCTCTCTTCTCTCTTTCCTCTCTCTACTGTACCGTTCTCCTCTCTCACCTCTCTCCTCTCTCCTCTCTCCTCTCTTCTCCTCTCTCCTCTCTCCTCTCTTCTCCTCTCTCCTCTCACCTCTCTCCTCCTCTCTCCTCTCTCCTATCTCCTCTCTCCTCTCTCCTCCTCTCTCCTCTCTCCTCCTCTCTTCTCTCTCTCCTCTCTCCTCCTCTCTCCTCTCTCCTCTCTTCTCCTCTCTCCTCTCACCTCTCTCCTCCTCTCCTCTCTCCTATCTCCTCTCTCCTCCTCTCTCCTCTCTTCTCTCTCTCCTCTCTTCTCTCTCCTCCTCACTCCTCTCTCCTCCTCACTCCTCTCTCCTCTCTCCCCTCTCCTCCCCTCTACTCCTCTCTCCTCTCTTCTCTCTCCTCCTCACTCCTCTCTCCTCTCTCCTCTCTCCTCCTCACTCCTCACTCCTCTCTTCTCTCTCCACCTCTCCCTGTGGTTCTTGTAATCCTCTGTTAGACCTTGCTGCATTAATCTTACTATTCCCCTTTCATATAGGCAACGGTTGTGCAACAGAGATAACCAAAGACCTATGCCAGCAGCTGCTCTCTTCACATTCGGTAAGCTGCCTGTGCGGAAAAGAACAGAATCCCTTTCGTCGCCCTCTGCCTTTTAACATGGCAGGGCCAGAGCGATAAAGTCACAGAGTCATACATACAGTAGTAGTGAACGTAACACTGTGGGACACGAACAGAATGATTCTGTTTCTCTGCTGTTTTTTTTAGCTGATACATGAGTACATTCAAACCAACGTCGTACACTTCAAATCATCTTCAAGTTTGAAAAAACCCCGTACAGGAAAACGAAAACAAAGTAAATATTGTATTTTGTGGAAGCTAGCTACTGTTCCACACACAGGTTATCCACCTCTATACCCGTGTGCACATACTGTGGAGAAGAGCAATATAGTAGTGCTCCTAGAGAATGCTCTGCTTAGTGTTTCGGCACAAAGGCAGAGCTGTTTTGATGATAAAAACAGCTACAGACAGCCCTTCCTGGGGGACAGGTTGTGTGGATACTGTACAGTATGCGAGCATGCACTGGGAGGTATGCCTGAGCGCACGCGAGCACTTAAGTGTGAACGAAATGTAGCCTACTCTCCGTGTATGTATGTGTCCTTTCGGATCGGCATAGGGAAAGGAATGTGTTGTTTAATTTTAGCTCCACAAACGTGCCTCCTGTCTAGAATCTTGAACCAAATCAAGTCAAATAAAATGGTATTTGTATTTTGCATACAGCCATAACGGACGGGGTGAAATTATGTCTGTCCATGATTGTTCAGTAATGCCTACAACACAGTGTGATAAGACATGAGAGAGTGTGGGTGTGTAGATTTCTATGTGAGGTGATGCTTTGCGAGTTTTGGACACCTAATTACTTAAAAGAAACACACACAAAAAAACACACACACAGCTCTCCTGGAAAGGAGCTCAACATCACAGCAAATTATTCCTCACGAAGGCTAGCCCGGGGAGGCTGAGCGATTAACAAGCATGGCTGGGTTCACTCCGGGCCCAACACAGATATCTGACTCTCTCCAACAAAAAAAAACCAGAGATGCTGCTCTCCTGTGGCTTCAGTTTTACTCCGCCTGACAATCCCAGTAAAGAGAGAGTACACACACACACACACACACACACACACACACACACACACACACACACACACACACACACACAGGCACACACGAATGCCTAAGGATAAATGTTTCTCCATACCTTTCTCCTGAATAATGAAGATGACAGTAAGACATTGTTTTCAAAGATTGACCTGCACCCGTGCCTGGATATAGCTTTGGTATCTAAACAAATAAAGCAGTCTCTAGAGTGAGAGAACGCTCAGAAAGGATTGCGAATTCCTTTCCACTGCTTATTAGCACAAGACGCCTTAAATCGAATGTAACATTTAACGTTTACAATGGTACATAAGACATTTAATCAAATTCCTTCACAGCAACATTCTGTGCAGGTACAGTAGCCTACGTGGTGCTAGCGTTAATACGGTAACATAAGGAGAGACAATAAATACATCCCTAGTTTATGGGACAAGATTGAATTGAATGGCACCAGCCTCCTCTCTTTCCTACTATGGACAAGAGCCATGCGCAACAAACTCATTAGATACCTATTCCTCTATGCTGCTTCAGCTACACAACACTTTAATTGCCACACATAAAATTGACATTACATTAAAAAATGTTGTCTCACGCCACAGATAAATAATCGCAGACTCAGTTTTAATGTCAGCCTCGCATGGATTGAAGGTCTCCTCAGAGCTGCTGACTACAGTGTTGAGAGTGCAAAATAAAGACAAATTGAGAGCAGTACCGTAAATTTAAAAAAAAGTCAATTTAAAAGCTAGATGAGAGAAAAAAAAGCCAGGCTATGATGGATTCCTCCCAGCGAAGCAGGAGAGATTAACTATGTGCACATAAAGATGGAAATGGACACTGGAGTACTGGAGTTGAACCTACAGTAATGCAACTTTAGGACATGCAGTATAATCTTAATTCACACTGCGGTGTAGCGCATTAAAGGTTGGCAGTTACAATACGTGAGCTTAGAATTATAAGGTTCTATCTCCGTTTAGGGTAGTTCAGAGATATTGAGCGTCAACGTTTTTACATTCCATTATGTTTTGTGAGATGGAACCTTTGTATTTTATTAATTACTAACTAAAACATTTCAAAATAACACCACACAGGCATTAATAAACACCTAATGGATCAGATTATGTCAAAAATACATTTTGACCAAAATGGAGATAGAACCTTATAATTCTAACATCACGAATAAGAAGGATTAGCAGGGAAGGCTAGCTCTGTAGAGTTAATGACAAAGCATTCTGTAATATTAATAATCTGACTCCATTTAATTTAATTAACACTATGTGCTACAAACTGTTTGGGTTGACCAGAGCAACAATGGTCAAGTGAGAATAAATAAAATGAGGCTTTAATAACGTTGTGAACTAATAAATCGATTACAGTACAAGGAAGATATACTGTATATCATAAAGAGCAGAGAGAGGCATAGAGAGAGAGAAGAAGAAGAAGAAAAACCAGACCACATGGCCTGTAAACTCAAAAACATACAGCTGGAACCAAGAGAAGAAGTCAAATTCTATTTCATACCCGCATTTATTATTATTATTATTATTATTATTATTAATAATAATAATACATTAGATTTGCAAAGCACTTTACATTTGCAAGTCTCAAAGTGCTACAGATTAAAAATCAAGAAGGTGCAATTAAAATAATAATAATAATAATAATTATAACTGCTCCAGTTTGGTATTCTTCTGATAGACAGACAAGCAACCCACGATTCTTGTACTGATGTTATTTATTTTGTGTGCACACCGTACACACACAAACACCGTGAAAAACTGTGAAGTGAAACAAACACCAATTACACATTGAAACCAGTCAGCACGGCATTCCGACCTCACATACATGTGAGAAATTACTTTAAATCAAAATGCACAGTAAAACAGTGACAAACAAAACAACAACATACCGTGTGCGCCTTCTACTCAGAACCTCTGGTGCAGCTAGAATAGTTAAACACCGTCTTACACATCAAACTTCTCTTCATGAGTGCCGGAAGACGCCTACACGAGTTATATATATATATATATATACATCCCGTCTCATCGCGAGACCACGGTACGTGAACAGCGAGGTGACGTCAACACGTACACGTTTAGATAAACAAAATAAACACATATGTCAACACGTACAAGTTTAGATAAACAACATAAACAATAATTGTACAACAATAACATATACATTTATATAAAGAATCTTTTTACAGTAAGAAAATAAGAACATCTTTACTATGACAGTTACACTGCCACCAAAATTACAAAGATTTTCTTAACCAAAATGTTTTACCTTAACAATAAATCCTGTAATTTTCCTATAAAATGGAAATTAACTTTCAAATAACCAACCCATTATTTCTAAATGTTTACGGCTTCCGTAAAACATAAACTCCGTAAACATTTTTTGGTTTTAGGAACTCTCCACTAGTACTACTAATTTTTGAACTGGACGCTCAAGAAAAGATGGTTGCGTCAAGCGTTCACCTTTCTTTCCTAAGTTACTTTGGCCTACTTTTTAACCTTTCGCACCAGACCATCTTCATCTTCACTTGTCTTAACAATTCTGGCTAGCTTCCACTAATTTCTGGGAACATTGTTAACACAGTGATAAGAGAATCATGAAGCACTGTGATTTATTTTCTTATGTGCAGTCACATTTTGGACATAATTCAGTTGGCAGGAAGTTCTCTTATTAAGCACGTCTGATTGTGTCCTTTCACCCGCTCCTTCACTGCTTGCTCTTTTGCTTCTCTGCTTTGTTTTATTTTTATTTTTTATTTTATTTTTTCGTTTCTGCCTGCCTAGCTGTCTGAAGTGCAGCCTCTTGGTGTTTAGTCCGTAGGCCCTCAGCCTCTGTCCTCTGAACTCTCGGCCCCCCATCTTCACCCTGAAGGGCCCTGGCATGAGGCGTCCTCCGGACTGCCTGTGTTTCTTCTTGGGCCATTTTGGCCTTTCAGTCCTAGGCTTGGCCGTTGCTGTTGTCTCCTTGACGACGGTTTCGGCTGTCTCCTTGACGACGGTCTCAGCTGTCTCCTTGACGGCGGTTTCTGCTGTCTCCTCGACAGCTGTGTCTGCTGTCATCTTCTTCTTGGGGACCAGGAAGTCATCCTCGCCCTCCTCTCCGGCCTGTCTCAGGGCCTGGACCAGAGGGCCTTCAGCAGAGTCTAATGAGGTGGCCAGGCTGGGTCCAGCCTCACTGTTCTTGCCTTCTGCCTGGTCTTTGTCCTCCTCGGAATAGAAGGAGCTCAAGATTTCTTTCTTTTTGCTTTGATTTTTGGCTATAACGACCTGCTTGTTGTTCGGAAGCTGAGTTGTTGAACAGTTGATCGCGATTCGGCGACGATGGAAGAAGACGTGTTGTAATGTGCTTAACATCACATATCCCACCGTTTTGGGAGAGGGCCCTCTCTGGAGGGTTTAAGACTATGGAAATGATGGAGGTTCAGTCAGTTTATGATATTAAAGAATTAAAGCCTCCTTTGGAGCTAAAGTAGGTCATAATCCTGTGTGACAAAAAGACAATATGGAAGAAGAGACCTTTCTAGACAGTGGTACATCATAGGGCTCAGTAGAGAAGAGAAGACCTGTGGTAGCCTGGCCTGAGAGTACATACTTGTATGCTATCGAAGATGGAGACAGAACGTTCAGACCACCCCACTCCAGGGACGACTGGACTTGGAGAGGGCCAAGCGATTGGAGGAAACAGTCCAACGGAAACACCTTCCAAGATTGAGTCAGCCAGTCAGGCTCCGGAAGTCAAAGAGCGATTAGAGGAACCAGTGATCCAGCTAGAGAGTGAGATGCTGCCACTGGGGGCTGAGATCCAGACGGACACGGTCGCCAGTGACGACCGGAGAGTGACGCGACGGTCAACTGACCAGAAGGAGGTCCCTGCGGTGCCGTTGGCTAGACCTCTTGCAGACTGGCTGGCCCCCGTCGGGGATGAGGATTATGGTGGCACAGACAGTGAAATGGAGAGTGATGGCGAGAAGAGATTCCCTCTGAAGAAAAGGAAGCGACAGTTGGAGCTGGGTGAAGGCTGGGTCGAGTGCACGGCACTCGGACCAGGTTGGAAACGAAGAGAAGTCGAACGACGAAAAGGGAAGAAAAAGTCAGATACCTACTATATCAGTCCGGACGGGGGGAAAGTGAGAAGTAAGGTTGAGCTATCCAAACACCTGACTGTCGACCTCACACATTTTAACTACAAATCAGGAGTCTTCTTGGATGAGATCCAAAGGAATAAGATAAAGGATTTGCCCCACTTGGAGGATGGCCTCCACTCAGAGCACAGTTTCAACTCTGAGACGACCGACACCACTGACCCAAACAGCACCCACACCTCCAACGGCCTGCCTGGGACCCCACGCAGTAATCCCCCCCGCTCCCCCCGCTTCCAGCTGGGGACGTTTTCGCCACAGAGACTCAGTACTGTTGCCTCCCCAATCAAAGACCAAGTTATCCCCATCCGGCCACTGAGCCCCACCAACAGCCTAGAGAAACAGAATGATAATATTGTTGCACTACGTCAAGATGAGGGCATCCTCAAATCCTCCAGCAAGACGCTCAACGGACACAGCCATCCACAGGAGGCCAAATCACACAAAGATGGGTGTGCCAGCTGTGGATGTTCATTCCCAAGCACGGAGGCTGGAACTGAGGCGTTGTGTCCCACATGCAGACCTGAGAAAAAGCAGCCTCCTAGTATTGTGTTCAGGAAGTGTCAGCAGGGTTGGGCAGCATCAATCAAGCACCCACAACATACTACAGTATACACTTCTGGAAATAAAGAGGGAGTTATACCATTGAAAGACCGAGAGTGGTTGCTGTGCGGTCGCTGTAGGGACTGCAGACAGGGGAAGAATTGTGGTGTGTGTGCTAGCTGCTGCCAGAGGAGAACAACCCCTAAGAAAGACTTCCGATTAGGGGTGGGCATCGACGATCGATAATTGATCGATAAGGATCTTGGTCGATCACAAAATAAAACATTTGGTCGATTTTTTTTTTTTTTTTTTGTGATCGACCAAATGTTTTATTTTGTGATCGACCAAGATCCTTATCGATCAATTATCGATCGTCGATGCCCACCCCTACTTCCGATGCCTGAGGAGAACGTGCCTCCACCCCATCTATGAGGTGGGGGAAGACAAGTGGGTGGTTGGAAGGTCAACTGTTAAAGAAGAGGCAACTGAACTGAAGATTCTGGGGAAGAAGAAGAAAGTGTTGCCAGTGAGAGAAAGTATATCGAGAAGAGCCAAGATGGCACAGCAAGTTAAGGAAGAGTCTGAGGAAGAATCTAAGGAAGAGCTGAAGAAGAATAAAGATCTGGAAAAACTCAAGAAAGATCTGGAAAAAACCAAGAAAGATCTGGAAAGATCCAAGAAAGATCTGGAAAAATTAAAGAAAGCGCCGCCGGAAAAACCCAAGAATGAGTCAAAGGAAGTGTCGGTCACAACACATGGGAAGCAATCTAACCTCACGGATGACAGTGAGTCTGAAGATAAACAAGCCAACGACGGGAGTAAAAAGAGGCGCAACCTGTGCTGTAAGAAATGTGAAGGTTGTCTGCAGAAGGACTGTGGTGAATGTATCTACTGCAAGGACAAGACCAAGTTTGGTGGAAATAATAAGAAGAAACAAAAGTGCCTTAAGCGCACGTGCCTAGTCTTCCAAAAGAGAAAGAATTTTCCGAAATGGTATTCGCAGTCCCCGCCCTCGTCAGTGGACGGAGGCCGTAGAGGGTCAGGTTGGTCCAAACAAACCAGCTTCAAATGCAGGCGTCGTAAAATGCATGTGTCCTCGGAAGAGACCACGGAGGAAGATGAGGATGAGGAAGATGAAGACATCACGCCAATTAAACGCAGGTCAGGGCTTGTCAGCCCAGAGCCAGATGACGCTGACTGGACTCCATTAATGGAAAAGGATTATGATGAGGATAATGTTGATGCTGAAGATATGTTAACGCAACAAATACAACAGGTGACTCCCTATCTGTTTGTCAACCAAGAGCTTGATTATCAACAACCGCTCTTCAACAACAACAACAACACCTATATAGAGAGCTGTTACCAAAGCAACAGAGGTAACATCCAGATGGTGAAGCTGAACACCAACCAGTTTCCTCTCAGTGTCCTCAGCCCCACCCCTCAAGTCTTTAACAACCGTCTCCCCCCTCAACACGTGGATCTGTCCTTCCCTCCCTCCCAGGCCCCACCAGTCCTGTACCCAGAATTCTGTCTGCCGACGATGCGTTACTTGCGTGTTTCACCACCACCTCCTCCATCATTCCAACCTGAACCTGCAGAGGAGTTTGCACCCCTGGACTTCACTGAGGATGTGGATGAAGGCAGGGAGGAAATGGATGTAGTGGAGATGGAGGTGGAGTTGGAGGAGTCACCAGTCCAGACTAGAATACTTGACAGGCCCATGGTTGGACCTATGGCCATGCCTAAGCTCACCCCTGTTCGACACGTCAGTCCACAGGTCATCTATCCTGTTGACACGTCTCGAGACGTCACTCAGCGGGTTATTTTGGATGTCACTCCTGACCTTCCAGTGATAACTCAGATCTTCAGCCTGGCCAAAACCATTGAGACGGAGGACGAGAAAGAGATGGCACTCCTCCGTCTCCTCAAGGCCCTTCGTAAGACGGTCTTGCCAGCGCACTGGGTCGGCGTCATGGCCAAAGGCCCCCACCTCCAGCTCCTACAGTGCTCCAAGCTCTCCACCATGGCCGACACCGTCCTCCAGATCGAGCCGGGCTTCTTCTACCAGATCAGCGTCCAGGGCCAGCCCCTGCTGCTCACCCACCCCCTGTACGAGGCCCACCCTCCCTGCTTCGCTGAGGTCAGCCAGGTGGTGTCTCTGCTGCTGGACATGGAGGCCCTGGCTGTGTGTCAGGGGTTCCCCCTCAGGGCCCCCCAGAGGAACAGAGACTCGGTCCTGTACGTGAGGGCGGCCGCCTGCCAGCTTCTGGTGCCTCAGACAGAGGAGCGTTGTGAGCAGTGCCAGGACACCTTACCTGAGGAGGAGGAAGAGGAGGATGAAGAAGAGTTGGACTGAGGGAAGGAGGGGTGGATCGGAGGGAAGTAACTTGGCTGGCTGGTGCTACTGTCAAGCTAACGCTGACCAAAATGTCTTGTGTTTTTTTTTTTTACTACGTAATGACCTAAGAAAGCGTGGACTGACTGAAGATTGTAGCATCTCTGACAAAACAGAGAATCCTTTTTATTGAGTCTCAGAACCTGTGACCATTTTTGTTATGGTGCTGGAAGCTCCCGTCCATGTTCAATATTATGGACCTCAATGGCTTCTAACAGAACATCAGTTCCTCCCACTGAATAAAGTAGACGGTCTTTCTCAGCCATTTATGGTACTGTTGGTATCTAATGTTTCCAATGGGGAGAGCAACTTGACTACCTCTCTTTGGTTTCTGGAACAGTTCAGTTTAAAACATTCAAAAATCCTGAAAAAAAAAAAAAAAAAAAAAAAAAAGAGGTTCTGAGTAGAAGGCGCACACGTTTTTCACTATAACTGCTCCAGTTTGGTATTCTTCTGATAGACAGACAAGCAACCCACGATTCTTGTACTGATGTTATTTATTTTGTGTGCACACCGTACACACACAAACACCTCGCACAAGCTCAAGGGATGCGACAGGGTTCTGCCATCGAATTTCTGTAAAAGAACAGCTGAGCTGTTAATGCATTCTAATCCGACCTCACATACATGTGAGAAATTACTTTAAATCAAAATGCACAGTAAAACAGTGACAAACAAAACAACAACATACCGTGTGCGCCTTCTACTCAGAACCTCTGGTGCAGCTAGAATAGTTAAACACCGTCTTACACATCAAACTTCTCTTCATGAGTGCCGGAAGACGCCTACACGAGTTATATATATACATCCCGTCTCATCGCGAGACCACGGTACGTGAACAGCGAGGTGACGTCAACACGTACACGTTTAGATAAACAAAATAAACACATATGTCAACACGTACAAGTTTAGATAAACAACATAAACAATAATTGTACAACAATAACATATACATTTATATAAAGAATCTTTTTACAGTAAGAAAATAAGAACATCTTTACTATGACAGTTACAATAATAATAATAATAATAATAATAATAATACAATTCAACCATCAGTAGTCAAATCAAGAGTTGTTGAAAAGGTTGAAAAGGTGAACCAATCAGAGATCATCAGTTACAGTCAAATGACAAACATTCCCAAAGAGTTGACTATGGCCACACTACAAATGCTGCTTAGTATATATGTACACTAGCACTTATCCCCACAGCTCCTGACTCTCCCTATACTACAGTGCATTTGCAAAGGAATGAGAACAGCTAAACATTCCTGGAAAGTTCCAGAACTGTGAGGTTTTAATACCCTTGTGGGTGAGTTGCTGCTATAAGGGAGTGTGAATATGGGGACCTTGGGGACCATCCCCCTTGTTGTAGCTTCTCTTCTACTAGTGGAGGTAAAATACAGTGAAGCCTCATCCTTCCATCTTGTATACTAGGGCCCTATTCTTAACATTCTAGAATGTTATCTAGGATATAATTACAAGTAAATAAATTAAAACAATGTTGAAAAAGTAGAGAAAGTCGAGAAAACAATACATTTTTGCTTTCCCCTTCTGCAAACCGTAAGGTCTCGTTATGGTAAAAACACTGAGATGGGGATGTTTGATGTTTGATTGACAGGAGTTAAAGCATTTATCTCTGCACACAAACATTTATGCCTTTCTGAAACTCCCTGAAAAAAACACACTCTCTCAGTTCTGTGTCCTTGTCCCCTCACAATCCTTATATTGTTCTACCTCTCTGTAGAGTAAATAGATTTTGACTAATGCGCTCATTATCTTTCCCTCTGTCTCTCAGCAGAATTGCATATTATGCTACCCCTGCCTATCTTCATCTTTCATTTACCCTTCACACTCAGTTTGAACAGCTCTATTTCTATACTAATACCAGGGAGAGAAAAGCCTCTCGTATCATCCAATCCACTCCACTGAACTGGAAATGGAAAGTTCAGAACATGAACAATACCTTTGACAGATGGGGTTGAAGGGGCCAATGCCGAAAGCATTGGATGTTTAAATGAAGGGAAACCTGTTTTGCCCTAAAGTCCAAGATGGCCAAAAATGAATTGAATATGATGTGTTTATTGCTCGGAGCTGGATCTGTGATGGATATGACGGTAATAGCATTTGATAATACGGTTTGGTTCATATTCCTCTGTGAGATCTCTGTGTCTTTATTCTAAATTATCCAAGGGAAACACAATGCTGTGTGAAATAGGCATCTAAATTGGACATTGCAAAGCGATATTGCAATTTTCCAGAACTAAACTCACTTAGCCCTACTGAGCTTGGTTGGATCTCCTTGCATGGTCTCAGTCAGCTGATTGTCAGTCACCCATGACACTGCCTGTAGTGGATTAGAGGATCTAAAGTGTTGAGTCAGCAGTAGAGAGGCAGTACTACTGCAGTGGAATGTTAAGCTTACTATGCTTTGATTGATTTGACTAGCATACATCACTTCACCCCAGACGAAGAGCAGCTTCCCAAACCTCAACGCATACATACATACAGTATTGAAACACCAAGTAAATCATCAATCTGTACAAATAAATAAAGGAATGGAATACTATTTAGAGATGATCTGACCATTCGTTGGTTTGGATGAGTAGTGCCTCTCGTTGGCCAAATATTTCGGAACATCTTGTAAATAGTATTTTTTATCAGTGGGAATTATCTTAATGAAGGGTTTGTTAGCCTCCCCCTCTTCAAAAGGAAATCAAACAGCCATCTGGTCCATTTCCGCAGTTTAATCTTGAAGCCCTCGCAGTGTTCATTTGGATTCTCTTTCAATTGGGAAGATCAGTGGTCCTCCACGGCGTGTGTCTGAGCGCCGGGCCGGAGCACGACAGAGAGGCTCATTACCACTGTGTTGCTCTGGATTTAGGGGAAATAGACACTGCTGGATCTAAGTGTTATGGGGCGGCTGCTGTTGTTTTCAGTAGCCTCTGTGAAATCACAGTTTAAATATTCTCTAACCCTATTCAGGATGGAATGGACAAACAAACTGAAGCAACTCAATTCTGCCACCAGTTATGTATCAGATAATAACTGTGGGGTTTCCAGTTGTTGTTTTGAGGGTGTATTCCAAAAACAATGAGTGTAATAAAAGCTCCACTTATCCTGTACTCTCCTGCTGTAAGGCATTATACATACTCAGCCTATCCTGGCTAACATTAGGATGCTTTAGACAAACTGTAAACTGACAACAACCTGCAGCAAATAGCTACGGTCCACGTTCAGTCCCAATATGAGAGGAAAAAAGCAATGATACAGCTTCCCCTAACATCAGATGGAAAAATCATGCACCATAAACCAGTAGCTAATGTAAAGAGCCTCGACGGAGATTAAAAGTCATACTGTAGGTTACTACACATTTACATGTGTAATGTAGGGGGGGTTCATTATGTGTACTGATCTACCTTGATCTCGTGGAGATGTGCTCACTAAGCACTCTCGTTCACCCCACACCACCATAGTGCTATAAAATGGATGAGGGAAGCATGTTTCCAGGAGACGGTTACTCTCATGTTAGGAGAGGGCTTGTTTCCTCTCCTACAGCAGCGCAATAATTAAGAGACTTTGTGGTGGATATTTTGTAAAGGTTTCTAGATCACTAGAAATGCTGCTTAGCATGCATGTACAGTGGCACAGTTCAGTGGGTCGTCTTATCCCCACAGCTCCTGGATCTTCCGATACTACAGTGATATCCCATTTGCAAAGGAATGAGGAACAGCAAAGAATTCCTGGAAATTCTAGTTCCAGAGCTGTGAGGTTTTAGAACCCTTCAGGGGGAGTTGGTTGCTATAAGGGAGTGTGAATATTGCAGGTCCAAACGCTCCCTTGGGGCCCATCCTCCTTGTAGCTTCTCTTTCACTAGTGGAGGTAAATTATAGTGAAGCCTCATCCTTACATCTTGTATACTAAGGCCCTATTCCTAACATTCAAGAATGTTATGTAGGATAGAATAATTCTAGGTAAATAAATTTCTACATTGTAGAAAAACAAAAGTCTGAAAACGGTAACATCAAAATGAACCAGTGTTAAATGATCAAAAGGAAAGTGTAGTTAAACCTAGTTATGGTGTCATAATTGAGAAAAGATGGTAACTCATTGAGATGGGTATGTTTGAATGACATCCTTTCTTGGCTGAGGAGCCAAATGTTGTCCCTCCCGGCGTTTATCAAATAATTTGCAACACTTATGCAACGTAATGCATTATTCTCTGACAGAGAATAATTCTCAGTCTAAGTATATATTAACAACATGCTTCAGCAACTAGCGACAGTCCATGTTCAATCCCAATCTGAGAATATAAGGAATTATACTGCTTTGCCCAAATCAGAATAAATATCATGTACCATGAATCAGCACAGTAAAACAGTAGCTGACAGAGATGAAAGGTCATACTGTAGGTTACTGTACATTTACATGTGTAATGCAGGAGGTTAATAATATGTACTTATCTACCTTGATCTCATGAAGACGTTCTCACTAAGCACTCTCTCTCACCCCACACATCACCAGTCTATAAACTGGATGAGGGAAGCATGTTTTCAGAAAAAGGTTACTCTCATGATAGGTGAGGAGGGCTTGTTTCATAAGGGAAATAATGAAAACACTTAGTGTGGTATTTTGTAAGCTTTGGGGGGTTGAAAAAGTATTCTCCTCTATATACCACGACTAGAAATGCTGCTTAGCACAGTTCAGTGGCTCTTATCCCTTAATCCAGGATACCTAGTAAGCAAGGAGCCACTAGAGAGTAAAAAAAGTTCTAAAGAGACTCTGAAAAGAAAACAGACAGAAAGTTGCTTGGCTGGCTAGGAGACAGTGTCACAGCAAGTCTCCTCAAACGACCAGTTCCTCTAGATGCCAAAATGCTGACGATGCATCACTAAACTCTTTAAATGAACTGGGCAGAGCTTGAAGGCCAACTGCCAACTTTTAAAAACGCCCAAAGGTATAAATATCCCAGAGTTACAAGGGGTTTAAATATTTTCATATCTGATGATCTCAGGTGTATGTCATGCCAGCGAGTTAATACGTTGGTTCTGTCACATTGCAAAATTCTAATTACTGTTCCTTCCTCTCTGTCCTCCTCTTAAATCTGAATTTGCTGACAAAGGTCCATAAACCACTGGGGGAAGACATAGGATCAATGAAACGGAGACAGGCCTTAACCGAAGCTAAAACATGAAGTATTGTTTTGAGAATGTAGAGTACCGTCTCCGGTCCACCACTGTGGCTCCCACATTATCACTTCAATCACATCGATAAACAAATTCCTCGAAATAAATCAATTTACTCCGCATTCATCTATAACACTTTATACTACACAGAAACACTTCTTTCAGTTCAAGGCAGCACTGTATCAAATAATCGCTGTTTATCATGTGTCTCCCAGCGAGTAAAAGCTACAGAGCAGGATTGCATATGTGTTGGGACCCACAGTAGGGACAGACAGTGGGAGGTGGTGAGTAGCTCTGCATATGGCCCAGAGTCCTGGAGGAATCAGGCCACCGCCTGCCCACCAGTAGGCCCACCTGCTCTCCTTCAGAGCCAACTAATCTTGTCCCCATGCTGGGAACACTTCCTGAGTCATTATAGTATACACAGCAGGTCTCACACGCACACACACACACACACACACACACACACACACACACACACACACACACACACACACACACGTACGTCATCACGTTTGATGCACTTTGATGCAACATTTAAATAATTTAAATAATTCTGGGCACTGACAGACTGACAGTATGACAACATTTGGCCTGTCCCAAAAGACAGAGACCATAGTCCAAGAGGAGTGGGACCAAAAGCCATCCTCTCCCCTCCCTGCCTCTTTTTTCTTTCAGTAGTTTATTCTGCACAGCAGATGGGATGATTGCTAAAGTGAGTCTTTGTCCATGCTCCAATAACTCTAATAACTCAAGGTTTGATGTCGGAGTAGAAAGATCCGGATGCTTGCCCCTCCCGTGAGAGACAGTGGATTAGAGAATTGGAGAGCAAATGTGCCTTTATCATCCCTGTCAGAGTGGGCACGATGCTCACAAAGTCAAAGACACGATCATGTCCAGTATGTCATAAGCTAGTGGACAGCTATTCTAGGGACTGGTAACTAAGAATTCAAATAAAATAACAAAAACTGAAACATAATCAATAACACAACTCCAACTGCCTCCTATTTTCTGTTCAACAACCTCTCCTTGACAACTGCATCTTCTCCTTTGTCAAAGCGACAATAAACAGATCAAACAGCAACCAGACATTGTTTCATAAACCCCCCCGCCCCCCTGTCCTTGGTTATAACTTCATATAAACTACAGCAGGCAGCACGGGCACAACAAAATGCATCAGAGCTGCAGGCCCAGTGCAATGTGAGCTGAGACGATGGCCAGAGCAGTGAAAGCACATGGGTCAGTTTGTCTGAGGCAGCACGCTTGCCATTTGCAATGTATGTTAATGGAGCAGGGAGGCAGGCAGGCTGCTCTACAAAAACACTACTATCCACCAGAGTGGCGAAATTGTTTCCTTACTCCCACGTGGATGACGAAGCCCACCTCTGAGACCTTCATCCAGTCAATAGTAGCAGTCTGAATCTATATATATATATTGCTCTCTTTTTCTTTTCCTGCCTATCTAGGTGCTGATACAGTAAATATGTTGTTGGTGTAGTGTAGTGTAGCTCAGAGAGGCTCAAGCATTTTAAATATCCATTAAGTCAGCCAGGCCTGGTCTGTGGCTATTTGCTTAAATTGGGTAAAAGGTTTGCTCACCTTTGTGGAGAATTACACTTCATCTTAGCTGCTTTATATCCGTTTTATTACCGTGTATATCAATGTGGTGTCGACATTATTGCAGTTTGGCAATTTAAGCACTTCAGTGTTCTGTACATAACCAAAATAATGTATGGTATAGAAAGCTATGATAGAAACACACACAGAATGGGATTTTAACGTCTAATAATGGAGAACTGAATAACGATTTGAGAGAGAGAGAGAGGAATAGAGAGAGCTAGAGCGAGAGAGAGAGAGAGAGAGAGAGAGAGAGGAATAGAGAGAGCTAGAGTGAGAGAGAGAGAGAGAGAGAGAGAGAGAGAGAGAGAGAGAGAGAGAGAGAGAGAGAGAGAAGAGAGAGAGAGAGGAATAGAGAGAGCTAGAGTAACACACCGGGAACAGGCAGAGTTGGGGGGGAGCGGGAGCTAGGTGACTCATGTCATGTGACAGGGGGGGTCAATATGGTGGGAGGTGGTGGTGAGATGAATGACTGAGGTGCGATTCCGTTGCCGTTAATGGAGAACATCCACCCACGTCAGCTCCTCTACTGATGGCACTGATCATCTCAGTGTCTCTCCCCCCCTCTGGCTCTCTCTCTCTCACTCTAGCTCTCTCTCTCTCTCTCTCTCTCTCTCACTCTAGCCCTCTCTCACTCTAGCTCTCTCTATTCCTCTCTCTCTATCTCGCTCTCGCTCTCTCTCTCTCACTCTAGCTCTCTCTCTCTCTCTCTCTCACTCTAGCTCTCTCACTCTCACTCTAGCTCTCTCTCTCTCACTCTAGCTCTCTCTCTCTCTCTCTCTCTCTAGCTCTCTCTATTCCTCTCTCTCTCTCTCAATTCATTATTCAGTTCTCCATTATTAGATGTTAAATCCCCATTCTGTGTGTGTTTCTATATCAAAGCTTTCTATACCATACATTATTTTGATTACGTACCAGAACACTGAAGCGCTTAAATTGCCAAACTGCGATATGTTGACACCACATTGATACACACAGTAATAAAACGGATATAAAGCAGCTAAGATGAAGTGTAATTCTCCACAAAGGTGAGCAAACCTTTTACCCAATTTAAGCAAATAGCCACCGACCGACCAGGCCTGGCTGACTTAATGGATATTTGAAATGCTTCCTCCTCACACTTCACACAGCTAATCTGACCATTTTTCTGTGCCTGTTGTTTGTTGCCTTGGTTACAAAGTCCTTCAATGGCATCATAGTACAGTACGGTTGGTTCCTGCTGAAAGCAGAGAGAGCAGCGTCACTTCGGTTCGGAGAGGAGGAGGATGTATGTTATGTTATGCTGTATGGAGCTAAATTTAGGAGCCGCTGCTTTGCTCGCATCGCACACTCATCTGTCAGAATCAAAGGGTTTGTTTGTGTCGTGGAGTCGTGAGAACAAACGAATCTTTCTGTACATTATCACGTAGGATAATAAAAACTGTAAAAAAAACAGTCAATGAAAATGATGAGAGTAGTTTGTCCACCACCTCCGTTTCCGTTTCCACCACCTGTCTGAGATTTGGATGAGTCGATTTTCCTTCTGCTGCTCCCTTCGTTAATATCCATCTCCCTCAATTCTCTACACTGTATATCTGTTCCTCCAAAGGCCTGCCAAAGTCAGCAGGGTGTCATCTACCCAACGTCTGATACCCCCCCAGGTACCTCTGAAAGTGCAAAGTCTGCCTCCTCCTGTATGACACTGTGTATTAACTATTTTTTCTTGTTGAGTATCCGTGTGAACCGTCAGGTGTGAGATAAGACAGTGAAAGTGTCACCTTGTCACCTCGCTGCTCGAACAGATCAGCATAGATTGTGTAGAGTATCCACAAGTGCATCTTAGGAGACATTTTGACAGCCTCTTCTCGTCTCCTTGCATTGATCTGTACTGATCAGAGAACTAAAAGCTAAAAGTAAGCAATATGGGTGGATGCCTACCTCTTTAAAATCAGTGTAAACTAAGTAGAGGAGGACAGTAGAAGAAACGCTTTAGACTACTGAGATGCTCCCCTAGTGTCCATGGGGCTGCTGTGGCGCAGGAGGAAGAGTCGGCGTCTAAAGATCACAAGGTTGGCAGATCGGCGGTTCCAGCCCCGACTGGCCACATGTCGAAGTGTCCTTGGGCAAGACACTGAACCCCAAATTGCTCCCAATGAGTGGGCCGGCGCCTTGCATGGTAGCTTGCCGCCATTGGTGTGTGAATGTGTGTGTGAATAGGTGAATGAGAGGCCATTGTAAAGCACTTTGGAATAAGGCGCTATATAAGTCAGTCCATTTAGTGTCCGACGCAACCCTACATTCCATCCTGACAAGGCTGTCACGAGAGGAACATTAACCCCCTGACCTACCATCGCCTGGTCAAACGTAGTCAGGCAATTGCCTGAATGCCAATAGCAGTGCGTCTTCGTCATGAAAATTGATTTTTCCCTGTCCTTCACCTGTAAGACTTGCAGTTACAGTGTAAAGAACTGCTTTCCAATATTACTGTATTGGGAAGACTAGGCAAAATTAAATGGAGATGGAGAGAGACAATAACTTATGCAGAAATGGTATATGTATCTCTTTGTCAGTCAGTGAATGTTCCACAAGATCAGGACCAAATATTCCACATGCCATACAAGTCAAATCAGTGCTCTCTCGAGGTTGGTTGGGGAGGAACATTTGCCTTTTGAGAAATATAATTGGAAATTCATCACAATTCGTCTGGCATAACACGAGAACATTCTGAAGCCCAAAACGAACTCAAAAAATGTCACCATATAGAATTATCTTCCTTTCTTTAACGGATAGTATTATCATGGAACGAAATGTCATTTTTCTCCACTGTAAGACACCGCCAACAGACATAACAATAACCCCTTTCTCGTTTTTTCCTTCTTTTCTCACAATAATCTCAATCCATCATCCCCCTTTATCTTTTCAGCCACCGCCATTCCCACTACTGTTTTGAATGGGGGGAAATGACTGTGGAAGGGTTATGTTGTGCAAGCTGGAGTGGAGATAACTTAAAGATGGCAGTAGCGCTGAGCACAGGGGGGGCCATTATTTCTGATCCACAGTGGAGAGGAGAGGATGCAACCACATCAAGACAGGAGTAACGTCATCCCCTCCTCTTTGCATAAGCGACTCACTGGATGATGAAAATGTCTACAGTGGCAGTATGAATCAATGGCAAGGTGAAATATTAATACATTTTCATTTAAAATTCCCCTTTATATTTGCTATTTGTGGATGCTAGCTGGGGTTGGCTCTTTGAAGCAGCGTGACACCACCAGTAACCCTTTCAGTAAAGAAGAGGTTTGAGGGCGAAGACGACTCACGCTCTTCTCTGATTTCCCCCCAAAATTACTGTTCTTCTCCTTCCCTCTCCCTTCTTCTTTCCTCTCTTCGATCGGTGGAATCAATCTCACTCTATAAAACAGGAGAGGACGGTGTCTTCGCTACACTACTCCCGCTCATAAAGAGAAGTATTGGACCTGAGGAGACTGATTGCCACATGATGCCAAAGGTGATCTATCGTCCTCGCTCCATCTTGTCTCTACGGTTGTGACAGCAGCTGGCGAAAGTGGGAACAAGTCGGCAAACCGACCGAATGTTCAGACTTTTATTCAGATAAATGTAAATGAATTTCAGCGTTGTTGATAATCAATGACACACTCGCTAGTAAAGCCAAAATATTGCAATGCAATATGCAATACTACCTAGTTAGTGTAGAGTCGTGGGGATTACTCACCGAATCCATTGCATTGCAATGTTTTGGCTTGGCTAGCGAGTGTGTCATTGATTTTCAACAACGTTGACATCTATTTACATTTTTCGGGAATAAAAATACATTTTGTCAGGACATTTTGTGAACACATCCAGGGGCCTGTCCACTCTCACCAATGTCTATTACATTACAGCCTAGTGAACTGTGACCACATGTCACATGATGACAGTGAAGTGTGACCACATGCCACAGCCTAGATCTGCTTGGCCTTGTGATGATTGATGACTGTAGGCCTACTACTCTAATGTCTAGAGGTACATTGTACTCAGTACATTGTACTCAGCAATGCTGACCGACTGTAGACATGTAATCTGTAGACATGTAATCTGTGGACATGTCATCTGAAATGTGTCCTCCATTTGACACTGTACAATTATGTTGTGATCTGTGATCATCTTCATTTCTCAAAACCAACAGTTAGTGAACACTACAGTAATAAAGTATGACAGTTAAACAGTGATTGTGATGTAATGTGATATGACACAGCCACTCAACCTTCCATCCCCCTCTTATTCTCTTACAGTAATACAGATTTCAGGATGATAATATATGAGTGAGTCTATATGTACTGTCAACATACTGAGCCAGTGACATTTATGGCATATGGTAAATAATTAACAGGCATATGTCACTACATTATACTGTATGTGCACTGATGAGCACTGATGGGCACTTACAAACCTGAATCTCACCATATACAGTATATATAATCTAGGGTGGCATCTCATTTAGAGTATGTGCTGGTATGTACTGTATGAGGTAACATACATCACACTGTACAGGTTAATCATGGTAAACAGTCTTGACATATGGAGGTATGGCCACTGAAGTACGGCTGACAATCATATTGATTCAACTTGACCAAAACTACAGCAAGGTGAATAGATATTCAACAAAACTACAGCAAGGTGAATAGATATTCAACAAAACTACAGCAAGGTGAATACATAAACTGCAGCAAGGTGAATAGATATTCAAGGTGAACAGATATTCAACAGCGTCACGATAACTGTTCGTCTGTGGTCTTTACTTTGCAAGGCAAAGAGGAGGATCTGATTTTTTTTTATTCAATGTTTTATTGTGAATCAGACACAATAACCAGGATTCAAACATGTTTTGTTTTGTTGTAAAATAAGATGAAATAACAAGAAAATGTATAAAGCAAAACCTTGAATGGAAAACGGCTGTATTTCTGTGAAAAAGACTGCTGCCTGGTTTTATGTATCTGTCCCTTTAGGTCACATGTAAAACATGTATGCAACAGTGAAAGATGTGTCGAATGCCAACACACATTCTGAGGCAATCAGTTACGCCAAGTCAATATCACGCTGTCAGCCGTAGCTGAACATTACAAGCCTTTAATTCTACACTTCAAAGCAAGACACTATACAGTACTAGTCTCAATTCACTAACAGTCCTGGTGAACTAAGTTTTGTCTTATTACTTTAAGATCTATCACTTTCAAAACACTTTGGATGTTATCTTTGAGTTGAGTCATTAAACACTCTTTGTCTGTGGTAATATGAAACCTTCACTCCACCCCAAAAGCCTTTTATTCTCATTCTCACAAACAACAGTCCCATCAGTCAAACTCCAATGTAATGAAATACCACAGTGAGAGCATCTCCACTGCACTCTGATATTGCTGCTCTTGTCTCTCTTCATACTGACAAAGTTTCAGCTTGATGTCAAGACGTCGTGTAATTCATCTTCAGTAGAGTGTAGGAGTGAGTGACCTTGCCATCAGAAAGGCTCCCAGGGAAAAAGACCCCATACCAATCCATCAACTGGAGAGCTGGCTTTGACCAAAACCACTCGTGAGCTTAGAATGAGAAGGTTCTATCTCCGTTTAGGGTAGTTCAGAGATATTGAGCGTCAAAGTTTGTACATTCCATTATGTTTTGTGAGATGGAACCGTTGTATTTTATGAATTACTAACTCAAAAATGTCCACATTTTTAAAATTACACCACACAGGCATTAATAAACACCTAATGGATCAGATTATGTAAAAAAACTCAATTTCGACAAAGATGGAGATAGAACCTTATAATTCTAACGTCACGCACTGCTGTAGGAGAGAGAAGTACAACCCAGGGACTTGTTTTTCATATCTTAAATATCGTATTATTGTAAAAATGATTCATGATTAATTAATAAACATATTTTATGAAAAACAAAAACATGTACTGCTGCTACTTCTAGTGTCAACCTCTATTGAGGATTTCTCATTTAGGTAGCGCCGTTATGATGATGTGTGATTATAATATAGTAGCATTTCTAGAAGCACCCATTACATTTTGACATAAATATTTTGCAGTCACTTCTCTCAAAGACACACACACACACACACACACACACACACACACACACACACAAATAAACAAACAACATACACAAACAACTCCCACCAAGGCATAAGCAGATCAACTGAGAGCTCCTTTCCCTGGGGGTCTAATTGTGTACAAACTGTGAAGTGGATATGTGAAGTGGATATGTGAAGTGGATATGTAAAATGTGAATATGGTATAGTCTTCTTCTCTACCCAGCGGCTGATGCTTTCGGCCACCTGGGGCCTGGATCAGGACCCCTTCTGGTAGCACACGAGGTACGAAGAGGATGCAGCTCACTAGTGACCCGATGCACGCTTCGTCTTAAAAGCCCCCAGAGACTTAAAGCCTTAAAGACTCAGAATGGCATCAATGCACAGCAGAAATGCATACACAATGAAGTCTATTTCATGTATCATACAGTATATATGTTACGGTACATGTGGGAATACGGTACATGTGGGGAAAACTAGGGTTAGGGTTAGGTGCTAGGGTGCTAGGGTTAAGGTTAGGGGTAGGGTTAGGGATAGGTGCTAGGGTTAAGGTTAGGGTTAGGGTTAGGATTAGGGTTAGGGTTAGACATGCCAGCATGTACCAAGTCGACGTAGCACCGACCTAACCCTAACCCTAGTTTTCCCACATGTACCGTATTCCCACATGTACCATAACATACAGTATATACTGCATAGGCAACAGGGGGGAATTTCAAGCAGGGGTTTTTCAGAGTGTGTGCATTGCATAGTGCCTGTATGAAATCATATGAAGGAATTGACAGTGATATAAATATTTAAAATGTCATATAACATGTTTTTTTAATTTATTTTATTTTGTCACTAATGCTATTACATTACTAACTATTCCTCTGGAGCTAGAATATAAGGGTCATAACTGAATGTTCAATGAGCATGGTGTTAATGTTTCACTCATAGGGCTTACACACCGGCAGTTCCGAACGCCGGTTCGCGTTCGGAAACCTCCGAACGTTGGCGCTGTCTGGCGAACGATACACCGGTATGAACGCGGGCTCGTTCGCCAGACAGCGCCAACGTTCGGAGGTTTCCGAACGCGAACGCGAACCGGCGTTCGGAACTGCCGGTGTGAAAGCCCTATCACACAACCTTATTTCATGAGCTGCAGTAAAAAAAAGACACATCTATTACAAATAAATCACAGCCCTCTAACATAACTACCACACAGGAGCGTTGGCAGTAGATTATTGCTTAACTTCATGAGGTGACTAATTAATAAAACATCCATACGTTAATGTCTGGCCCTACAGTATATGTAATAAGGCAGAGTGACAAGGTGAATGTGGCGTTTGCCCCCCAGGGAGACAGACATGGGTAATTCATCGAGATGCTGTATGTCAGTCCAGGGCCTACAGTATTGATTTCACATGTGAGATTGTTTTTTTTTTTGTTTTTTTTTTTTTTACAATTCTCTTCTGATTTCAGTCGATTCTTCCTCCCCTTTAGTAATACCAATTGGTATTGTATTCTATATCGTTGGAAAACCTGATTAGTCACCTTTACAACGAGGTACAACTTGTAAGGATCATGCATTCGAGGAATGAGTAACACAGCTAAACGTGTGGGTAGCGGCCCAAAAAATGTGCCAAAATCCCCTTTTAAAAGGTTTTAAAATTACAGTTTTTCTCAATCGCTTTCACACTAACATCGGAACTTGAGACACAATGGCCAAAACCTGAAACTCCTGTATCTTATCTCACACCAATTCTTCACAAATATAACCACATTTCCTGCTTTTCACTCATTTTGCAGTTCTAAACCACACTTTCTGCAAAACAATATACACAATTCTCTACATTTGTCACAATCTTCATTGATAAAATCTCTCACATGGAAAACACACGACCATTCAGAATGCTAAACTCAAACCACCAATCACACAATCACACTCCTCATATGGGCAAACACCTGTTGCTTTCAATTAGCAATCATAGCTTTAAAAGGGCCAAAGATGAGCTCTCCTGTGTTGAAATATATCTGAAGTATATCAGGGCTGGATTAGTCATACAGTGTTTCTCTATCTCTTTAACACTAGCATCTGAACCTCAAACACAACGACCAAAACCTGAAACTGGTGTATTTTATCTCACACCAATTCTTCACAATGACAAACACATTTCTTGCTTATCACAAATTGTGCCACTCTAAACCACACCGTTAACAAAACACAATATACAATTCTCTACATTTGGCACAATCTTCCTTCATAAAATCTCTTGTGTTCACATGGAAAACACTATCAATCATAATGCTGAACTCAAACCACCAATCACACAATCACACTCCTCATATCGCAGTGGCGGATTAATGTGGTCAGTGGCCCTAGGCTACTCCTTTGTGTGAGGCCCCCCCCCCCCCCCCCCCCCCCCCCATCTTTTTTTTTTTTTTACACCAGGGGAGCCACCCCTCCTAAATTTCGTTGTTTGGTACCTGTACTGTAGCAATGACAATAAAGTCCATTCATTCATTCATTCATTCATACACGAGCTTCCCCCTCCCCGAAATACACAACTCACGAGCACCCTGCACACACAGACCACTCATAATGCTTTACCATAAAACACATTGTGCTTTAATAACATAATGCAAACAATAAAAAATGCACTGAAAAGGTTGTTATCATCCTGAACTATCTCTGTTGCTCACCTCACCTCAGTTCTGTCTCTATTGCTCTCCTCTCCTGTTGTCTGTCTCTCTGTTGCTGTCCTGTTGTCTGTCTCTCTGTTACTCTCTTCTCCTGTTGTCTGTCTCTCTGTTGCTGTCCTGTTGTCTGTCTCTCTGTTGCTCTCCTCTCCTGTTGTCTGTCTCTCTGTTGCTCTCTTCTCCTGTTGTCTGTCTCTCTGTTGCTGTCCTGTTGTCTGTCTCTTTGTTGCTGTCCTGTTAAGATGTGGTTCCCTTGCCAGCATTTCCATATTTGTCTACGTGCGCTTTCAAGAATGGATCAAACACACTGATCGCTTCCAACACACCCATAAAATTCCCATTATCAGGCTGGCCAAAGGTTTCACAGTGTCCCCTCAATGGTAATCCTCGCTCTGCAAGAAACTTCACCACTACAACCACTCGCTTTAACACATCTGTCCAATAAGCACACTCGTTGTTAAACTGCTTTTTTAGTTCTGAGTCAATACAGCCAGCAGCAGCGCTGCGCATCACATATGCTTTCCTGTGGCTTTCGGAACCTTCATGCTCAGCCAGACACACTGCTGCGTTTTTCCAGTCATTGTAGCCTGTTTTGAGTCCTGATTTATGAGCACCGTCTGCAAATAATTTACATGCGAAACAAAATACTTTTCCTTTTGCAGGTGAATAAATTAACCATTCTCGAGGCACGGTTTCGCCATTTGACTTTTTTCTTTTAAATAGTGTTTTTGAAAAATACCTCTTCTGATGCTTGTGCTGTGTTTCTGAAGCGGCGACATTAGCATCTTCATTTTGACAACATTGTGGCCCCATCTTAATCCAATATGTTCTCATGTCTTCACCAACTGTATCCCACAATCCAGGATCCGAGCTGTAAGTGGTGGTAGGATTTGTGTTTGGACCTGGTGGTCCACGTGTTGCCTCCTCTTCTTGATTGTCCTGCTCGGTATCAGTGTCACTGTCAGCTGGTGGTGGTACTGGTAACGTTAGTGCCTCTTCTCCGCGCTCAGCCTCGACAGCCTGCATCTCCCCCCCCATGTTCGCCTCAGCGCTGCTTGTGCTAGCGACACCCGACCCAGAGCTAACCGTTTCGTGGCTCTCACTCTCGACAACATTGGTCGTTTCAGGCGCAGCAGCATTATTAGAAAAAAATGTTGAAATCTTGGGCAACTTTGCTATATTTAGTTCTTTTTTCATTAGTTATTTTCGTTTTTTGGCCCCACTCATGTGCGTCCGCTTTTGAACTTTTGAATTTCTGGTTTGGTTTGGTTTGGTTTCCAAAACGGAAATGGCTAAACGTCACTTTTGAACTTCAGACTTAACAAGCGGATAGATTTTTTTTTTTTTTGATCCAATGTTAGGTGGCCCCCTAGTGGTGGTGGCCCTAGGCTGCAGCCTAGTAAGCCTATGCGTTAATCCGCCACTGCTCATATGGGCAAACACCTATTGCATTTGAATTAGCAATCATAGCTTTAGCAATAAAAGGAGCTCTCCTGTGTTGAAATAAAGTAAACTCCTCAAAAAAAGTTTGGAAACATTATTTCAGTCGATACTTCCTCCCCTTTAATAATACCAATTGGTATTGTATTTTATATTGTTGGAAAGCCTTATTAGTCACCTTTACAACGAGGTACAACTTGTAAGGATCATGCATTCGTGGAATGAGTAACACAGCTAAACGTGTGGGTAGCGGCCCAAAAGAATTTGCCAAAATCCCCTGCAATATTCTTCTGTTGGTATTCACTCTTGTTTTGAGCTTCAAGTGCTGGCAGGTGTATGTCAGTCACAGGTGTATGACTGGCACCCGAATGGCACCTAATTGACAGGAATGATATTCTGGGGCCAGTGGTGATCCCATATCTCCAGAATCTGGGACCTAACTCCATCCTCCAGGATGACAACGCTCACCCCCACAGAGCCAGGATCATCACAGAGCACCTCCAGAATTTGGGAGTGGAGAGGATGGAATGGCCTGCCGTGAATCCAGACCTCAACCCAATTGAACACTTGTGGGATCAGCTTGGGCGTGCGGTACGTGCCAGAGTGACCAACGCAACCATGTTGGCTGACTTGTGGCAAATCCTTGTTGAGGAATGACCAGCATGAGGAGGAGGTGGCAAGCTGTTGTGACTGCGTATGGATCTTCCACACGCTACTGAGGTCCCTGACAGTGTCAAATGAATAACGTCTAAAAATGGCCTACTGATAATCTTATCATAGTACTGTTTTCCGCTGATCACAGTCTTTTCCGTTGTGCACATCAGTGTTCAATTGGTTGTTACAAGTGTCTATTCATTTGATGGTGTGTGTTTGTCATTTGATGACCAAATTTCATTTTGAGAAGACAACATTATTTTGAATGCAGTGTTTGCTTTTGCAAGACATTTGTGGAGTTTAGGTTTTTGTGTGTGAGTTTTGGGATTTGTGTGAGTTAAGAGAAAATGAGCTATGCTTTGAGAAAACGTGTTAAAGCAATAGAGAAAAACTGTAACAGGTGATACTTTCCCCGCTGCTTGGCCAGGGAGAACATTGCCTGTGATGTTGATGATGTCCTGTGGCCTTTGTGTTTAGAGTATATGTAGAAGGCTTATTTTCTTTCTTTTTTATGGTTTGTTCTGTATGAAGAACACTTTACAAATCCAACTGTCATTGCTGAGATGTGTGTACAGTATTTCAGAATAAAAAAAAACATTATATTCTTGTATTTGTGTGTTTTATATTTGAGTATGAAAACATAACATAACAGGCTACTGTGCGTATGTAGTGTAACACTGAAAATGCAAAAAGACTACTGATGATCGTATCAGTGTTTTCCATTGAGAACGTCAGTGTTCTGTTGGTTCTTAGAAGTGTCTTCATTTGATAGTGTGTGTGCGTCATTTGACGACATAATTTTGAATGCAGTGTTTGATTTTTGCAAGAGATTTGTGGAGTTTAGGGTTTTGTGGGTGAGTTTCTGGATTTGTGTTTAGAGTTAAGAGAAAGCCCATCCTTTGAGAAAACGCGTTAAAGCGATAGGAAAAACGGTATTGACTGGTAAATGACTACACAGACAGTTTATGCACTGAAAATGATAGCCTATATAGCCCTCACTGTTATCCAATTGAAATAAGAGAAATATGATGGAAAAGAACTCCCTTCACTGTAAAAGAAAATAAACATAAATTGAGTGTCAAACTTTATTTCCTTTCTCCTTGGCGCGCCAGTTGCTCTCAATAGCTCAACTTTACACGGAGACAAAGTTTGCTCCCTTACCAATAGTTTATGATAACTAATATGCAAACATATCAAGAACTTTTTTTTTCCAACTGCAATTGGATGACTTGAACGCTGCGCTAAAGGTAGCAGCATCAGCACCGCAAGGATATAGAAAACATGCCCGGTATGGAGGAATTTCAGAGGAAATTCGAGAGCAGATCCGTACATCCCCATTTCCCACATCTCCATTTCCACATCGTGACGTTAGAATGATAAGGTTCTATCTCCATTTATGTCAAAATTGAGTTTTTTACATAATCTGATCCATTAGGTGTTTATTAATGCCTGTGTGGTGTTATTTTTAAAATGTTGACATTTTTTAGTTAATAATTAATAAAATACAAAGGTTCCATCTCACAAAACATAATCAATGGAATGTAAAAACTTTGACGCTCAATATCTCTGAACTGCCCTAAACGGAGATAGAACCTTATCATTCTAAACGGAGATAGAACCTTATCATTCTAAACGGAGATAGAACCTTATCATTCTAAACGGAGATAGAACCTTATCATTCTAAACGGAGATAGAACCTTATCATTCTAAATGGAGATAGAACATAATCATTCTAAACGGAGATAGAACCTTATCATTCTAAACGGAGATAGAACCTTCTCATTCTAAACGGAGATAGAACCTTCTCATTCTAAACGGAGATAGAACCGTCTCATTCTAAACGGAGATAGAACCTTATCATTCTAAGCTCACGAAATAAGTAAATGCAGTCAATCATTCACTACAACAACATACAGTAGTTACTGTAAGTACCATTCACTTAGTGTAAGTATCAACATGTGTTGGCACGCACCGCACCGTAGCGTCTTACATACTCACGTTTCCAATTAAAAGTCAGTGTTTGATTAAAACAAAAACATTACATGAAATAAAAATGTCCCTCTCCCAACAAAGTGTCTTTGGAAATATATGCGGGGCGATGACGTTTATATCTATTATATAACTTTTTAAACAGTGATGTAACCCATGACACCTGTATCGATGAGAGGGACACGTTCCCGTTAGATTTGGGCTACCAAATAAATTAGACTAGGCTCAAATCCAGTTTTGTGCGCTCGGTGTTAAACCTGGGTTTCGTACAGTCTATCATAATGCGTACATTCTGGTGCATCATTCCTCTCCACTTAAACGCCAAAATGCTTTATTACTTTCCACTGTTCAGCAGATTTCCGCAGCAATAATACACCAAACATGGTCTTAAATATTATCAATGCGCACCTAACGGGAAATAGTTTAGTGATGCATTTACACAAAGACTTTCCGAGGCATCATAGCCTATTTAATATGCAGCTTGCTTTCAAAAACGAGTTCAGACGACTAAATGGAAATTACAGTGAACAATAAACTCAAAATTCCGGAACTTACCTTGACAACAAATTTCACAGTAAACGTATACAGAATCCACCTTTTGACACTCTTGAAGTGTAGCTTCGGGTATACCGATCGGCCCTTGGGAACTTGGTGAAAGTACTTTTTCTGACTAAAACTGTAAACTGCACAACCTGTCCTGTAAATTCCAGTAGCGCGTCTGTACCATCTGGTGAGCCTTGTGCGTCTGTGCGTCGAGATGCGTCTTTGGTGAGGGAACAGGGGGCGGAATAACGGTGGATTGCGCACGATGAGTGTGGGCAGAGAGAGGGAGTGAATTAGAACGAGTTAATTTTTACAGTCATCTATGTATGGGTGTGGCAATTAAATAAAAAACACGCAATTTGTAAATACTTGAAATCGACAGTTGTGACGTTAGAATTCTAAGGTTCTATCTCCATTTTTGGTCAAAATTGAGTTTTTTACATAATCTGATCCATTAGGTATTTATTAATGCCTGTGTGGTGTTATTTTTAAAATGTTGACATTTTTGAGTTAGTAATTAATAAAATACAAAGGTTCCATCTCACGAAACATAATGTTAATGGAATGTAAAAACTTTGACGCTCAATATCTCTGAACTGCCCTAAACGGAGATAGAACCTTATCATTCTAAGCTCACGAGTTGTTATAAACCCTTGGACTAAAGGGTTAGGCTACTGTGTCTCAAGTGCAGTCTCCTAAGGATACTCATTTCTGGCTAATGATAAATTACCTCCTCCATTTCAAGCATACATTGCTAGCCTATAAGTAGGCTTTTACGTATTTATCTTTCCTCTAAGTATAGGCTTAGTGTTTCCATTCCTAGAGGAGCCCTGCCACCAAAACACCTATGACTGGCTGGTTGATGATCAGAGGTATACTCACACCATATTCCTCTGAATGCTGCTACGTCTTAAATATCTTTCAAAATAAGACATTCCTAATCTCCCATAAGTATAACTTCATGATACATATATTATTTTATGTTTGATAGCTACTGTATACTCTTGCTTGAACATACTGTACCAGTTCGTAAACATTAAATTATGAGTTGTTGTTTGTATGTTAAATGATATACTGTTTAGAGTACACTTGATTCAAGTTCTGATAGTGTGCTGGTCTCATCTAAACGACAATGCACAGAGAGGCATACGGTATGTAGCAGGCAGCAGATTGTTGTGAGAATTAAAGCCATCCTGTAACATTTAGCGACTACACCAAACCCCCTAGGGTCTGCATGTCCATGCAAATTATAGATGACACGTGAAATAAAATGTATGCTACATAAGTGCCAGCCTTCCTGTGTTATCTTATATAAGATATGTGCATAGAACAAGACATCAGATGCTAAAAAGATCAGATAAAGACAATGAATGTACCTATTATGTTCCAGATGCATACTGCCTCACATTATCTGTTTGGAAAAAAAATCAATCAAAGAATAATGGACTATTAATATGGCGAGAGTAGAGAGAGTAAAGAGAAAAAATACAATAATGCATTGAATCAACATGTTTTACAAGTGCAGCCACAGAGGTCTACTTAAAAACACGTGGGGCCGGTTTCACAGACAAGGCTTAAGCCTAGTCCTAGACTAAAAAACATCTTCAATGGAGATTTTACATTGAAAGTGTGATTTAGTCCAGGACTAGGCTTAAGCCTTGTCTCTGAAACCGGCCCAATTATGTATTATTGTTTTATCAATTCCTATTTATTTTTCCTAATACCAAGCCTGTTTGGTACAAATGAGCTCTCAGTTCTAAAAGCACCCTTCCAGGTACTCTTCCAGGCACTGGCGGACTCGGGAGGGGGCAGGGGGTCGACCGCCCCTCCTGGTGCCCCCGCGGTTGAAAAACGTCTGTCTTAAGTGCCCTTTTGAGTGTCAAAAATGCCCTTTTGAGTGGCGAAAATGAGAGGACGTGCCCTATTGGTGCCCCTCCAATGGTCTAAACTTGACCATGTGCACTGATGGGGTCCCATGTTATGCAGTAGGTGCCCTTTTTTTCTTTTCGCCCCTGCCCTTCAAACAGCCTGAGTCCGCCACTGCTTCCAGGTACTCTTGTCTCTGCACCCACATGAGCTGGAAAGCACTGAGGCAGGTGATGACGGACCCCCCAGCCAGGAGGAGAACTCTCGATGAGCTGCAGACAACACTCTGATCCTGGACTCCCGGGGGGCCAGTTTCTTCACCTCCATCTGCAGCCGCTCTGAGAAGCCGTTGAACAGCGAGGAGCCGCCGCAAACCGCCACGTTTCCCATCAAGGCCTCTCGCCACTCGGGGGCACACTTCTGCAGGCTGTTCATGGCCATGATATGCACCCCGGCCTGGGAGACTCCTGCTATGGACGGGCAGAAGAGGATCTCAGGGCAATAGAAACGCTTGTTACCCAGGGTCACGCTGGTCCCGTCAGGGAGTTGGTAATCCAGTGGTTGGCCTCCCTCCTCCTCCATCTTCAGCTCTGCTTCCAAGTCCTGGGAGACGAAGCAGGTTTGCCTCTTCATCTCCTGCAAAGAGAACTCCTGCAGGGTGGAGTGGCCGTGACGACGTTCTGCCAACAGTTTGCTTAGATAGTCGGTCACGTCCTGTCCCGCCAGGTTCATGTGAGAGGTGGCGTGGGGTAAGCAGTAGCCATTGTAGACTGGGGAGACAGAGGCGGCTGTGGCTCAGGAGGTAGAACCGGCATCTGATGATCGCAAGGTCGACGGTTTGGCCTGGTTTAATCGTGTCTGATCATGTCGCAACTGTTGAGGTGTCCTTGGGCAAGACACTGAACCCCAAATGACTCCCAATGACCAGGCCGGTGCCTTGCATGGTAGCTTGCCGCCATTGTGAAAAGTCACTACAGGCTTGCTGTGGTAAATCAGAAATCTGAAATTTGCCAACTCCCGCCATTGTAAGTCATTGAACGTAATTCAGTCACGGTCGGTCAGTCAGTCAGTGTCAGCGAAGTGTTGTTTGTTTGTCCAAGTTTTCAAAGGGGGCGTGGCTTAGTGATAGGTCCATTCAATGGAATCTACTGGGAAGGCCTGTATGTGTGAAAGGGGTTCTACATTGCTGTGGCCTCAAACTCCTCAAAGAGAAGCTCAGCTGTCTTCTCTCGACTAGAGACGGGGGAGAATGCCGGATCTGTCACCAGGATGCTGTGCTCTGCAGCTCCTCATGGAGGATGTGACTCTACGGCAGCCAGTGAAAGGGTTAACCACCCACGATGTGCTGTGTTGTGTGTCTAACGTTACAGGCTGATTTGTGTATGACAGTCGCACATATTGACATAATTTCCATGTCTGATGACATTATGACACCCGAAATGTAACTACAGTTCAGCTACAAGTTGTTTAATTTGTTCTACCGCTCCAGAGCAGACTGGCATCATGCCAATCCTAACCCTAACAAAAAAAAGATGCTTATAGCACACGCAACAGAAATAAACACAGCTGAAAGAAGGCGTTGTGAGATGTGTAAAATTGCAGCATATTAACGCGTCATCTGCACCCCCGTCTATTTAAACAACTGCTGATGACGTATCGGTCGTGAAGGGTTGTCCCGTTTCATAGGGGAAGATTTCCAACCACTACCCCTTGTGGCTCTGTTCGGACGGAGGCCTGGGCTCCCAAAGCGAGTGGCACTCCAAAACGAGCCGTAGGGGTAGGAAAGGGAATGGGGATTGGGGCCCAAAAGTCTGCCTGATGTCACCTATCGCTTTTCCATGGAATCCCAGTCAGTTATGATTCCATTGGTGATAGGCTTCTTGAGAATGACATCTTTGCTTGAAATGTTGTTCCCAAAATAACATTTTGTCTGGTCCCTTTCCCAATCCAACCACTGACCTGACCACAGCACAGCACAGGGCTTCTCATCTCCAGAGAATAATAATTATAATAACCTTTATTTGTATAGCACTTTTCCTGCAAACGTTGCAGCTCAAAGTGCTTAAAGAAGCCAACTGTGGTGGAGCCAGATCCAGAGTCAATTATGATTCAATATTCTGCTGGAAGTCTCCACAGCTATTCATTGCAATCATTAAATTAGACAAACTAAAATAACTTAAACGATTTAACTTTCATTAAAAAAAACTATTGTTTTTAAATGAAAGTCAAATCAGTTACTTTTGTTTGTCTAATTTTCCTTAATATGTCCACAACAATGATGTCCCTCTTGATACACATGGTTAGAGATTATTGTGCTGTATGACTTGTGTAGTAGTATGTTTGTCACAAAGCCAGTGACATCACAAGTGGCCTTGTAGAATCACATCAGTGCTCCAGTCTGGGTTACTATGGCAACGAGTGATCACAGGGTTATTTTTCAGCATTTGTGAACATTATTGAGAGATGACAGGGAAAAGCTATCATGATGATTATATCATCAGCCATACCACCAAAAGTCATTGATCAAACATGCATTCAACCTCAAGTTTTTTGTTTCAAACCAAAATGTAACATTTCCTCAAATCGTTTTTTATGTTGACACAGTTCTTCATAAACAAAAAAAGCAAACCTTGTATTAAGAAAAAGGAGAAAGGATGAAATACAGCCTTATCCAGAGAAACCCCACTGGGGTGTCAAGAGATACACATGGGACACATTGCTGATCTGACATCCTTCATATTCGGGGGGGGGGCCGCTGGTGACACTTTATTGCCTTTTAAAGGTCAGACCTAGAGGCACTTGCAGCAACATCAGCATCAGTTGAGATTATACAATACACCCTCGTTGTCATTTGCTCCGTTATCCTTTATCAGTAGAACAAAACCTACTTGAATATAGTCACAATCATTAACTGTGTGATTTACAGTTAATACGCAGAAAGTGTAAGAGAGAGGGGAGAATAGAGAGCAATGTGCAGGAAGAGAATGTACCTTTTAAGGTTTTGGTAGGTTTTGGTAGTCCCCACTGGTGGAATGAGCTTCCCACGGCTGTCAGAACCGCAGAGTCACTACCCATCTTCCGTCGTAGACTGAAGACCCATCTCTTCAGGTTACACCTGAACTGCTCCTCCTGAGACATCTACTGCCCCCCAGCACTGCTTAAAAGAAATTTAAAAAACCTAGGTTTAGAAGAAGATGATAGAAGAAGGTTTTTCCTTCTATCAATGGCCCCGGGCCTGAGCTGGATTATTCTTCCTGCTACGACTGGTGGATTGATGATTCACTTGCTTAGTCAAATGTATTGATTGTAAGTCGCTTTGGAATAAGGCGTCTGCTAAATGCCAGAAAATGTAAAAATGTAAAACGGTAGGATGAGCAGCCCCTAGGTGCAGTACATAGAAAGTCGGCAGACCAACAGTACAAGTAGTATCCAGTAGTGTCCAATAGTGTGCAGCAGCCATACTAATGGAATATGTTCATTTCCCCAGGGTGTGTGGGGTTGGCTGAGGGGTGGCAGTCCCTTACACACTTCCAGTGTATTTCACCAGGAGCACCTGATTGCTTGGGGGAAATAGCTGTTTGTCAGCCTCTGGGTTTTAGCCCGTTTTTGCACACGGTGCACACACATACTGTGAAGCCTGAGTAGGGAGTGAAGGGAGGTAAGGCTACATAAAGCATTAGTGACAATTAAACACAGGTGCAGGAAATAACTCCATGATGAGTGAGTGAGTGAGTCAGAGAGTGAGGTGGCATATCTGAATAAAAGTCTGAACGGTCCGTCGGTTGGAACTTGTTTCCAGTTTCCTCAGCTGCACGTCACATTTGAAACGACCTGACAGAGGTTATTTATTCAACAGCTTGGCATTAACATGAAAGACGAGGGCGACGCCGCTCAAGTCACTCCAGTCTAATCGCACTCATACTGTACTTATAGCATCCTCACTCTGTTGGGTTAACCTACAAATGTCACCTATGGACCCCCCCCAAGGCTACTGTTATGAAAGAGTATAATTAGAAGCTGTATGTATCTGTCCCTTGGGCAAAGGTGATCTTGGCTAAAGGGCTCAACAGTTTACAGAAGTCGTCTAGTCTGAGAGAGAGAGAGAGAGCAGGTATTCACTTCCTGTTACACACATGGGAGAAGTAACAGGCTTATGTAATGTTGCGGCCATTGGAAGTCAAACTAAAGTATAACAACACATGACTCATTATTAATTTACCACATTACAATGGTTTACTAGAATTCAAAGGTCGAGAAATAATGAAATCCCTGATGAGGACTGTCTGTCACTATAACATAGATGCCAGTCGATAATGCCTTATTTCAGAGTGGTTTTAATCTTTTAAAGTGGACACTCCGTCTGCCCACTAAAGTCAATAACAACGTTATTGTAGTACCTCATATCATACACATCTCATTTTACAGGTATTCATCAATGATTAAAGCCAAAAGAGACTGCAGCCAAACGCCCACTATCTATTTTTTGCCATTGTGTTTTAGTGTTATGTACAGTGATACGTTTCTATGTGTGATGTGGACTATATATATATAGATTTCTCACTTCCCAGTGCGATAGATTTCTCTATATATAAATCAATAAATAAATACGCCTGTTTTAAGTTTCTGGCTTTATAGGAGCAGTGTTGGTGGATGTTGCATTATACAAGTTGAATCAAGGTTCACATGGCCATTCCTCTCTACTCAGTAAAGTACATCGTGAGTTTAGAATGATAAGGTTCTATCTCCGTTTAGGGTAGTTCAGAGATATTGAGCGTCAAAGTTTTTACATTCCATTATGTTTTGTGAGATGGAACCTTTGTATTTTATTAATTACTAACTCAAAAACGTCAACATTTAAAAAAAAAAAATAACACCACACAAGCATTAATAAACACCTAATGGATCAGATTATGTAAAAAACTCAATTTTGACAAAAATGGAGATAGAACCTTATAATTCTAACGTCACGATAAGTTGAATCAAGGTGGACATGGCCATTCCTCTCTTCTCAGTAAAGTAAATTACTTTCTGCTAGATAAGCATGTTTGTATTGAACCTAAAACATTATGGAGCTCCCATGCCTGTACAATGACAGGCGTACAGCCAAGTGGAAGAGCTCATACTATCCATTGAAGTCCCTCCCAGTCTATTTACATATTGCAGGTACATTGATACTTGCCAGGATCCTGTGTGCTATTTCTGTCTCCTCAGATAGACTGCAGTAAGCTAATTTCTGTCTGCAGCTTTGAGGGTTTTATACAGTATAGTGTATGGGGGTGAATATTGTATAATAATAATAACGTTATTTGTATAGCACCTTACAGCACCTAGGCTATGCAGCTCAATGTGCTTTGACAGCTCAGCCCAATCATGTCACATTAATAAATAGATCAGCACAACCATATCGCAACCATATCACAATAATAAATACAACTTTAATAAAAAATAAAAATATATATACTGTATAACTAACTATATAATTATAATTTATTTTTTAAGTAAAAAGAGTAGGAAAATAAAAGTATTAGTAATTGTATGCCAGGTTAAAAAGATATGTTTTCTGGCATTTAAACATGTCTACTGACACCTCTCTAATACCTTTTGGAAAAGAGTTCCACAATTTTGGTGCGTTTTGGATGAAGGCGGTTTACCCAATTTTCTTTGGGGAACCTTTGGTACATTTGTAACACCTGTTTCAGAGGACCTGAGAGCTTGTTATGGATGTTATGGACATATTATGTGCTGATATTCTCCATCACAGTATGGTACGCTGGCTGCAAAGTAGTGGACAAAAAGAGACTGCAGAGAGTGGTGAAGTCAGCAGAAAAAATTATCGGCTGTCCCCTGCCCTCCCTGGACGACGTGGCACGCTTTCGGTGCCTCTCCAGAGCAGGAAGGATTCTTAAAGACCACCTCCACCCTGGTCACCACCTGTTCAGCCTGATGCGCTCTGGAGTGAGGTACAGGAGCATAAAGGCTAGAACAAACAGGCTGTCCAACAGTTTCTATCCATGGGCCATCAGAACACTGAACAATAGACATAAGACATAAGACATGTTCATAAATGTTTATCTTCAGGGGAAAAAGTGCAATAGAAATGTGCAATAACTCTATTCTAAGTGCCTAGGTTCTAGGCCCTGGACAATCTAGACAATTTGATGGCAGCTACTAGATTGTAATCATAAGTGCAATACTGAAATACAACATGTGAACATTTCAAACCTGCAAACTGCGACACTTTAAATGAATGTGCAATAGGAAATGTTAGGATATGTATAGCATAGCATAGAGTGCAGCACAGTGTTTTATTTGTATAGTATAGTAGTATAGTATAGTGGATAGTGTATATAGCCTTTATTTATGTAAACCAGCTCTTTTCCCTTCTTGTTTTAGTATTTTTTTTCCTAGCACCAGGGGAGCCCCCCCTCCTAAATTTCGTTGTATGGTACCTGTACCGTATTAATGACAATAAAGACCATTCATTCATTCATATTTATACATTTATATATTTTTACAGTATTATTATAGTATTATAACGCCACTGACCTCATGTCTTTTAGCTTGCTTTTATAGTTGTTTTTATTTTCTTAAGATTGTTGGTCTTATTTGCACTTGACACCACGGACCTCATTGTCTCTTAGCTTGTTTCATAGCATTTTTTGTCTAGTGTGTAATATTTGTGATATGTTATATGTGTATATGTCTGTGAATATGTGAATATGTTTTCTGTTTTTACACCTTCAGAAGAACCACTACAATTTCATTGTATAGGCAACTGTACAAGGACAATAAAGTCTATTCTATTCTATTCTATTCTATTCTATTCTATTCTATTCTATATAGGACACACAGGACTCTAAAATGTATGGGGGTCGTGCTAAGCCATTAAGATGCTTAAAAACAAGTCAAATAATTTTCCAAATCAACTCTAAAAGACACAAGGAGTACTGAACCAGTAAAACTGAACCAGTAAAAAGAGCATTACAATAACCAAGTCTGCTTGATAAAAAAGCATGAATTAGTCTCTCAGCATCCTGCTGGGTGAAAAAGGAATGTACCATGGCTATACGTCTTATGGCGCTTTTCCATTGACCAGCCCGGTACGCCTCGGCACGGCACGCATTCGTATCCTACCCGTGCCGTACTTTCAGAAACGCTTCTCCATTATACACAACAGACCCGGAGCGACCCGGGACAGTAGGAGGAGTTACGTGTCATAAGAGCACTTTAATAAGTGCCGCTGTACAGCTCAACGAGGGAAATGCGATAAGAATTATGTCAAAATGCAGCACTATCATGCACAGATCAGCCTTAAAACATGTAACGTTAAGTGCCTGTTACTTGCCGCTTTCAGTTCTAGTAGATCTAGTAGTTCTAGTTCTAGCGCAGATGGAGGTGAAAGAATGCTGTCTTGGTCATCCTATTTATGTGGGGTTCAAAACTCAGTCCAAAACGACACCTTGTACTCTTATTACTTACTTAATCTGATGGGCTAGATTCCCTAGCCTTTTTGACAGTATCTCTTTTGTTTTCGGGGCCAAACAAGATAATCTGTCTTATCCTCATTTAGTTTCATGTATGCATCCATGCGTGCAACAAAGGAGCTACTGGTTGTCTCTATGAAAATCATAGTAATGATAAAGATGATGATTGTGATGCCATTAATGAAAACCACAACTGCACTGACATCAAAACATAATGCATGTTAATATTTGATACATCAAAGGACGTTTACTGTAGCAACGCTCCGCCCATTGCTTTTAAGGCTAATTGACCAAGGGAAAAGCAGGCAAATCCCAAGGCTATGCACAATAAAAAGAGATTTAAAAGGACACTGTTATTGAGAGCTTCTAATTATATGGAATCATATCCTTGTAGTGCATAAAGCAACGTACAGTATACCTCCCGTCTTGCAAAGATTGGCTAATACCCCCAGCGGGACTGCTTAGCTAAGACCAAGAGAAGACATTTCTTTTAAGAATCTGTGAAGCACTTCCGAATATAACAATCACATTTCAGAGTTGGGCTTATTTATTTTAACTTGGCACTTTAACGTGGCACTTTTCACACTTAGCCGGCATTAATAAGAAAACGATTAGATTAGATATGCACCTGCCAGAGGCCCTGTCGTGACGTACGTCATTCAGCGTGGACCCCAGACTGTGTCAGCTATGCTAATAGCTTGTCTCCTGGGGAAGCGGGACAAAGAACCCAGCTGTGGTCAGACAGCCTGAAGCTGCCTTAGTGTTTAACATTCACCTCCGACAGGTCTCAGCCCCCCTGTGTTCAACAGACGTCAGTGTGTGGGTACTGACAGCCTGGCATCAAGGGCACAGGGAACACATCCCGTCTCAACTACCTTACCTGAGATGACTGGGCCGGAGGGAGGAGGAGAGAGCAGAGAGCCAGTGACGGATTCAAATCAGAAAAAAAAAGTGTCGAAAACATCCGTTTATTTGTTGGTTTTTATACTTGCCAGTGCAGGGGAACAAAAACTCCCATAAACATTTTTATTTGAATCTGAATATATGGAGATGAAATGTGTGTGTATCAAATTATCATTTTACAAACTGGAAGAAAAAAAAGCTTTTAACAATGCATTCCTTGAGGAATGTGGCCTTTGAGCAGTGATCCATTATGGAGTCAAAGTCATCAAAGTTGTGTTTCTTCCAGGGTCGCTGCCCCAGAGGCCTCCACCTCCGCCGGTTCGCGTTCGCGTTCGCGTGCCGAAACCCCCGAACGTTGGCGCTGTCTGGCGAACGATACACTGGTATGAACGATACACTGGTATGAACGCGGGCTTGTTCGCCAGACAGCGCCAACGTTCTGAGGTTTCGGCACGCGAACGCGAACCGGCGTTCGGAACTGCCGGTGTGAAAGAGGCCACAGTGAACCAGAGGCTCGTCCCTCAAAATCAACCATGAAGTACCTCCAGGAAAGACGGATGAAGGTTTTGGAATGGCCATCACAGTCCCCAGACTTGAATATTATTGAAAATCTGTGGAGAGATCTCAAACATGCCGTTCATGCAAGAAGGCCGAAGAATATTTCTGAGCTAGAGGTGTTCTGCCAGGAAGAATGGGGGAACATTCTAAAAACAAGAATTGAAAGCTGGCTACAGGAAGTGTTTGCAAGCTGTTATAGTTGCCCGAGGAGGAGTTACAATGTACTAGCTGACATTGATAAGTCTTCTCTAAGCATCACCATCAAAACGGATAGAAAAAGGCACTTTTATAACTTATGGGTTGGTTTGAACCGATTTTCTAAACAATCCCAAAGATAGTTTCACACAATGACAGAGTGACATTCAGAGAGAGGATGATTATGTCATTGTGTGTATTATGTACTGATACAAACTCTACCATGAATAGCAAAGGATTTAAACAAGTGAATATGATGATAAGAATTATGAATTGACTGTCTGTGATCTAATTGTCAACAAAAGAGAGATTCGTCGAGCTCTCCTGCCAGAGGATAAAAAGAAAATGTATTCACAATAATTTAAGAAAGTTATACACAACCAACACCTTTGCTTGAGAGTTGTGAGTAACACAGCCAAGCACAGTGATACCAGGCTGCATGTCTTCCAATGAATGAATGAATGATGAATGAATGAATGAATGGTCTTTATTGTCATTGCTACAGTACAGGTACCAAACAACGAAATTTAGGAGGGGTGGCTCCCCTGGTGTTAGGAAAGGAAAAAAAAAAAAAACGTAAAAAAAAAAATCACAAGAAGGGAAGGAGCTGGTTTACAATAAAGGCTATGTACACTATCCACTATACTATACTGTACAGATAGACGACTAGGGTTGTCATATTGCACAGTAGTGTTATTTCACATTTATTTAAAGTGTCGCAGTTTGCAGGCTTGAAATGTACATGTTTGTGCCTCAGCACTACTCCTGATTTTTTCAGTCCAGCAGCTGCCATCAATCCGTCCAGACTGTCCAGGGCCCAGAACCTAGGTCTTTGCTGTGTTCAGGGCCTGGACGGCCCTGTGGTAGAAGCTGTTCTTCAGTCTGTTTGTCCTTGCGCCCAAGGTCCTGAACCGCCTTTTCGAGGGCAGCCTGGTAAAGTGTTCGTACCCAGGGTGGGTCGGGTCCCTGGAGATCTTGGAGGCCTTCCTGAGACAGCGTGTGTTGTACAGCTCTTCCAGAGAGGGGAGGGGGGCGCGGGTGATCTTCTGTGCTGTTCTCACGACTCTCTGTAGCGCATTTCTCTCCGCTGTTGTGCAGCTGGAGAACCAGTTGCAGATGCCGTAGGTGAGGATGCTCTCCACTGCGCCGCGGTAGAAGGTCACCAGTATCTCCTGCTTGCTGTGTTCCTTCCTGAGGACTCTCAGGGTGTATAGCCGCTGTTGTGCCTTCTTGATGGTGGCTTTTGTGTTGTGCATGTGCATCCCCAGGAATCGGAGGGTTGAGACTCTCTCCACGCTCTCTCCGTCGATGAGCAGGGGCTGGATCTCGGACTTTTTCCTCCTGAAGTCTACGATGATTTCCTGGGTCTTTGACTTGTTCAGCAGCAGGTTGTTAACCTTGCACAGCTTGCTCAGTTGCTCTACCTCATCCCTGTACGCCGCCTCGTCCCCCCCCGAGATGCATCCCACCACGGTGGTGTCGTCTGCAAACTTTACGATGGAGTTGCTGGGGTGGACGGGGGTGAAGTCGTAGGTGTAGAGGTTGTAGAGGATGGGGCTTAGCACGCAGCCCTGGGGGGACCCAGTGCTGAGTCTGAGGGCTGTGGAGGTGTGGGGGCCCACCCGCATCCTCTGGGGGCGGTCGGTCAGGAAGTCCTTGATCCATGCACATATAGAGTGTGATAGTAGTCTAGTAGTTTGGTCACTAGCCTGTCTGGAAGGATGGTGTTGAAGGCGGAGCTGAAGTCCACAAAGAGCAGTCTCGCGTAGCTGTTTCCCCTCTCCAGGTGGGATAGAGTGGCGTGGAGAGTCGTCGCGATGGCGTCCTCTGTGGACCTGTGGGCTCTGTAGGCGAACTGGTATGGATCCAGGTTGGGCGGGAGGCGTGTGAGTATGTGGGCCCGGACTAGTTTCTCGAAGCACTTCATGATGATTGGTGTGAGTGCCACCGGGCGGTAGTCGTTTAGGCAGCTCACCGTGCTTTTCTTCGGGACTGGGATGATAGTTGAGGTTTTCAGGCAGGGTGGGATGGTGGCCTGGGACAGGGACTGGTTCCACAATAGATTCATAGCACCAGTGATACAAGGCCTCCCCCAGGACTCCAGTCTTGGCCCGCTACTGTTCACCATCTACTTCCTCCCACTTGGTGAAATTCGGAAACACAGCCTAAAATTTCACACAGATGCTGACGACACCCAGCTCTACCTTCACACCAAACACTCTGCCACACTCCCTCTCCCCTCCCTCATCTACTTGATGTTGAATGTTGTAAACAAACATTCTCAATCAATCTACTGCCTTCATGAAATCAAACAATGGATGACCACCAATCTTCTCAAGATCAGTAGTCTTGTCCTCGCCATTGATGGCTGTTCCATCTGCCCCTCCTCGGAGGTCAGGAACCTGGGGGGTCTGGCTGGACCCAACACTTTCCTTTGAACCCCACATACGGTCAGTCACCAAGTCTGCCTTCTTCCATCTCAAACCCATCTCCCATCTCCGACCTTCACTCTCTGATACCTCTGCCGAAACATTAATACATGCTTTTGTCACCTCCCATCTGGATTATTGTACCGTAATAGAGTCCTTCTTGGTGTTTCCAGCAAGGCCATGAATCGGCTACAATATGTCCAAAACTCAGCTGCCAGGATCCTCACCCGCACTCAACCCTGGGAGCACATCACCCCCACCCTGCAACAACTTCACTGGCTCCCCATAAAACATAGAATCTCCTTCAAGATCCTCCTCCTCATCTTTAAGGCACGCCATGGGCCTGGGTCCAGCCTACTTAACTGAATTCGTCCACCCCTGCACATGGTCTCCGATCCTCCGATGCTGATCTCCTCGTCATACCCTGCACACTTAACGATGGTGCCTTTCCTGTTGCTTCTCCCAAGCTGTGGAACACCCTTCCACCAGTCATCTGATACTCTGATACTCTCAATACATTCAAGACCAGACTCAAGACAACTCTGTTCAGACTCCCCTTCGTACAGTATGGCCTGAGCTCTTATCTTCTGGATTTCTATTCTGTTTCTCTTTCCTATGTTTTTGTTTTGTTTTGTTTTTTTGTGCAGTGTCCTTGAGTTTGAGAGAGGTGCTTTTAAATAAAATCTATATTATTATTATTAGTAGTAGTAGTAGTAGTAGTAGTAGTAGTAGTAGTAGTAGTAGTAGTAGTAGTAGTAGTAGTATTATTATTATTATTATTATTATTATTATTATTATTATTATTATTATTATTATAACAAAACAAGTGAGTCATTTATGACATTTTGCAAGGCTTGACATTTAACATTTTGTCTCAGTGGTGAAATGCCTTAGATGTTACTATCACATTATTAAGGATAATCTCTCTCTCTCTCTCTCTCTCTCTGCACTAAGTGTCTCCTATTACTTCATAATGCCTTACAAGCAGATCAGTATTTATTTAGGGTTACATTATTGTTGTTTCTGTACTTCACACAGCTAACTATAAGTAAAACAAACTCTGTACTGTACAAACCTAAAATCTTATCTGTTTGTGTGGAGAGAGATTTTAATCAGCGTTAATCTTTTAAAATATTTTTTGTAAAAGATCTCCAGCTGACGCATCTGAGGAACAGAGTTTACATTTTTTTCTGGTCAGGGTCATTTGAGTCCTGCTTTGAAACGGTGTGTCTGAACTCTTTATCACACTTCTAAACTCATCTCTTTACAGTAGATACAGTATATCTCCAATTCTCCGTACTGGAAAAGGGAATAAGCTCAGAGAATAAGCCACAGTGAGATAGAGAGAAAGGGAGAGAGAGAGAGAGAGAGAGAGAGAGAGAGAGAGAGAGAGAGAGTGAGGTTGAGCAAGGAGGAGCAGTAGGATGCAGAGAGAGAATGCATATCACAGTACTGTAAAATGCCTGTTCTCCCATGACCGTGACTTCACCCCTCTAGAATCAGATTATCGTTCCATCCTTTAATAGAAACACTTACACATCGGTGGAGCATTTTCATTACTGGATGTTACCAGTTCTACTACTATGCTCCATTAATCTTAGCATACCAGTACCAATGTATTGTAGATGTAGGGATATGATTAGTCTAACTACGGTAAATACTGTACATACCTTTTGCACAATTCTATTGGTTATGGATACTACATCTTTTATTCTAAGATAAGCACATTTGAATTGCCATAGATGGTTAAGTACTCCAAATCCTATTTAGTGAGTTGAAGCTATTACATTTAGCACCTGTCCTCTAACCCAACGTTTGATTACGCTATGTATGAATGCGAATCTGTCTACTCCTTCTGTTGTTTTAGTCAATTCTATTTGCTTCCTTTTTGTGATGATTTCTGTTATCTGTGGACCTAGAGTACTGTATATACGCGTGTTACGAGTGTTATAGTAGGACGGTATAATTTCTATTGCAATTAAGAGTCTTCAATGTCAATCCCCTGGGTCTTTGACATTTTCCCCAACCCAGGCTGGTGCCGTAGCTGAGGACCGGAGCCTTGGGAGTGGAGAGACGGTGGAGGGCAGAGTAACTGACCTCAGGAGAGGCTTGCTCTCTACTTCCTCCTTTTAATTACCAGTAGTCCCAGAGGGGAGAAGGGGTTCTGTACATTGCCAGTGCAGTGACTCTCTCTCCCTCCCTCTCCCTCCCTCGTTCTCCCACTATTCTTATCTCTTTGTCACCGGCTTTTTTTAATGAAGCAGCTGCGGAAAAAAAACGGGAATGTTCAGCTTTTCTAACTTCAAGAGGGAGGCATGAATATTTCAGTATGGTGAGGTGATTACTTACAGAGTAGGTATCTCCTGGGCTCGGCGGCCCAGCGTGGCGTATGTAACAGTGACAGGAGCTGGGAGACAAGGGAAAGGGATTCAAAGTTTGTGATTGAAAGTACAACAAAATGTGTATTTATGCTCTAGAGTCTAGAGGGAGCATCTAGGCAAGGGGGTCACAGCCATTATAGGCAACCCCGGAGCATTTAGGGGTTTAGTGCCTTGCTCAGGGACACTACGACACATGGCCCACCGGGGATTCGAACCTCAGCAAGCTGCTGACCTTGCGATCATTAGATGCCGGCTCTACCGGTTGAGCCACAGCAGCTGGATCAGCACTTCATCATTCTTATCATCGTCCACCACACACACACCCCTGTGTTTTACAGCAGCACCCAGACACTTCTCTCTCACTCCACATCGATCACGTCAACACACTCAGCGATGAGTAGATGTGGGGGAATTTATTTCACTCACACATGCTGGTAATAAGAGTGCTTGGCCATGATAATCCAGCTATTATTATGACATACAATGAGCTTACATTGGTTTGGAGGAGTAATATCCTATATATAAACTCCTCAAAAAAGGTTTGGAAACGTTATTTCAGTTGATTCTTCCTCCCCTTTAATAATACCAATTGGTATTGTATTTTATATCGTTGGAAAGCCTGATTAGTCGCCTTTACAACGAGGTACAACTTGTAAGGATCATGCATTCGTGGAATGAGTAACACAGCTAAACGTGTGGGTAGCGGCCCAACATTTTTTGCCAAAATCCCCTGCAATGGTATTCTGGACCCATTGATGGTGACAAACTGTTTCTGGTCGGTGAGATATGACTGAAACCAGGAAAGGACCGTACCGGTGAGGCCTAGATGGTCAGATAGGCGGTTGAGGAGGATTGAGTGGGAGATGGTGTCGAAGGCTGCTGAAAGGTCAAGGAGGATGGGGAAGGCTGATGTGGCGGGTGTCGGCAGCAATGTGGAGGTCGTTGGTGACCTTGATGAGGGCGGTCTCTGTGCTGTGACGTGTTCTGAAGCCGGACTGAAGGATCTCAAAGAGCTCATGGTTGGACATATGCTGGTGGAGTTGGTTTCCAGGATTTTGCTGAGAAAAGTAAGGTTGGAGATCGGGCTGTGGTTGTTAAGATCATTGGGGTCCTGTCCGGGTATTTTGAGAATGGGAGTTACTGAGGCGGTTTTGAAGCTGAAGGGAAATGTACGGGATTGCAGTGAGGTGTTGATGATATCAACCATATTCCCACAGGGATAACTATAATTTGGATCTCATGGATGGTCAATCCTTGCATCCATAGCTCAGTCTATACATTTATATGATTACATGTATCCAGCCCTATCCCTCAGGTCCACAAAAAGTGGCAGGCTGACCACGTTGTTGTCGTTTGTATCCTAGATCCTAGATTCCCCCTTTAATATTTCAACAAATGCAATGAAAACGTAGATGAATCAATGTATAAGCAAATAGTAGTGAATATAATATATCAAATAACTGTCCAGATTCAATTTCACCAAATGCACACAGGCATACTGTATTCACCCGGGGAAAGATAGCAAAGGTTCAGAGGCAACAAAAGCTTCAGGATACACACACAGACACACAAGACACCCACACACACACACACACACACACACACACGCACACACACACACACACACACACACACACACACACACACACACACACACACACACACACACAGATAAATAAGGCATTGCTAGTAAACCTACATATCTAGGAAATTGAATTTAAAATGAAAAGGCATCTTTCTGTTTTTCCATTATTCATCAGCTTACAGCTAAACAGAGTGGAATTTGAATCTGTAATATTATCTGCAAATGCCAATCAAATGGGCCTACTGTACTATGATACTGTATATCAATGCACCTGTATATTGGCTGGCTAATCCCAACCTCGTGGTGATGGGGGATGTTAGTGTGAGGGAGAGAGATGCCAAACGGCTTTCATAAAAACAGACAAATCTGTCCCAGAGAGACCCACCGAAATCTCATCTGAACCACAGTGGAGATACTGTAGCCTATTATTGTGTATATAGCAATGGGTCGGGTAAATTGCAACAGAGTTATAGTAACACACACACACACACATACACAAGTAAATAACGGTTATTATGCTGACTATTCTTCTGCCCATAGGCAATAGAATGAGTTGTATACGTCTCCAATCCATTAACCCCTGTGTAGTTCTAAGCAGGCATACAGGACTATGTCTACCTGACCCCCACTGCTTTCTCCAACTCCATATTCACAACACTCACCCATCTCTGCCTCTCTCTCTCTACAGGACTAGTTTACCCCTAGATATACTGACGGATTGAAGTGCAGAAACTCCAGGCAGGACCCTGGTGGTGAGATCCACTCAGAACGCCCTCAACCGAACACATTCACCCCATCAGAGGATGTTCAAACACTTTCTCTGGGCCAGTCAAAAACTGCCTCCAGCCAAATATCTGCTCAGAGCATTTTTCCACACAGCAGAAAACACAGCAGCTTTGCCAGGGGGGATCTAAGGCTAAGCCAAGGTGTGTGTAGGTTTTACAAGCAGTACGCTACCAAATCCATAGGGTAGGAAAGTGTAAACTGCATTCTCACAGATAGGAAAGAGGACAGGCAAACGAATCAACAACAATGTAAAAAGTTTTTCTCAATCGCATTCACATTAACGTCGGAACTCGAGACACAATGACCAAAACCTGAAACTTGTGTACCTTATCTCACACCAATTCTGCAGAAATACAAACACATTTCCTGCTTTTCACTCATTTTGCAGTTCTAAACCGAGTTAACAAAACACTAAACACAATTCTCTACATTTGGCACAATCTTCCTTGATAAAAATGTCTGTGTTCACATGGAAAACACTACCATACAGAATGCTGAACTCAAACCAGCAATCACACAATCACACTCCTCATAGGGAAACACCTATTGCTTTTGAATTAGCAATTATAGCTTTAGCAATAAAAAGTGAGCTCTCCTGTGGTGGAGAACAGTGGATGCTAATTTCACAGAGAAAGGTAGAGCGAGAGGTGTGAGAGTCGGAGGAGGAGGAGGAGGACGAGCAAGAGTAAGAGGGCCACCAAGACTACGACCTGAGAGCAATTGCCTCTGATGAGATTTGGGCCACTTTGGTTGACCACGTTGATGAAGTGAGTTTCAACCTCGCAAATAGGCGGCAACGGGGGAAGGAACGTCATCGGCCAGCATGACATTGTTGAGGTTCCTGGCTAGCGAGGGGGGGGGAACATCACCGTTCAACCCTTGGCCCCTCCAATAGTGCCCATCTCATCACTTTTCTGGACATACGACACAATATCCTTCACCCATGCTGAGCAGATGGATAACCCAGAGCAGCCCAGGTACGTTGTCATCTGGGACAACATACGTTTCTACCGAGCTGCTCTGGTCCACCACAGTTGTTTCATCGACCACCCACGTTTTTCCATTCTCCACCTGCCACCGTATTCTCCATTTCTCAACCCTATTTCAACTTGCCGTTGGAAGGTGTGACACAGGCCCCATGAGTGCATACCCCTTCTACAAGCAATGGAGGATGCATGGTGATATAGCTGCTGAAGTATATCAGGGCTGGATTCGTCATTCCAGGCAATACCGCTGCTTGGCCCGGGAGAACATTGCCTGTGAGGACGCAGGCAGGATGCAGCCTAACTTTCTTTTTCTTTACAGTATTATGCAGAAGGTTTGTTTTCTTTTTTCTTCTGTTTGTTCTGTATGAAGAACATTTTACAAATGCAACTGTGTTTGCTGAAATGTATATATTATTAACATTATATTCTTGTATTTGTGTGTTTTCAATTGGTTTAGAAGTGTCTATTCATTTGATGGTGTGTGTGTGTGTGTGTGTGTGTGTGTGTGTGTGTGTGTGTGTGTGTGTGTGTGTGTGTGTGTGATTCCATTTTGAGAAGACATAACATTATATTGAATGCAGTGTTTGCTTTTGCAAGAGATTTGTGGAGTGTAGGGTTTTGTGTGTGAGTTTTTGGATTTGTGTTTAGAGTTAAGAGAAAATGAGCCATGCTTTCAGAAAATGTGTTAAAGCGATAGAGAAAAACTGTAATGAGAAAAAGTAAATGTTTCTTCATTTGACAAGATTCAGACAAATTAAACGAATGGTCGCTCCAGTGTGTAATCTCAACACTGACACGAAGCATGTTCAGCATGACTACATCCTACATAAGATCCAAACTCTAGCTAGCAGTTGCTCTGCATTCATGCAAGAGTGCCTGCCAAATCATCTTCATCTATATTTCAATAGCTTCGTGTCCCATTGATTGCGGGAGGCCTGATCCCATTTAGCCCAGCTGCTCATACATTGTTCCTTTATATGCCCCACTGTGACTCCTTCCTCCCCAGTATCCGTCTGTATTTGTTTGAATGATAAATCACACAGAGGCAGAGGCCCAGGGACTATTAGCCTGAGGGACTAAGGAACACTGTGGTTCAGTAGAGCAGAGCCCTGGGGTAGCAGTGACAGTCACTAACACCCTGCAGGGACCTGTTGGACCTTAACACACTCCCGCAGTGAGCATTAGAGAGGCAGGCCTTCTGGATACTAGGCAAACACTCTGCCTCTCGTCCTCCCCCCCTGGTTAAAGATACAGAGAAGAAAGTTTGTCAGGGTTTGTATCTGAAATGGTTCCACCCACGATGGCGCTGTGGGGGAGATAATATTACTTTAAATGAGATTTTTGGCTTTGAGGAAAGCGCAAAGAAATCCTCAAACCACCAGACTCATTTCTAATGCATAGGTGCATTGACGGTACATCCATTGTGAAAATACACGATATTCCAAATGATGCATTAGATATGTGGGCCAAAAATATATGGAAACTATTCATCCTTGACTTATCAGAGGGTTAAAAACCCATATTGTGTTTCTGCGGCACCAAAGTGCATCCATGAATGAAAGACTGCCTGTCGCAGAGGCGGTGGGTTTTGTGTGGTTGGCGATTGCTCAGGATGTTCAGATGAAAGGGGCTACGCCATTTTCGGAACAAAACCATTCATAATGCAGGCTGTTTAGACCAGGGAGAGGATGTTATCTCACACGCTCCAGTGTAACATCATCCATCATTCTAGATATCTCTATTACAACCCCCCCCGCCCCCCCGCCCCACTCTCTCACACACACACACCCATTAGTGTGTCCTAAATCCACCACAGGGTTTTTGAAAGTCAGCATTACGCACTACAGTAGATTTCTCTGTCCAACAGCCATAGAATACTGTTTATGCCCCAGGCTGTCCAGCTGTTCAATGGCTAGTGATACATATCTCTATTATCCTGTTTTTGCATTTAAAGTAGGCCTATATGCCATTGGTTGTGTTGTGTTTATTGTTTGTAGCCGTGAATGTGAATGACGATCCCAGCCTATTTAGTTATCTACTGAGGAGCATTATTGTGAATGAGGCTTCTTTTTCTCATTGTAGTGTTTAACATAACATAAGCACTGCAGCAAACAGAATACCATGGCACTGGTGGTCACAGACTGTATAGAATAATGGACTTTGAAACAGAGGACGTATGATTAATGCAACAACTGGTGGAATCAGACCAAATGTATGTAATGTAGTCACACCAGTGGTGGCTGGTGTCATTCAAGATTAGGGAGGACAATACATTTTTTTGAATATGGTCAGGTTACAGTTTGCTAAAAAGCACCTAAAAATCCTGCAAAGGTCTGGAAAAAAAAGTGTTGTGGACAGATGAGATGAATATTATCATGGACCAGATTGATTTGCAAGAGAAAAGTTTGGAGAAAAAAGGATCTGCCCAAGATGTACAGCATATCACCTCATCTGTGAAACATGGTGGAGGGGGAGTTAAGTTTGGGCATGTATAATGTAGCTGGCACTAGAACTTGCTAACTTGCCTTACAGTTTTTCTCTACCGCTTTAACACTAACATCGGAACCCCAAACACAATGACCAAAACCTGAAACTGGTGTAGTTTCGATGCAACCCACTTCTTACTCCCCATAACCTTTGACCTTTGAAAATAGGGATACATTTTATTCAACGCAATTTCTCTCGTTAACCTTCTTCCTTTCTTCTAAATGCTGATCATCATCTCATCAACCCATATCATAATGTCATCCATGCCAGAGAAAATGCCATTGACCTCCCATGACAAACAACAATGCATGCTGGGAAAATGGCAACCACAGGGTCTGCTTGCTTGGGGTGAATATTGGGGCGTAGAGAGAGCTCTTCCCGCTTGTCCCAGAGGATGTCTACATGTTGATGGTGTCATCAGGAAAATGTCACCAATTGCCAAAGGAGGAGCCTCATTTGGATGTAGGGCCCCCTGCTACCTGCGAGAGCTCAGATGTGCGTCAGTGGATAAATGTTATGATCATGGGTGTCGGAGCCATTGTATGTGGGTGGGACAAGTCCCAATTGAATGTTATTACATTTACGTTTTAATAATAATTTTATCATGATATAATTTTATAGTGATATAAAGTGAATAATTCAATAGTGAGTTTTCTATATATAAACAGTATTTTACAGTATATTATAGCTGTATAGCTTTACAAAATACTGTTTACTGTCATATACCTCAATGGGAAGGTTGCACCAGCTATCAAGCATGGAAGTGAGAGGAACTCTCAAACGCCCTCCCAGTTCTGAGGGGCTGCATGTCGACTATTTACATGGACTGTACAGTATTTAGAACCATCTTCAATATGTGATTGATTTAGCTGTTCATATTATAGGGTCTGATATCTATTTCAGATGCAATGTCCTGTCCTTTTTACACATACTCAGTATTTTGTTTCTCTCAAAAGTAACACTGCATTGAACCTGAGATTTACAAATTCATATTAGCTACACCTCTTGGAAGAGGAAAGAGAAAGAAAAAAAATAAACATAGACAAGACCAGTACAGTTATATTTTGTGTACCCTTGTAAATGGACAGTTGTCAGTGTGGAATAGCGCTAATGGTACAGGGTAGAGTGGTAACAACACTGCTCCCTGTTTTATTTTAGACTCAATGCATGACATTGAGCCGAGCCATGGTCACAGAATCAATCAAGTTTATTGTTAAATCCCATTATACAAGTATCTTTTTGGAGTTCACTAGACTAGTCCACATTGTGCAGAATTGTCAGCAGAGTGTCAAAGGTATAATAATATACCATGCCATCTACCGCATCGTGCAAGCCTACCACCCGGCAATCACTCGCAAAAAACTCCGCTAGCACCACCGGTGGTCGGTGACCGGGCAGCACGACCAGAGGCGATGCCCAGCAGAGGCGATGGTGCCAGCAGAGCTGGAGGAACGGAGTGAACGGGCAGGTGTATGGAGGTGGAGGAGAGGAGTGAACGGGCAGGTGTGTGGAGGTGGAGGAGAGGAGTGAACGGGCAGGTGTATGGAGGTGGAGGAGAGGAGTGAACAGGCAGGTGTATGGAGGTGGAGGAGAGGAGTGAACGGGCAGGTGTATGGAGGTGGAGGAGAGGAGTGAACGGGCAGGTGTGTGGAGGTGGAGGAGAGGAGTGAACAGGCAGGTGTGTGGAGGTGGAGGAGAGGAGTGAACAGGCAGGTGTATGGAGGTGGAGGAGAGGAGTGAACAGGCAGGTGTATGGAGGTGGAGGAGAGGAGTGAACGGGCAGGTGTGTGGAGGTGGAGGAGAGGAGTGAACGGGCAGGTGTATGGAGGTGGAGGAGAGGAGGGGCAGGTGTATGGAGGTGGAGGAGTGAACGGGCAGGTGTGTGGAGGTGGAGGAGAGGAGTGAACGGGCAGGTGTATGGAGGTGGAGGAGAGGAGTGAACAGGCAGGTGTGTGGAGGTGGAGGAGAGGAGTGAACAGGCAGGTGTATGGAGGTGGAGGAGAGGAGTGAACGGGCAGGTGTGTGGAGGTGGAGGAGAGGAGTGAACGGGCAGGTGTATGGAGGTGGAGGAGAGGAGGGGCAGGTGTGTGGAGGTGGAGGAGAGGAGGGAACGGGCAGGTGTATTGAGGTGGAGGAGAGGAGTGAACAGGCAGGTGTATGGAGGTGGAGGAGAGGAGTGAACGGGCAGGTGTATGGAGGTGGAGGAGAGGAGTGAACGGGCAGGTGTATGGAGGTGGAGGAGAGGAGGGGCAGGTGTATGGAGGTGGAGGAGAGGAGTGAACGGGCAGGTGTATGGAGGTGGAGGAGAGGAGTGAGAGGGCAGGTATGTGGAGGCTGATCATTGCTTGCATGTAGCAAGGGACAGTTTCCTTTGTTACATTCAATGAATGACTTGTGCTATATAGGCTTAATACAATTATGAAAGCGGCAAGTAACAGGCACGTAACATCCATATGCTGTATAAATAAAGACTGGAGCACTCATATCTGTGCGTTTGTCACAGGGTGCCAGTGACGGCAGCAAACGCAGAGATTGTATGAGCGCCCCGGTGTCAGTCCAATGGAAGCGTCAAGCAGAGCCTTTCCGGAGAAATACATTGCTCCCTGTCTGACGTTATATCTAACGTTACATGTTTTAAGGCTGATCTGTGCATAATAGAGCTGCATTTTGACATAATACTTGTCGCATTTCCCCCCGTTGAGCTGTATAGCGTCACATTAAAGTGAAGTGCTCTTATGACACTTAACTCCTCCTACTGTCCCGGCTCGCTCCGGGTATGTTGTGTATAATGGAGAAGCGTTTCTGAAAGTACTGTAGGCCTACGGGTAGGATACAAATGCGTGCCGTACCGGTCCGGTCAATGGAAAAGCGCCATTACTGATGAAGAAATCTATGTTGAAACGGTTAAAGGGCAATCTGGAATTGGTACATACATTTTACATGAATGACATATATAGCCATTCATTCTTGAAGAATACAACCTATAAGCATTGTGAACTTAGTTCAACTGTCTTATCCTTATCAAAACCCCTAAATATCCATTTGTTTTACTCCATTGTTTGTAAAGCTTAAAAAGCTTCAAAACGTGGTTAAAAATATATACTCTAGATTGGTTGGGTGGCTTTGTTGTTGTTGTCTGAATCTCAGATTGCCCTTTTAGACAACACTGGAGGAGTTGTGGGATGTAAACATGAATTGAGTAGCGAGAGAAAACAGACAGTGTAGGGAGATGAAACAGAAGAGCGGGGTGGAAGCAAAGCTGAAATATGAATTAAGCTCGCCGAGCTTCCAAGCTTGCTGCACCCCACACACTGTCTGCATTGCAAGCAGCTGGTAGGTGGTGAGAGGCCGTTGACGTCGTTGCTCGTGGGTAGATCGTCTGTAGGTTTTTTTTTTCAAGGAGATGAGAGCCTCTCCATTGACTGGGAAGATGGACTGCCTTCATACAGTCAAAAGTCACACGTGAACATCTGCTACTAAGAAATATTGTATTCATTTTCTTCTCTCTCTTCCTCACGATAGAGCCAGACTCTGCAAGACTCGCTGTACTGGGTTGCCATAGTTATGGGAAGCAGGCAGTGCATGGAAAAACACAGCTGAATGAAAAAAAAATATTAATAAATGAACAAAACAAGTCTCCTGAATAGAGCTGGCTTTAGCACATGTACTGCCGAGTATGGTAATAACACCCTGCCTATATAAGGACGAGAGACAATAGCCATACAATTGTATGGCTCAATATATTACATGGCTTGATTTGTTCTGGATGCAGTCCAGTTTGTGCTTCATTAAAAGATCAGTGTATCTTTGGCTGCAGAGATGGTACTTTAGCTGGAGACAGGCTCTCTGATTCCTTCCTTTGACAGAAAACATTTTGACAACATGTTGTCATTGTCTACTGCATCCAAAATCCAAGATTAATAATTGCATGGCTACTCAACCAGTGTCCAAAGGGTGTTTTATTCCAAGTGTAGTGTATGTTTAAAACTGATAACCATGCATCATTGAAAACACATTGTTTTCCAGGCAAACTGACAGTTGGCATTCAGCGACACTCCCCCCAAAATATGATCTGCTGATCCTCTGGTTCACACTATCCTTGATAGGGAGAGGCGACCATCAAAATTCAAAATAATATACAATATGATGCACATTTGCCCTGAGTCTCTGTTTATGAGGTACTTAGTGAGTGGGCGGTGTATGTTGCTGTGAGAAATCAAGGTAAACAAATATGAGTTGTTGACATTTTTGGTCGGAGCCAGAAGAATGACAGGGATGAGCTAATATCTTTGTTGATTTAACAATTTTACATTTAACATTAACAGTTAGATTTATCATGTTGTTTATCATGTCACTATCAACATGTCCCCACAGATGGATGTACCACTACCCACCCAGAGAATATCCCACATACTAGAGTAGACGATATGATCTTGTCTCAGGTGGTCGATTATCAAGTGTTTCAGTTGCTGCCATAGAATTTCCCTAAGTATCCATTTTCCATGATAACATCCCCAGTCCATGAGAGCCCTCACTACCATCCATATAATTAAGTGGCCACTAAAATACCACCGCAGCTGAAGCCCCGTTCAGAAAGACTACGGCGACGAAGATGAGGATGATTGTGGGGAACTTGACTACTGTCCTCCCTCCTCCCACCCCATTCTCACTACGTTACAACTAAGCAACTCGTCACACACGTTGCCATGGCAACGGCTGACATGTGTGAGGTCAGGAGTGCATGGAGGGGGGGTAGGTAGACCCTGTGGTGGGTGGACCGATCCAGTAGGTGGAGGAGCTGGTGATTATGGTATTGTTGGTTGGTGTTGATGATGGCCAGGATGGGGGAAGGGTGTGTGTGTCGGTGATGGCTCGTTATCACTCTCCTGTGTCAGTTTAATGACTCTTCAGAGTGATTACATGTTCTCAGTTTAAACCTCACCATCACGTTACATAATGCAGCACTCGTGTAGAAAGATGCCTAGCCCAAATGTGACAGGAAAAAAAAGTGGTTAAAAAGTCCTAAAGTAGGGCAATGTCAAGCAATGTCAATGCATACAGCTACCTCTTTCCTAAATTTCGTTGTTTGGTACCTGTACTGTAGGAATGACAATAAAGACCATTCATTCAAACCTTAAGCTCACAGTCACTTTACTACTGTCACTTATGTCCTGTACTATTGACACTTTTTATTGATTATGCTTTTATACTTTTGAACACGTCATAAAATGCAAGTTTGTTTACAAGCCATGTATCACAACACCCAGTATAGCCTAAGGCAGACGAGACAGTGAATCCAATTCACAAATTACAGTGCATTCGGAAAGTATTCAGACCCCTTCACTTTTTCCACATTTTGTTGTGGTATAGCCTCAATTTATAATTGAGGCTATTCCACCGTTTCTCTCTATCGCTTTAACACGTTTTCTCAACGCATAGCTAATTTTCTCTTAACTCTTAACACAAATCCAAAAACTCACACACAAAACCCTAAACTCCTCCTAAATCAGTAGGCCTTTTGCATTTTCAGTGTTACACTACATACATACAGTAGTAGCCTGTTATAAAATGTAGAGAATTGTATTTAGTGTTTTGTTAACTGTGTGGTTTAGAGCTGCAAAATGAGTGATGAGCAAGAAATGTGTTTGTCATTGTGAAGAATTGGTGTGAGATAAAATACACCACTACAACACTTTTTTTCTTTTTAAAGAAGCTATTTGTTCATTTGCGTGACTTGAGAATTGCCAACCTTTTCAGCAGACTGTGTCACAAATGTTATAAGTGGACCAACATAAATTTCTCAGTGAAACTTTTTTGTTTTGGCTACATTGAACATACCCCATGAATTGGGGTCCAAGGACAGAATTGTATTGTTCGATTGTGATGCATATTTTTCTCTCCACATTGTAATAAAACCAACAATGAAGTGTGTTTACGATTGTCAATCAATGTATACTGTGTCAATTTGCTGAAAATCTAGTTTTTATTGATAGGGGAAATAGAGTGTACTCTTAGGTAATTGATATCAAAACCCCAAGAAAAGCAATCTCAAGACATCTGCATACAATCTATCAGCTACTATAAGTCCCATGATTAGACAGGGAGTTGTATACAGCATTCCTGTACTCCTTAAGGGAAACATTTTCTCCTCCTACTTTCCTGCTCCTGTCTCATTTGAATATTTCATTGGTATAAATATTTTTCCCTTTTTATGATTCTGAACACAGTGCGTTTCTGAGATGTTCTGCTGCAGGAGCATTCGGATTTCCCCCTGGAAATCACATGTCAAATGAAAATCCTTAATCTCCCAGACAAATGTTCCTAGCTTGCCTCTACTGTGCCCTCAGATTGGGTTCACCGTTTAGAAAGTGCACTTTCTAAATCAACTTTGTCAACATTCCGTTGACAATCCGAACAGAACCGACGAACAGAACAGGAATCCTTAGAGTAAAATCTAAGAACACCCTTGCAAAAATGCAGGTGAGCAACGAATGTTGTCAGTAGTCTTTTTGAAACGTCTGTGTCAGCTTCCCAATGAGTAGCTATACCTGGCCCAGATTGGCATCCACACGCCAGCTTATCCAGAGGTCAGGCAGCTGATCTGCAGGAGAGCTCCACCAAGGTCTCTTGTCTAATTAAAGACTTCTTCTGGACAAGAGTTCGCTATAAGAGCGTCCCCTTTGCTGTGTCCATCCCCGGGGAGGTGCCGAGAGGTCCTCCCACTCCCCCATTAATGTTTAAACTGGCCTGAACGAGCTGAATAATTCACTGAATCGCTGCTTTGCTCTGGGTAGGTAAGTAAGGACAACTTTGGTGTTGGTCTTGGCCTCAGGTCCTATACTCTATGACTGTTAAATGTTCAGCTTTTAAACGAGATGGAAGCTCTTGCAGTGTGGCATTAGGTGGTCAAACACCACAGTCTGGGCTAAATGGTGTCCTCACAGCATGACAGACTATATTCATGGTAGATGAGATATTTGCATGAAACAATGGAAATTTCAGGAGCCACTAACGAACGGTTTTGTTTATGAATCCATCCATAATGTCTCATTCCATTATAAGTTTTATGACCCAATTTTCTGATAACAGTGTAGGTAGATTCAATATGCAGTGGCTTGATAGAATCATGATAACATTCCTACTATCTGCGATCTTTGTATTGCAGCTTCAAGCCTTAGCAACAGTTGTGTTTGAACCATTCATACTGTATGGTGGAAAATGTTGCATGCTGTATCCTTGTGAATGAATGAATGAATGAATGAATGAATGGACTTTATTGTCATTGCTACAGTACAGGTACCAAACAACGAAATTTAGGAGGGGGGGCTCCCCTGGTGTTAGGAAAGGAAAAAAAATTTAACTTTTAGAAAAAGAAAAAAATCACAAGAAGGTAAGGAGCTGGTTTACATAAATAAAGGCTATGTACACAATCCACTGTACTATACTGCACAGATAGTCAACTAGGGTTGTCATATTGCACAAGAGTATTGTTTCACGTTATTTAAAGTGTCACAGTTTGCTGCATCCAACTATTTTGTTGTTTTTCTATTTGTTCTACTTGAAAATGTGCTTCATGATATGAACCAATAAAGCTTATGTAACATAACAATTTGCTAAAGAAGTGCAATTTGGCCTGGAGTTGAGATTGTCCAAGCACACACAATATCTCCCTTCATGCTGATCCTAATCCATTATTCACAACATTTATTCCCCTCACAGAAGCTAGAGCAGTACCATTTTGATCTGGTTTTGGGGAGAAATTCCTTCGCAACTCAACCAAACAGCTTGTTCTTGGTGCGTCGAAAATCAACACATAATTTCCATTTTTAACAAAACTATGTTGCAATGTACAAAAAAAAGACAGGTTTGTCTATATTGAAACCAAATTCTGGCATCCCTTTTTGGCGACCTACACATCCTCATTGTGAAAACAGCAGTTACCTTGGCAACAAGCACACCACAATAAGGGCATGTTGGGAGACAAACAAATCGTGTCGCGCGTGGAGGCTGGATCCGTGTAATAGATTTACGTAATCAAGGACATTTACTGTACAGCCACTCATACTGTGATCTTTGATAACATTTTCACAGCAACTCCCCTGGAGACAATTCTGTCACGTGGACACTGTCACATGGACACATCTGTTGCATCCTCCTCTCCTTCACTTAAGTACTTGTAAAATTGCAACATGGGTTTTTATAAAGGTGCAGCCTTGAGTTGTTCTTCCCACAGTATCTTTGTGTAGAAATAGAGAAATGGAGATGGTACTGCTTCACTAACTCCAAACAAGTTTTAAACACACACAATTATGACACCTCCTTCCCCCCCCCCTACAATATGCTTGGTGTGTTCTTGATGACAGCAATTGGAGAGTTGCTGACTAGAAAATCAACAGATGCTGCTCTGCTATTAGGCATCTGGAGACAGACATATATATATATATAACCATTCATACTGTATGGTGAAAAATGTTGCATGCTGTATCCTAACTATATACTATGTATGTTACGGTACATGAGGGAATGCGGTACATGTGGGAAAACTAGGGTTAGGGTTAGGTGCTACGGTGCTAGGGTTAAGGTTAGGGTTAGGGTTAGGGTTAGGGGGTAGGGGTAGGGTTAGGGTTAGGATTACGGTTAGGGTTAGACATGCCAGCATGTACCAAGTCGACGTAGCACCTAACCCTAACCCTAGTTTTCCCACATGTACCGTATTCCCACATGTACCATAACGTATATATATTATAAAAGTTCATCAACTACTAACATTTCACACACTCAAACTGCCTGGCTAACTGCAATTAGGCAGTGAACAGGGAATGAATAGGGTGTTTGCAGTCACTGCTTGGGCTTCTGTCTCTCTTGGTACTTGACTGGATATCTGTGGAGGATATATTCTGTATAGTGTAGGTATGATGACTTTTCCAGGCAGCAGCCAGACAGGCAGCGCTACACTTACTGCAGCAATGGCAGCTCATGGAAGAAGGGAACACTGGAGCAGGGTGTGCTTCATTAAGGGGCCTGTCATAAGGCCCACCACCGTGTGTGCACTCATGCCCAAACACAGCCGCTAACAAGAGAGTCATGACAGCAGAATCGCACCGCAGCGACAGCCTTGGACAATTGTCGACGACCTACATTCTGTTCGCCTGGAGGAACAGCACCCATACAAAATCTAATTACCGCCAACCTTGTTCCTTTCACACTGAGAAATGTGGCAAACACAATTTCTTCTGCTCACACTCCATCACTGATAAAGTTCATCTGAAGACCATTATCATTTCCCTGCCTTGAGCCATCGAGGCCATTTTGATTGGTTGATTTGATCATATGTGAATTAAAAGATCATTTTCTTTTGCAAAACAGAACTGCTGGACATTGTAATCATGTGTTCTCAAAAGGGCAAAAGTACGAGGCCTGTTTTCTACTTCAAAGTAAATGTAAACGTCAAAGTAATGTGTGTAACTGTAAATGGACTGCACTAATAGTACCATTGGCTGGGAGTGAGAAAGAGAACATGAGAAATAATTGTAATAATATAAAACAGGATTGGTTCGGGTTTCCTTTAATGGTGGAAATGCTGAGGTGATTTATACCACAGTAGCTGTGTCAGGATTTATAGTTACATATGTGTTGCCTTGCCGTGGCCTTAGAGGATTACACAAGAGGACGTGTTCCATCATTTCCACAGTCTGGCCATTTAAGAAGCCACTGTCAGCCAGCTGAGGCTCTTAAATGTTCCAGAGTAATATAAAAAAGACTCCATTTGATGTGTAATTAATGAAAATAGTGGTGAGAGGAAGAGGTTATACATTAGGACACAGCTTTCTCTTTTTAGGGAGAGATGACAGGAGAGCCTCAATAAAAAATAAAAATAAATAGCCCTGGTATGTTTTTAAAAATGTAATATACAGATGAGAGAAGTCTCTAGAAAGCAATGCCAAAGCAAAATGCCTCATACCGCTTGTTAAGTCGTGACGTGTTTCCGGGTCCAACGTTGGCTGAGGCGCTGTCTTCGAAATGCAGAAATAATAGTAATAATTAATTATATTTATATAGCGCTTTTCCGAGGCTCAAATACCCTGACAATATGTAGAAAACGGGAAAGTGCTGTGTCCCTTGTTGTATGAATAGATCCGAGTCGAAAAAACGATTAAACTGTCATTCTACCGCTGTAGTTCACAGGTACTCTGGTGCGGGGAATTTCTGGTTTGGACTCGGAAATGGCTAAACGTCACTTTTGACGTCAGACTTACCAAGCGGATATGGTCAACATGAGCCTGAATCCTGCCCCCAAACCATGTTTGCCTTGTGCTGTATACTGTAACTTGTGTGATGCTGTCAATACTGAAATGTCTGATAACGTGTGTTTCTCCACAGTTTATAAATCCTTTTAATTTAGTCTCATAATTGTTTTTAAGTTTTTGCACCTCATATATTCATATCAGTTTGTGAAAAAGCACATAAATGTTAAGCATGCATAATCTCTTTGACTTGAAACGTTGCAGCTCAAAGTGCTCCAATCATTATAAAATCATATTTTTTATTATTTAGCCTAGTCATTTAAAGGCAATATTAAAAAGATGGGTTTTTAGTCTTGACTTGAACATATTTGCTGAGGTTGCATCCCTAATGTAAACTGGCAGTGCATTCCACAATTTGGGTGCATAAAATGAGAATGCAGCCTCACCAAATCTCTTCTTTTGTACATGTGGTACCGTACACAGAGAAAACCAGCGTCAGAAGACCTGAGAGCTCTATTGGGCGGATATGCAAGCAAAATGTCTTTCAGATATTCTGGTGCTGTGCCAGTGAGAGCTTTATAAACAAGCAGAAAGATCTTGAAATATATTCTGAACTTAACAGGAAGCCAGTGTAGAGTCTCTAAAATAGGAGTTATATGAGCTCTTCTGCTTGTTTTGGTTAAAACTTTTGCATTTTGGACTAATTGCAGCTGGCCAATAGCTTTCTTCGGAAGACCAGAAAGGAGACCGGTCCAGAGAGAGAGAGAGATACAGATACACAGAGACACAGAAACACAGAGACACAGAAACACAGAGACACACATAAACACAGAGAGTAACATCCATGCCCCAGTGTGAAGAGAGACAGATGCACACAGTCTCTTACAGACAGAGCCCTCCTCCAGGGACCTAGCCCTCATGGGCTATGGAAGCGTTCGGGTGTCCGAAACGATCGAGGAGATCTCTCACAGTTACAGTATCTGTCCAGCTCACCCTCTCGGAAATCTGATCTGCCAACCCAACCTGGCACTCTCCCAGGGCGACAGTGATGATGATGTCTTTTGGATGGAATTATGGACTGGAAGATCAATGCTTTTCAATGGGTTTTCAACACAGATAAATGTGATTGAGTTTAGCAGTCTCTCAAAGGAATGCCATAGTGTTTTCCGCAGGGCCTGAAGCCTTGTCAAATATGATGGCACTCATGGCTGCTACTGATTTGATTCGGTCTGTCAAGAAGAATCAGGAGAGGAAGCCTGACATCCCTTACATCCACAACATTAATTATCATACATCTTTTGAGAAAAGGAGTGAAGGAGATGGTGTATAGACAAGACGTTGCAGTACACTACAATGTTGTATAACGGTATGTCGGATGAGCTACGTCAACTCTAACTCAATGGTATTGCATAGATGAGGCCTTATTTAACATGACTGCTGAGCATCGCCTCAGGACTGAAGTGCTTTCAATCCCACAGGTAATAATAGTCATGCAGTGTAGCAGCTCATCGAACAGCAACACGATTTTGCATGATTCTGGTTGATCATACATATTGTATATGACTTATTAAGAATATCTACTGAGAAACTCAAATGCTCATTCCTTTATACAGTTCTTCTCCTTGATTCTTAAATAGTTGTGTTATTGTTGGAAAACTTAAATAATAAGTTGTAGATACATACCGTGAGCTTAGAATTATAAGGTTCTATCTCCGTTTAGGGCAGTTCAGAGATATTGAGCGTCAAAGTTTTTACATTCCATTATGTTTTGTGAGATGGAACCTCTGTATTTTATGAATCACTAACTCAAAAATGGCAACATTTTTAAAAAGAACACCACACAGGTATTAATCAACACCTAATGGATCAGATTATGTAAAAAACTCAATTTTGACCAAAATGGAGATAGAACCTTATAATTCTAACGTCACGATATCTAGATACTTACATAGACAGCCATTTTAAATCATTTCCCCTCCCTTAAAACATGCATGTCTCTCAGCCCTTTGATTGTAAGTTGCCAACAGTAGGATCCTGAGGCCCCAGGGAAACAGGATTCTTCCTCTCAGAACTAGCGGCCAGCAGCTCCTGCAGCAGAGTGACAACACCTGCTGTTTGAAGTGAGCTTCAAATGAACTAGTGTCCAGTAGAGCCAAACTCCTGACATCTTGCCGATACCAAATATGACACTAGCACATCAAACTAAATAAAAAAATGTAAGACAAATAATGATAGCAGGTCTGAACTACAGTAAATCTATCAAAGTGGCCAAATCACAAAAATCTTATCCTTGATTGAACAGTATTAGTATTTTCCCCCCACAGACCCAGAGCCCTAAATTACTGCCAAGTTTGGCAACCATTGAATTACTATCAGTTCAGTGCAGTGATGCCCTGCAGCGGGTAACCACCTCAGAACCTAGCTACAGTAGCCTATATATCATTTTCTCCATGGTTCCTTTTTCGGGAATTGCTATGCTGGTCGGTCTCCGCTGGTCGGTCTCCGCCTACGCAAGTTTTGGACAGATGAACCATCCCCCGGAAAAGTTCTACAACTTTGAGCCCCGACGAGAACTACAAAAACGCTGTGAACGCAAGTCCTCATTAGCTTTAGCTTTAGCAACAGACAGGCCCATAGAGCAGCGGGCTGGCATGACTTCAAAGCCCCGAGATAAGGAGTTTGGAGCCAGACCAAAGATACAGAAGCGCTGAACTCAGCTCTCAGAACCTGGCCCATGCACTGGCGATGGACAGGCCCTGAGAGCCTGGGAATCGTGTGACCCCCCAGCCCGCAGACATGAGCTCAAGGACACACACCACCCCTCCTCTCGCTGCTTATTTGTGTGAAATGCAGCGGGCCCGCGTGACTCCAAAACCCGCAGTCACAAGACGGAGATGCCAGCCAAAACGGACAACACGAGTGCACCCTTGCACGAAGCCGCAATAGACCCCCCCGCCCTCACTGCCCTCATCTCCAAAAGATACTTTGCTGATTGGAGACTTAGTGATCAGAAACGTGAAAGGTAAATTATAATAATTATATATCCATTGTCTTCCTAATGTAATGGTTTCAGACACAACAAAAGATTTGGAAAAGATACTGTCATCCAGAACAACCAGATACAAAGCGACTCATACTACATATGGGCTCAAATGACTGCCGTAGATTGTGCTCGCTAGAATTGAGACATGATTGTATAGAACATTTCAATAGACTTGGCAAGCATACGATTGAAACACTCATCAGTGGACATATAGAATGCATCTATGATGTCATATAGAATGCATCTATGATGTCATATAGAATTCATCTATGATGTCATATAGAATGCATCTATGATGTCATATAGAATGCATCTATGATGTCATAAAGAATGAATCTATGATGTCATATAGAATGCATCTATGATGTCATATAGAATGCAGCTATGATGTCATATAGAATGCATCTATGATGTCATATAGAATGCATCTATGATGTCATATAGAATGCATATATGATGTCATATAGAATGCATCTATGATGTCATATAGAATTCATCTATGATGTCATATAGAATGCATCTATGATGTCATATAGAATGCATCTATGATGTCATATAGAATGCAGCTATGATGTCATATAGAATGCATCTATGATGTCATATAGAATGCATCTATGATGTCATATAGAATGCATCTATGATGTCATATAGAATGCATCTATGATGTCATATAGAATTCATCTATGATGTCATATAGAATGCATCTATGATGTCATATAGAATTCATCTATGATGTCATATAGAATGCATCTATGATGTCATATAGAATGCATCTATGATGTCATATAGAATTCATCTATGATGTCATATAGAATGCATCTATGATGTCATATAGAATGCATCTATGATGTCATATAGAATTCATCTATGATGTCATATAGAATGCATCTATGATGTAATATAGAATTCATCTATGATGCCATATAGAATGCATCTATGATGTCATATAGAATGCATCTATGATGTCATATAGAATGCATCTATGATGTCATATAGAATGCATCTATGATGTCATATAGAATTCATCTATGATGTCATATAGAATGCAGCTATGATGTCATATAGAATGCATCTATGATGTCATATAGAATTAATCTATGATGTCATATAAAATTCATCTATGATGTCATAGAATGCATCTATGATGTCATATAGAATGCATCTATGATGTCATATAGAATTCATCTATGATGCCATATAGAATGCATCTATGATGTCATATAGAATGCATCTATGATGTCATAGAATGCATCTATGATGTCATATAGAATGCATCTATGATGTCATATAGAATTAATCTATGATGTCATATAGAATGCATCTATGATGTCATATATAATTCATCTATGATGTCATATAGAATGCATCTATGATGTCATATAGAATGCATCTATGATGTCATATAGAATTCATCTATGATGTCATATAGAATGCATCTATGATGTCATATAGAATGCATCTATGATGTCATATAGAATGCATAACTTCGAATTAAGCAGGCTCCTAAGTGCAAAGTGCACTTGGCTCTCAGGAGAGTGCAAACTTAAAAGGGCTGAAATTCAGTGACCACTGGAACATATTCTGGAGGCAGAGTGAACTATTCAAAAGAGATGACCTCAGAGATAATAAACAACATAACAGTGTTGTCAATAAACAACACTATCATAACAGATCATAAACAATAATATCAATAACACCTGCATCCTTTTGCAAGTCCCCCAACACCTATTAAATGCAATGAGTTTGCATCCTTTTTTAACAACACATTAGAAACCATTAGACAAGGCATTAGCTGTTCTGTGTCAGGCATGAAAAACATGTCTCCATTAACAGGCCCACATAGGCATATTGAGCTGCGTGGCAGGCGAACTAATACCCACTGCCCAATCAACACTTTCCTTTCATCAGGAAACTTTCATCATCATTTTCCCTGAAACCCTGAAAACTGCAGTTATCAAGCCTTTACTAAAAAAAGAACTAAATGACTATCCTCCTCTTGATGTATTTTTTAATGCTGTATGTAAAGCATACGTCTCTGTTCTATACAAATAAACTTGCCTTGCCAAATAAACTTGCCTTGCCTTGCCTTCTATGAAGGACTCACTGCCCAAACCCCTGCAACGAACACCATATCAGTCATTGTTTTCCCATCTGTTCATTTTGGTCTTTGTTTGAATGACAAACATATTCACCAGCATTCTCTCAACTTTCACAATTTTGACTTTGTTGCATAACAGAACCAAAGAACAAAACTCATTAACCAAAATGCGCTGAAACCTGTAAAATGAAATATTTTTTGCATTTGTTTGGGGGTACCTGATGTGGCTGGTTGGAAAATGATCCAGAATTGATTTGCATTATTCATAGTTTTTCAAGTGACAGATAATGAAATATACAATTGTTCTGAATAAAGAGAAACCATCCATATACTCAATGTAATCTGATGCAAATACTGAACACAATGCAGTAACCGATTGTATATTTTCCTCAGGTTCTGGTTTCTCCTTAAATCAAAATGTTCTCCTCCTAGAATATTTTGCCACCCAAGCAATATACTATTAACCACAACATTTGCATACATTAGATAATTGTGCTTATGGTTTGAATATGTGCAGAAAACTGTGAAGCATTTTCAAGAAAAACCCAAGCGAGGTCACAAAAGACAGGACATACAAAACAATCAGGTTTCAATGAGGGAATAGCGGGCAACAGAGTAGCGGGGTGGAATGGAGAACAGGGTATGGGTGGCAGGCAGGTAGACTGGGCAGGCAGGGCAGGCAGGCAGGTAGACTGGCAGGCAGAGTAGGCTGGCAGGCAGGTAGACTGGCAGGCAGGACAGGCAGACAGACAGACAGAGTAGACTGGGCAGGCAGGGCAGGCAGGCAGGTAGACTGGGCAGGCAGGACAGGCAGACAGACAGACAGAGTAGGCTGGCAGGCAGAAGTTGGGAAGTGGTCCTGTAGCACAGAGAGAATGCAGTGAGACAAATACTTGTGGAGCAGGTGGAGATGATGACGAGACTGATTGCTGGAGCCTGGGCCACGCCCACACACATACACACACAGACAGACAGTGACAGACAGGAGAGAGATACTGGCAGAGGCTAGGTGGGAGTGGAGGGCGTGACCCCCCCCCCCCCACGGGTGTCTCCAGGCGCACTCCTGGAACTGATCGGGTGCGAAACACACAGTGGGGGAAATAAGTATTTGAAAGTATTTGAAAGTTTGCCCACTGACAAAGAAATGAACAGTCTATCATTTTAATGGTAGGTTTATTTTAGTAGTGGTGGTCTAGTGGATAGTGAGTTGGACTTGTGATCAGAAGGTTGTGAGTTCAAATCCTGCCTGAAACCACACCACTACTAGTGTGCCCTTGAGTAAGGCACTTAGCCCTCAGTTACTCCAGGGGGAATGTCCCTGTAATTTGTAATTGTAAGTCGCTTTGGATTAAAAGCGTCTGCTAAATGTCAACATTTAAATTAATTAAAATTTTAACAGTGAGAGACAGAATATCCCCCAAAAAATAATCCAGAAAAAACACATTATATAAAAGTTAGAAATTGATTTGCATTTGATCGAGGGAACTAAGTATTTGATCCCCTAGCAAAACGTGACTTAGGACTTGATGGAGAAACCCTTGTTGGCAAGCACAGAGGTCAGATGTTTATTGTAGTTTGTCAGTGATCTGAGTCATAAGGAACAGCTCTCTGTCGTTGTCAGGATAGTGTCACAGTCACTAGAAGACGCCACACCACAACTCAAAGAACATTTCTTGGGCTTTCTTGTGGCAGAGGAGTCAACAGGGGAACATTTGTCAACTCTGATCCTGAAAAGGCTAGAGGAGCTTAACCTCCCCTTTGAAGACTGCCGAGGACAGTCTTATGACAACGGTGCCAACATGAAGGGAACAAACAACGGTGTTCAGGCAAGGTTGCTTCAGCAGACGCATGCATGCACGCACACACACGCACACACACGCACACACATACACACACACACACACACACACACAACTCTCTCACACTCTCTGACTCCTTGTTGCAAGTTTCAGAGTTTCAATTCAATTCAGGCTGCGGAGGAAGGCTGTACAAGTGGCGCTATCCAGCGATCCAGTACTGGGCCTCTCATTGTAAAGACTACGGGGTCATTTAACATTGAGGGCGAGCTGAAAGTAGGCGAAACAGTGTCCGCGCTGATAGTGTTATGGAGGAATTAAAAGCAGGACAGAAAATATTACCACACTCTATTTCCCCCTGTTCAGAAATCCATTCAGTAACAGCTGATCTGAGCTGCCTTCTGTGTTAATATTGATAAAAGCTTAATGACTAAATCTCGTTATCTGCTCCATTCCAAACTCCCCTTATAACACCTGGCAAAGTTATACTAACAAACTAGGACATGGATTTGTTATGGAATAATGGATATGTAAGCAGGCTATGGTTTTGATATCTTTGGCATTTTGTGGTTCAGCAACAAGTTGCTCAAAACAGAAATTCAGAGTAGACTTTTGTGGGGAGCATGGCGCGTTCTGGCCTGCAGAGGGAGCCAGACTGTGGTGGAGGATGGATGACGGGCTGATTATGGACAGGTGTCAGTAATCAGACTCGTTATCCAACTGGTCTATTGTGTGTTTGTTCCCCCCGGGAGAGTGAACCAGGCAGAGAGAGACTGCCGAGCAGAGAGACTGAGGGCAACACGAGTGAGCTGAGTGGCGAGCGAATTCCCGAAAGGGGAAACCAGCCGGACGAGGTCTGCCAGGACGGCGACCTGCACTCTGAACTATTATTTGCTGTCAGCTGTTATTATTTTGAAAAGAGAAACTCTCCAACACGCCGAGGGCCTTGGCTATCATTGCTCATAAATAAAACGAGCTGTTTCAACCGTTCCTCTGTGTCGACCTCCCTCTGTGCCTAGAGACCTTTACAACTTTACTGCAATAACTTACAGTACTTCACTATTACTATAGTCTGAGTAGACTTGAATAGTGAAGAGTTGATCGAATATTGCAACTCTTGGACCAACCACAAACAAACAGTACAGTACTTACATTGATTTAAAAGCTGAAACATTGCTATTTCCCTCGTAAACACTTATCTTTGCTCGCATAAAAGAAGTCAGCGTTCATAACACTTAAGGAATAAGTGAAAATAAGCAACGGTAAATTCAAAAATGATTACCAACACAGCTTTGCTTTGCTCCGATCTGGGGCAGTTTAAAATAAAAAGAGAGAGAAACAGGGATTGTCGTTGCTGACGGCAACCTGAGCACCTTTCTCTCTGCCTCCTCATCCTTTGTGTGATTGACAGGATGTGAGAGGCGGGAGATGTGAAGTGAGAGCTTTTGGAGTGAGGTGTCATCGGAGCTGGAACATTTAGATCCGACAGGGGAACAGATAGATCATTACACTGCAGGGACAGGGACAGTACCCAGGGGAGAGACAGACCTACCCAATACCTATGAAACCATAGCACATGGTTTAGACATAGTTGTCGGTCGCATAATTCACCATGTTCTTCTGATAATACGGTATTGATTATAATTGTTTTGAACCTCACGGCAACTTGTTACAAGCAGTATAAATTCTCAATCGAAGAACACTAAGTTGTGGCAGAGCTGGAAAGTAATTTTAGGTTGCCTGTGGCTGGTTGGAAAGAGACCCCGCCGTGATCATTGTGCACGGTGTAGAGCAGGGGTCCCCAAACTTTTTTCTGTGAGGGCCACATAATTTTTCCTTTCTGTGATGGGGGGCCTGGGTTGGTCTCTAACATAAAATAATATGGAACGGAGTGGAATGGAGGCGGTTGCGCAAAGCAATTGTGCGCAGGAGAGCACTGGTGGATGCAAACAAAGTCTAAACAGTTGAATTTGGATGGAATTTATACCTATAGTGATATGTCAATGAAATATAATCAGTTTTACAGTCTGATACTTGAGGGAGGACCCTCATCATACACGGGGGGACCCATGAAGCAGGGCTGTCTGGGGGTCCTTAAACGAGCATCAAACACTTAATTTCTTGCATTCTGGTGAATTTAGATGCAATTTGTGCCCTTTCTGCATCAATTTATGGTGGAAATGTATTTCCAATTATTTGCGAAACAGCGCCCCCGCCACCACGTCGGTGCAATGCCGCAATTGCAGTTAGAAATTACACGTTGTTCAAAGGGCCGGTCCAAGTGTGGGGGCGGGCCGTGTTCGGCCCGCGGGCCGTAGTTTGGGGACCCCTGGTGTAGAGGGATACCTACTCATAGTGAAATAAGAATATCAATCATTGAAATGTACCGGTACTCCATGATCCTAGGAAGAGAGATAGTTTCAATACTGTAGGTTGCTACAGGATCACAGTAATCAGGATTGATCGTTTATACACCTTCTTCACCCTCAGTGCTGATTAGATTAGTGTGACACAATGACCTACACAATGACCTAAGATAACCCACAGACAGTACTGTCATTACCATGATTATGACAAGAGGTTGCCATCCTTTTCCTGCTGTTTTATTGACCAATGCGATCAGCAAACGGTAATTTTGTGTTTTAGGTATGTGGAGAACTTTATTTATGTTATAGTTGTGAGTCTGATAAACACACTATAGCTAGCTATACAGAACAAAAGGCACAACCCTAGTACACTATTAATTATCCTTATTTAGTCTTACCATACGTTGCTGAAATCACAGTGAACTTTGCTTTGCTGTCCTCCCCCCACTGTCATTTGCAATGTTATAATTAAGTATTATGTTAATTGTCATTGCTGACGGGAGCCGCAGGTTTTCATTAGCTGCTGAGATAGTACTCATTTCTTGAGGGGCAGAAGCGATGGGTATCTTTCCACTTTAACACTGGATCTGACGGATACCCTGTGTTTACAGGGGTGTGGGAGGGTCATGGTGGTGCTAAAAGTGAGAAAGAGTACATTCATATGTGTGGCAAATGATTTGACTTGTAGGTAAACCTTCAACTGTGGTTTCTACGGTCAGTGGCTAATCTTGTCATCGATCACATTTTAGACACTTGGTAGCTTAGTAGCAAAAGGCAGTCAACACCTAGTCATGACTGTACTGTAGATGGAAGTGAGCTTGCACCCGAGCCATTAATACTGTAATCAGAGACAAAATTAGAAACAGGCCCTGTTTATTGGACCAAGAGATTTCACATTACTAAAAGCATGGAATTACCATGTAAGTGTCATGTTTATAATAACAAAATGTAATTGCTAGAGGGACTCTATGGGCCTGGTGAGAGCTACACTGGTCAGTGGTTACACACAGCAGTGGCGGACTCAGGCTGTTTGAAGGGCAGGGGGGGCGAAAAGAAAAAAAGGGCACCTACTGCACAACATGGGACCCCATCAGTGCACATGGTCAAGTTTAGACCATTGGAAGGGCAGCCAATAGGGCACATCCTCTAATTTCGCCACTCAAAAGGGCACTTTAGTGCGACGTTTTTCAACTGTGGGGGCACATGGTCAAGTTTAGACCATTGGAGGAGCACCAATAGGGCACGTCCTCTCATTTTCGCCACTCTCAAAAGGGCATTTTTGCCACTCAAAAGGGCACTTAAGAGAGACGTTTTTCAACCGTGGGGGCACCAGGAGGGGCGGTCGCCACCCCCTGCCCCCCCCCCCCCCCCCCCATGAGTCCGCCAGTGACACACAGGGGCATGTGTTTTATTCATTGGAGCGAGTATGGCAGAGAGGGCATGGTAATTTGCCAGGGACAGCTCCCAGGCTGTTCCCAACCTTTGGGCGTGACTGTAGCATGCAAGTGTACCCACCCAGCATGGCCCTACCACACACTGAGCTCCTGGAGCTAAGGTTAACACAAAACCACTAGAATCATCTCCCAAAGGTTGCTCTCTTCTTCCCCTGTCATTAATCTTCCTTCCATCATATGTCATCCTTCATGACATATAATTCCCTTTCATTCAAAGATTAAACCGGATTGGCAGTGGCACCCGTAGTCTAGATACAGCAGTTTTGACGCTCTGTTTTGTGATGCTCTTTCACTCTCTGTGGAATAATTAAAGGATGTTTGCTTGAAGCTTAACGTTTTGAGGAGGCCATATTTAGCAGTTTGTTTGTTTAGGGGATGTTGTTGAATACTTAGTTGCGTATTTTAAGCTTAACATTTTCACCATCTCCTAAAACTTTCACACGACGGAGCATGTCAAAAACAGAAACGGGAAGAGAATGGCCTATATTAAAGATCTGAATCCCCATGGTAAAATATATTTACATAATGTATGTACACCAAGCACACACACATACACACATACATACACAAACATTAGCCCTGACTGTCTCCGTCTCATCTCAACCGTAAAACCAAATGATAATGTAACAATAACAATAAGGGACACATCACTGAGAGAATAGCTGTAATCTAAGCATGAACAAAATGTAAAATTAAAACAGTTTTAAGGTATTGAGATTATTGAGATTAATACAAATTATTTGACGGGCTTGTTTTTGCAGAGTGGATGATGGGGACTGTTTTTTTAAGTATTATGCAATGGTCACCCATATAAGGGACATTTTTGTCAAGCACTTATATACAGTATATGAATGAATGAATGAATGGTCTTTATTGTCATTGCTACAGTACAGGTACCAAACAACGAAATTTAGGAGGGGTGGCTCCCCTGGTGTTAGGAAAGGGGAAAAAAAAAAAAAAAAAAAAAATCACAAGAAGGGAAGGAGCTGGTTTACATAAATAAAGGCTATGTACACTATCCACTATACTATACTGTACAGATAGACGACTAGGGTTGTCATATTGCACAGTAGTGTTATTTCAAATAACAAATAACAAATAAGTGTATAAGGGACACATCACTGAGAGAATAGCTGTAATTTAAGCATGACCAACATTTAAAATGAAAACATTTTTAAGGTATTGAGATAAACACAAATTATTTGACGGGGACTGTTTTTTAAAGTATTATGCAACGGTCACCCAGCTCTGACTCTCCACAGATAGTCCAGGAGAGGAGAGGTAGGCAGCTCCTCCAATCCATCTATTTCCACATCGTAGGAGAGCTCTTATCCCTCTGCGCGAGCCCACACTCTGACAGGGGGCCGAGCCACTTGATGAGCAGCGCAGCGAAGACCAGATAACCGTGGTGGTTTAAAAATGGATGTTGACGCAGAGGGAGAGGAAAATGTCAGCATGATGATGTTGCTGTAACACTGCAAAAGAGGTTGCTGTAAGATTGCTGTCTCTCGTCGCAGGGTGGGTCATTTATTATGGTGAGTGAGTGAGTGAGTGAAGTGTGGAAAAGAGAGTCCAGAGGGAACATGCATGATTGATGTTGGTTTTTACTAGGTACTCATCCCCCCCACTTGTTAACCGGCAATCTCAGCAGATAAAATGCATAACCTTGATAATAAAAAATGTGCCTCTGTGAGCTGTTCATAAAACGTAATGGAAATCCATACAAAACCAGATCTCAGATATCAGTATTCATTCAGTGTGTTCGGTCTTATTTTTTATCTTACAGTTGTTCTCTATCCCTTGAACACATTTTCTGACTATAAACACAAATCCCAAAACCCTAAACTCTGAAATGTTGTTGTCAAATGACACACACACACACACCATCAAATGAATAGACATTTCTAAGAACCAATTAAACACCGATGTGCTCAATGGAAGTCACTATGATCAGCGGAAAACATTACTATGACTAAAGACTATCAGTAGGCCTTTTGCATTTTCAGTGTTACAGTATATACGTAGCCTGTTATAAACTGTTATGTTTTCATACTCAAATATAAAACACACAAATAGAGTAGAATAGAATGTTTTTTTTATTCTGAAATGCTGTACACATCTCAGCAAACACAGTTGGATTTGTAAAATGTTCTTCATGCGGAACAAACTATAGAAAAAAATAAAATAAGCCTTCTGCATATACTGTAAAAAAAGAACATTAGGCTGCATCCTGCCAATTTCTGTCTGGCCACAGGACCTCATCAGTATCACAGGCAATCTCTCTGCCCAAGCAGCGGGGAAAGTATGGCATGATGAACCCAGCCCTGATACGCTTCAGCAGCCACGTGACACGGTCTGGTCAATTGGTCCGCAAGTCGGCAACCGATTCAATGTTCCGACTTTTCTTTCCAAAAATGTAAATACATTTCAGTGTTGTTTAAAATCAATGAAACACTCACTAGTCAACCAACACAGCTTGTTTTGTGAGCCTGCTAACAATGTAAAGTATAGTTAACTAGGTAGCAGTGGGGGATTACTCACCGAAACCATTGCGTTGCAGTATTTTGGCTTGACTAGCGAGTTTGTGTTGTGATTTTCAACAACACTGAAATGTATTTCTGTGTTTCAAAATAAAAGTCCAAACATTTTTTTTTTACTGGTTGCCGACTTGCAGCAATCAGCCTCGCTGGCCGATGACGTTCCTTCCCCGTTGCCGTCCTTTTTGCAAGGTTGAAACCCACTTCATCAACGTGGTCAACCAAAGTGGCCCAAATCTCTTCAGAGGCAATTGCTCTCTTGGTGGTCCTCTTGCTCTTGCTCGTCATCCTCCTCCTCCTCTGACTCTCACACTTCTCGCTCGACCTTTCTCTGCAAAGTTGGCATCCACTGTTCTCCAACACAGGAGAGCTCACCTTTTATTGCTAAAGCTATGATTGCTAATTAAACAGCAATAGGTGTTTACCCATATATGAGGCGTGTGATTGTGTGATTGGTGGTATGGTAGTGTTTTCCATGTGAACACAAGAGATTTTATCAAGGAAGATTGTACCAAATGTAGATAATTGTGTTTAGTGTTTGGTTTAGAACTGCAAAATGAGTGAAAAGCAGGAAATGTGTTTGTATTTGTGAAGAATTGGTGTGATAAGATACACAAGTTTCAGCTTTTGGTCATTGTGGCTGAGGTTCCGATGTTAGTATGAAAGCGATTGAGAAAAACTGTAATGATAAAGTTGAGGGGAAAGGAACCTTCTGGCTTCCTCGTCAAAAGGATACAGGCGAGGAAGAGAAAGAACATTCTCTGTTATTGTTTATGGACAATGTACTGCCTAACAAAGTGCAAAACTAGTTTACTACTATTACATGGGACAATAACCTCCCCCACGGATACTAGTTGTTGTTGTTATGTCCTGTTGTGTACATGTCTCTGTGAAACTCAATAAACATATTAACCAAAAAAAGAAGAAAAAAGGAGAGGAAGAGAAATATAGTAGATTATTTTCCTGCTTCTCTCTGTCTTTCTCACTGATATGCCGACATACGATGGCAGCTGCTGAATTGAAATCAGGTGTAGTGCTGAGGCACAAATGTGTACATTTCAAGCCTGCAAACTGCGACACTTTAAATGAATGTGCAATAACACTATGTGCAATATGACAACCCTAGGGTACATAAGGTTCAGAGAATAGGAAATGTTAGAATAGGTATAGCATAGCATAGAGTACAGCACAGTGTTTTATTTGTATAGTATAGTATAGTGGATAGTGAACATAGCCTTTATTTATGTAAACCAGCTCCTTTCCCTTCTTGTTTTTTTGTGTTTTTCTTTCCTAACACCAGGGGAGCCCCCCCTCCCAAATTTCGTTGTATGGTACCTGTACTATATCAATGACAATAAAGACCATTCATTCATTCATTCATTCATACTGTACGAGTTCTTCTGATGACAGAAAAAACACCTGACCGTTGAGCTCTGCTGACTCAGTCAAGCTTTACATTCTCAGCGATATTTCAACAGGGTCTCTAGCATCAAACAGGGGGAAAAAAACCTCAGACAAAGACAGACAATGCCTCGGAAACAATCAAGTCGACTGGCTGAATACATTTAAATTATATTCCATCATATCCTCCCTGAGGTGATTTCGATTCAGTGTGATGAGATGGAGGTTCATGCTAAGGCTGACTCCAGTAGAGCAGATGAGTAGGATATGCTTCTCAACATAATCCATTAACAAATACCGTCCCCTCGACACTGATGTGATGTCATGATAATGTGCCTATTGAAGCAAATTGGGCTCTCTATTACTATACTGCAGCAATTTCCGGAGAGATAAAGACTGAACAGAAAAATCCCAGCACTTTAAGTGAAAAAGTAACATTGTTTGAAGATAATTATTTGACACACTACCAATTATAGGGGCTTGTAATTCAAATCTGAATGTCTTCGCTGCCTTTGTGTTCGGCTCTCATCATACTTGTACTGTACAAAAAGATTAACTAATTGTGGCATACGGCACTCAAGGCCCCGAATGGTTGCAGCTAAACAGTTGATGAATTCACTGCGAGACAACGCCACCTTTTTGTTACGCGAGGTGAGGTCCATGGGACTAAAGTAAAGCACTCAGGTGGGGCGCTTAGGTGGCGTAGTGGGTTAAGTGTTGACCATGTAACTGCAGGGTCCCCGGTTCGATTCCGGCCGGGGCGCTTAGGTGGCGTAGCGGGTTAAGCGTTGACCATGTAACCCCTGGGTCCCCGGTTCAATTCCGTCCGGGGACATATCCTGCATGTCATCCCTCCTCTCTCTCTCACCCATCCTTCCTGTCCAAATCTCTACTGTATCTGTCAATAAAAATGAAAAATCTGAGTGGGACTCAGAAAAAAATTACTTAAAAAAAAAGAAAAAAGAAGTAAAGCACTCAGGTTCATAAATGAGGGAGCAGAGACATGAAACCAATTCATCAAAAAGCCAAAACATTATTAATTAACTAAGATAAATGCTGCAAATGAGAGAAACTAAAAGAGGGGTTATGGTTCAATAGACACATTTTTTATTTAACAGTTATATTTTAGAATAATAATAATAATAATAATAATAATAATACAAATAACTTTGATTTCTCTAGCGCCTTTCAAAAACCCAAGGACGCTTCACAATTCTAAAGGGGAATGGTGAGACAGACAAAAACAGAAAACAAACAAAGCAAAACAGAAGCAGTGACTAGGGGCCAAAGGCCTTGGTGAACAGATGGGTTTTAAGGGCTGATTTGAAGGAGTCCAGGGTGGGGGCGTTGCGGATCACTATGGGGAGAAGGTTTACTTTGTTAAAATAGCGAGATACACAACAACGACTATACTTGAAGTATAAGTAAGGCTAAAAACGAGGGTAGGAACGACTGGCGGTAGAGAGGGATACTACTACCCCGGCAGTCTCTGGAGAGGCACACCAGTGAATCTGTGAATGAACACGCACACCACAAAGACACGGCAGACACGCAGCAGGCCCACAGCAACCACACTACAAATGCACAGCAGACAGTGGTCTAGCTGTTCCCCACAGCACACACACACACACACACACACACACACACACACACACACACACACACACACACACCACATGCAGTGCAAGGAGACTAAACACAGGAACCCCGACTACCCTCTCCACACCGGCACCCCCCACTCAAACCAAAGAACAGAAAACGGCTAAAACATAAAGGACCAGTTGGTTCGCACCCCAGATAATAAATAACACGCCAGGTTAGCTTATCCACTATACACAATGACAATATGGTTAGTTTTCATTACACTTAACACCTAATATAAGCGCAAAGCAGCAGCTAGCAATCTTATGGGCAAAGGGAAAGAGTTGGATTAATCATCTAGCCATAACATTGTAGCTGCTTCTATTCTGTAGGCCACAAAGCCCCTGTACCTGAGTCCACGTGCTACCTATCGGCTAGCCCTCTGTATTGGCGGGAGCGTACCTATGTTCCCCGGGTCCTATGTTCCCTGGTACCTTAGTTCCCTTCCGAAAAAGGGTCCTATGTTCCTGTTCCGAAAAAGGGTCCTATGTTCCCCGCTCCCGAAAAAGGGTCCTTCCCACTAACAGGCATTTACAGACATACATAAACCAACTCTCAGACGGATATGCACACAGTGCGTGTTCCTGGTTTTTAATTGCCAAGGTCTCAAGGCACCATTTCAAGGGAAGTTGTTCTGGGGGATTCAGATGCTGTATTGTTGGCCCAACAAACACCATAGTGAGAGGGTGAATGACTTAGTGTTGCCACTATAAATAATTCAGGCCAACATGAACATGCTGAGCTTGGGAGCAGCAGATTTTTGTGTGCAGGCTTGTCTTCATTATTTATGTCAGTTGGACCTTGGTTCTCTCACAACCTCCTCTCTAGAATTACCAGTATTGCTGTAAGGTCACAGCGAATTAGTGGTGAAGCTTCATTAAGGTCTCTATTGTCACCATTAGCTCTCTTCCTCATATACACTAGCCTCATAGTCAAGACAGCTCTCTCCCAATTCCCACCCTCACTTTCAAATAGGCTTTGCAAAGCCACACTATTTCTGCATTGATTAAAGAAATAAAACACCAAAAATAAATAAGTATAATCTTAGACAATCAACTTCTCCCTCCTACTTCTGTACACTGACTGACGCACTTGTAAATTATTCAGACCATCTGACCATTACCAGAATACAAAGAGGAATCACCCCCTGAACCGTTGAGAACTAGGTCAACAAACTTTGATTGCTTTTATTGTTTAAGTGTGAAAGTGTTTGTCACCAGTAGGGGGCGAGAGAGGGAACAGACAGCACTAATCCTAGACACTGAAAGAAACGGCTCTGTCTCCCTCTCCTGTCCCCCCCCCCCCCCAGGTTCTCGGGATCCCCACGTTCACAGGCTTGCTCATATGAGCCCGCTCTCTAACATCTCTGTACGCTAGCTAGCTCAGGTGGGACTGGGAGACTCACTGCTGTCCAGACATGCCAAGCAAACGCCATTTGAAACGGTGCTCAGATAGAATAGAATAGAATAGAATAGACTCGACTCGACTAGACTAGACTAGACTAGACTAGACTAGACTAGACTAGAATAGAATAGAATAGAATAGAATAGACTTTATTGTCCTTGTACAGTTGCTTATACAATGTTATATAGTATGATCCCATTTTCCCTCCCTCAGTAGGCCTCCAACTAAAATAATAACTATACATATATTTGACTTACACTAAATAGACAAGACATTACGGCGATGAATGAAAGGGGCTTTAGGATAACGTTATTTTCAGTCATACCGCTCCGGCCTGGGCATCCTGACAGGCCGGAAGGAGATTTAGATGTTGCAGCCTGTAACACGCTGTGAACGGTGAATCAATGTCCATTCCCTCTACGTCCTCCTGTGGTTCTAGGGTCCACCGTCGAAGGATGGTCTATTAACCCCCTCCTCCCTCCCTTCGTCGGAGTGAATGGTTTAGGCCTGCCAGCAGGCCAGTTCCAGTGGCCGCGGGACCAGTGATTACCTGAGCATTGCAATATAGAGAGCGTTGCAATTCAGCAGGCGTGCAATATGGGAATGTAGCAACTCGACGGCGCGCCTCTTGGTAGGCGGAGAACCCGACTACCCTCGGGCGGTGAACCCCAGACCCTCGGAGGGAGAGAGGAAAACAAGGCGCCAATTAAAAAGGAGTATTTCTGTAGGTACTCACGCTAACTGTAGGCCAAGCCAAGAATAGGAAATCGTTCGTCCCTTTCTCGTGGGCTTAGCGCGTTGTATCGTTCATCCGAAGTGGCGTCTCTCTCCCCCGGTCGTACAGCGTTCCCTCACGGTGGCCTTGGAAGAATACGAAGCAAAAGACAAGACAGCCGTCAGCAAGGTTAACAAATAGCGGTCCAACTCACATACTGGATGAACATGACGTGTCAGGGGTCAAAGGTCTCTTCTCTCGTGGAATAGCAAGTGTGGGTTTTTGTAAACAGATCCTAGTTCAGCGTTGGCTCCTGTCTCTGGTCAGTTTGGGGCACAGGAGGTAGAGTCTCCGTCTAATGATCACAAGGTTGGCAGATCATCGATTCGAGTCCCGGCTGGCCACATGTCGAAGTGTCCTTGGGCAAGACACTGAACCCCAAAATTGCTCCCAGTGAGCGGGCCAGCGCCTTGCATGGCAGCTTGCCGCCATTGGTGTGTGAATGTGTGTGTGAATGGGTGAATGAGAGGCCGTTGTCTGTCGTCACCAGCCACTAGCTCTCTTTTATCGGCCTCGGCAGCCCGCGCTCCGACTCGCCAACCAATCAGCTTTCTCTGTCGGCTGCTGCTAACGGAGAGAAAGAGACCCTCCACGCATACTCACAGACACACTCCATCTACTCACATACACGCACCCCATTCTCATACACGCGACATTCTTTACACAAAGTAAAGTATTCAGATTCAAAGTGTTTGAATCTAAACCCCTCATGTTTCTTCTCTTGTTGACTCTTAGAAGAATACTTCCCGTTTGAGTGACCTTATGAAACGATTGGGATCGCTGACTGTCATAACAGGATTTGTATTTATCATAATGTCCAGGGAGTATATTAAAATAAAATGCTGTGTCATTGTCAAAACATGTTTTTTAAATCATTCATAAAAAAATATATATATATATTAGGAGAAAACACAACCATAAGAACTATGATATTTCTCTTTACATAGGTCACTGTTGTGTCAAGAGTTCAAATCCCACCTGGGAACACTACCACTAGTGTGCCCTTGAGGAAAGCACTTAGCCCTAAGTTACTCCAGGGAGACTGTCCCTGTAATCTCTAATTGTAAGTCTCTTTCGATAAAAGCGTCTGCTAAATGGTAAAAATGTAAATGTAAAATGTAAGAACTGACACATGCCCTCAATTTAGCAATAACCATTAGGAAAGTTTAACTGAATCTTAGAAAATGGCACTGGTAGGTATTCATGTGTGTCCTCTAAAAAGGACTTCTCTGATGGATCTCAGCAGGGGGGGTTTCCAAAGATTTTTCTAATCTTTCCAATAGCTATCTAGGAGCTCTTCTGAAGGACAGCTCTAATATCCACCTGAATATTACATGAATCCTATAATCGAGATACTAATCACTAACCCTAAACCTAACCCTTAATATTATGATTTTTAAAAATATATATATTTAATGCATTTCTGTAATGTAGTTTTTGTAGTCCAGGCAGCACATCGACATTTGCTCTCGACATTTCACTTCATTCTCCACCTTTCCTTACACACATAGGCCTACTAGACCACTCTTCTTTCACTGGCTTACTCACTGGATGGATTTTCTTTGTCCATATGTGTGAATCTGAAACATCAAGGCATGAGTAGGTCAATGGTGTCAATGGACATTATCGTAATCACTTGTAGGGTTCACACTAAAATGGTGTATGGAATATGCAGGCCTGATACTATATCAACTGGTTCTCCATCTATCTATCTATCCATCCATCCATCCATCCATCCATCCATCCATCTATCCATCCATCCATCCATCCATCCATCCATCCATCTACCCACCCATCCATCCATCCATCCATCCATCCATCTACCCACCCACCCATCCATCCATCCATCCATCCATCCATCCATCCATCCATCCATCCATCCATCCATCTATCTATCTAACATTCATCCATCCAACCAACGAACCAAACCATCTCTAACGTCATCTGCTACCATCATAAGTATAGATAGTACAGTGGATTGTGTACATAGCCTTTATTGATGTAAACCAGCTCCTTACCTTCTTGTGATTTTATGCTTTTATGCTTTTTCTAAAAAAAAATATTCTTTTTTTTATTTATTTTTTATTTTTATTTTTCCCTTTCCTAACACCAGGGGAGCCACCCCTCCTAAATTTCGTTGTTTGGTACCTGTACTGTAGCAATGACAAATAAAGTCCATTCCATTCCAAGATGTCTTACTTTCTTTCAACTACACATCAAATCTATCTATTTATCTATATATCAAAACATTGTTACAGTAAACCTATTCCACTATACTACCACAGAACAGGAGATGAAGGCGAAAGGGCTGTCATGGCAACAACTGGATCGGAGAAAACAATAACACAGAGGATTATAATCAATGGCATAATGCTCCTTGGGAATGTAAAGGCCTAACTAATTTACTCTGAATGGGGACATTCCGAAATGTATCCACCTTTTCATATTTTAAAGTTTGACGCCTCAATGAAACATTAAAATGCCCTCCCTAATCAATCCTCTCTTTCATCTAACTGTTCATCCATCCAATTAAACCAGCTTCTATCTATCTATCTATCCTTCTCTTACCTATTGTTCCCTCATCTATCTAACTTCTACTGTCTATCTATCTACAGTATCTATCTATATAACCTACTCCCATCTATCTACAGTGTCTATAAATTCATTCATTCATAATCTCTAATTGTAAGTCTCTTTCGATAAAAGCGTCTGCTAAATGGTAAAAATGTAAATGTAAAATGTAAGAACTGACACATGCCCTCAATTTAGCAATAACCATTAGGAAAGTTTAACTGAATCTTAGAAAATGGCACTGGTATGTATTCATGTGTGTCCTCTAAAAATGACTTCTCTGATGGATCTCAGCAGGGGGGGTTTCCAAAGATTTTTCTAATCTTTCCAATAGCTATCTAGGAGCTCTTCTGAAGGACAGCTCTAATATCCACCTGAATATTACATGAATCCTTTAATCGAGATACTAATCACTAACCCTAAACCTAACCCTTAATATTATGATTTTTAAAAAATCAATATATATTTAATGCATTTCTGTAATGTAGTTTTTGTAGTCCAGGCAGCACATCGACATTTGCTCTCGACATTTCACTTCATTCTCCACCTTTCCTTACACACATAGGCCTACTAGACCACTCTTCTTTCACTGGCTTACTCACTGGATGGATTTTCTTTGTCCATATGTGTGAATCTGAAACATCAAGGTATGAGTAGGTCAATGGTGTCAATGGACATTATCTTAATCACTTGTAGGGTTCACACTAAAATGGTGTATGGAATATGCAGGCCCGATACTATATCAACTGGTTCTCCATCTATCTATCTATCCATCCATCCATCCATCCATCCATCCATCCATCCATCCATCCATCCATCTACCCATCCATCCATCCATCCATCTATCCATCTACCCACCCATCCATCCATCCATCCATCCATCCATCCATCCATCCATCTATCTAACATTCATCCATCCAACCAACGAACCAAACCATCTCTAACTTCATCTGCTACCATCATAAGATGTCTTACTTTCTTTCAACTACACATCAAATCGATCTATTTATCTACGTATATATCAAAACATTGTTAAACCTATTCCACTATACTACCACAGAACAGGAGATGAAGGCGAAAGGGCTGTCATGGCAACAACTGGATCGGAGAAAACAATAACACAGAGGATTATCATCAATGGCATATGCTCCTTGGGAATTTAAAGGCCTAACTAGTTTGCTCTGAATGGGGACATTCCAAAATGTATCCACCTCTTCATATTTTAAAGTTTGACGCCTCAATGAAACATTAAAATGCCCTCTCTAATCTATCCTCTCTTTCATCTAACTGTTCATCCATCCAATTAAACCAGCTTCTATCTATCTATCTATCCTTCTCTCACCTATTGTTCCCTCATCTATCTAACTTCTACTGTCTATCTACAGTATCTATCTATATAACCTACTCCCATCTATCTACAGTGTCTATAAATTCATTCAATCAATCAACCAACCAACAAACCAAACAACCATTAATTAATTAATTAATTAATTCATTCATTCATCCATCCACCCAACCCACCAATCAAACCATCTTTAACTGTATCCTCTACTAAAATAAGAGATCTCATCTTCTTTCAACTATCCAGCTAATCTATCTATCGTACAAACCATCTTTAAACTTTGTTCTACTACCAAAATACGACTTTGCAAGCCCACAACATATTTTTCGAGTTCAAACTTTTAAGAGTTTTCCCCACTATCTCCTGTACCTCAAGCCACGCCGTATCTCAAGCCAAGTGTTTAAAAAAAAGAAAAACAGCCAAGCAATATTTCTTGACCTCACGCCACATGGGTGAAATAATTCAAGCCTGTTTCTGTGAAATCAATAGCCTTTAACATCACCGTATCTCACCGTCTTCCAGCAGGACCCTGGACCAATATCGGCTTGTCAGAGCGAATCTCCTCTCTGCTGTCAACACTGTCTGAAGAGAAATGGTTTGATTTTTCTGCTCCCCTTTCAAGAAAATGTGTAAATTATTCATGGCTTGTATTAAAGATGCAGTCTGGATCTCTCTGGGGAGTCAAGTTTTCCTCCAGATGAGGAGCTGACATGAGGCCTAACAACAGTGTGCGTTATTCTGATCGGCCCTGGCCCCCAGTCAGAGCTGGACAGACTCAGAGATGAGCAGACTCAGAGATGAACGGACTCAGAGATGAGCAGACTCAGAGATGAACACTCAGAGATGAACACTCAGAGATGAACACTCAGAGATGAACAGACTCAGAGATGAACGGACTCAGAGATGAACAGACTCAGAGATGAACAGACTCAGAGATGAACAGACTCAGAGATGAGCAGACTCAGAGATGAACACTCAGAGATGAACACTCAGAGATGAACACTCAGAGATGAACAGACTCAGAGATGAACGGACTCAGAGATGAACAGACTCAGAGATGAACAGACTCAGAGATGAACAGACTCAGAGATGAGCGGACTCAGAGATGAGCGGACTCAGAGATGAACAGACTCAGAGATGGGCAGACTCAGAGATGAACAGACTCAGAGATGAGCCGACTCAGCCAGGAGCCTACAGAGCTGACGGATGGGTCAGATCTACAGTCAGCACTGCAAGTCTATTACATGACTGCTGCTGTCTGAAACACTGGTTTTCTCAGCACAAGATCACAATCCAGATTTTGTTTTACTACAGTTCAAACTCAGTATCAGTGTCATTATCAGTGGTGGACGCTGTTTGAAGGGCAGGGGCGCAAAGAAAAAAAGGGCATCTACTGCACAACATGGGACCCCATCAGTGCACATGGTCAAGTTTAGACCATTGGAAGGGCAGCCAATAGGGCACATCCTCTCATTTTGGCACTCAAAAGGGCATTTTCGCCACTCAAAAGGGCATTTTCACCACTCAAAAGGGCACTTAAGACAGACGTTTTTCAACCGTGGGGGCACCAGGAGGGGCGGTCACCCCCCCTGAGTCCACCAGTGGTCATTATATATTTTCAAACAGCCAGTCAAAGAAATTACAAATGTTTCCTCATGAGAACTCACCGACAATACAAAGGGATTGCATTTTCTTGATTCATCTAAGTTACAGACACCATACACAAAAGACAAAAGACAATACACCTGTATGAATGTGGATTGCAGCTATTCGGTTGTCTAAGTCTGACGTCAAACGTGACGTTTAGCAATTTCCGGGTCCAAACCAGACATTCCCTGCACCAGAGTACCAGTGTACTACAGCGGTAGAATGACAGTTCAATCGTTTTTTAGACTTGGATCTATTCATACAACAAGGGACACAGCACTTTCCCGTTTTCCCCATATTGTCAGGGTCTTTGAGCCTCGGAAAAGCGCTATATAAATATAATGAATTATTATTATTACTGAGGCATTTCGAAGAAAGATGTCACGACTTAACAACCGAATAGCCTACATTGAAAGAACTACAGTAGGATACCAGGACACAGAGTTAACCATCAGAGATTCTTAGATAAAGATGAAAAGGAGAGACGTGCAGGTAGAGATGGGCGTGACGACAACAGTCTTCACAGGGGGGTGCAGTAGCAGCATTAAAACCCAGGGAGGCGGGTGGTGGTGGTGAGCGCAGACCCTCCCTCAGCTGTGAGAGGCTGGGTTGTGCCCTGCGGGATGTTCCCTGACGCACAGACAGCTCTCTGACAACGTGAGCTTTCTCTCTGTACGAATCAAAGGCCTTGCCGTCTGGGAATTCACACTAGTTCTTGGCAGCTTGAAAAAAGGAGAAAAACTTTATGATGTTTATTTCCCTCTGGTTTTATTTGTCTTGGATCCCCTTTCGTGTGAAAGCCGGGATTGTTGTGTGACTTCTGTTTCCTAGAAGCGTGACGTTGTTTCTCAACTTTGTTGCTACTTTCTGAAAAGGGGCAGCAGCTTTATTTTGTTTCTCCTATCGATGATTATTTGAGGGAATCCAACTGGTTAGCTTCAAGAGAGTCGTAGATGGCACGGTGTGATTTCCTGTTATCTTAAGAATTTGAATGTGGCATCTGCAGGGACAATCATTCAAGCTGGAATATGAATAATTTAAATACATGTACATATGTCCAGGGGTGCAAACTGGTGATGGCCCAAAAAGGTGACACATTTTTTTTTGCACTTAGACAATTATCGATGAGTGGATAACATTTTTGTTGATGGGGGGGGGGAGGGGATAGCGCTAGCGCTAATGGTGGTCTCAGCAGCGGCCCTAACCTTAACACCCCCTGCATAATTATGTTGAAAACAGGTGGCTTACTGTGACTGTGTCCTCCACACTGTCTAGAATAGCACCTAGCTGCATGAAGCTAAACGTTATTTCAACAGCAGAGGAGTTTAGCAGACAGGAAGATGAGTTAGAAGAATAGCCATCATGTGACTTGGACCGCCCCCCCCCCCCTATTATCTATTTTTGCAGATCTACATGATTCACGTGGATAACCTATTTTAAAGTAAAAACGGCTAATTTAGCAGAAAGGTGACACGTTTGCACCCCATTTATGTGGAGAATGGAATGGTTCTCATCCCTGTTGTCTGATGATATTATGTACACCTGTGATATATAATGTAAGTAGTAATACTGTAGGTAAATAGACATGTTTGAGTTATTGCATGGTGTTAAAAGAACATTATCTCTATATAATGTTGTGTTTGCATGATGTTGCACCAATGGTAATGCAAGAAATATAGAGACACTGACCTCTAGTGGAATGCTTACTCCATTACAGCGATGGTTAACTCAGCAGCATTAGGTTAAAGAAACTCTATCTAGGACTGTGAATCAACTAACAACAAGCATAAATGAAGTATATTAAATACATATAATAATTGACCAAAATACCACAATAACACGTCTATAAACAAATAAATATGTTAATTTATTACACTCTATCTAAAAGACATTGTGTGAGAAATATACATAACAGTATAATAGCCAGATCTCTTTTAAAACATTTAGGTCCATCTCCTTTTTGAAAAGTGTGATCCAAAATATACAGCACAATCACTACATCTCACCAATTACGAGGACAATGGAGACAATACATCCAATCGTATTTACAAAAGGCTTTGCCAGCAGTAGGCCTATGCTATGCTGTGAGGGGAGGAGGTACTTGGGATTCCCTTTAGCTTAGTGCAGATGGCCTTAAACACCAAACAACTACTGAATAATGTGATGCTGTGGCTCACCGGTCGCAAGTTACTACAACCACAACCACTTCCAGCACCATGTCCCTTCAACACACACACGCTCAACCTGACCTGTCCTCTGGCTTCAGCTTAGAACCACACTACAGGTGGTCCTAAACCAAGACCTTGGTTTAACCGTCTAACTGAGCTCTGTGTGTTCCTAAAATTAGCACCGATCTATATCAATATATATATATGTATGAGCAGCATCAGGAGGAGACTGAGCCTGTGTCTGAGGTGCGAGAGGAGTCACACTCGTCTGCAGACTCAGTGAGGGCAGGGTAGGGACGTGGCTGGTCCAGATTGACATAGGTGACCTTTAGGCTGATGTAGTGCTCCCCCTCCAGGCGAGACAGGATGGTCAGGATGTCTGACACTAGCGTAGCGAAGCTGGGCCTCAGCTCTGGGTCGGGGTCCCAGCACTGCAGCATGATGGCGTACCTGCAGAGAGTGTAATACAACTCTTACTCTGGTACATCTAACAAAATATGATCAAATCACCATACAAATACCTCAGCCACAACTCAAATAAACCTAACTGGATCTGGAATATCATTGCAAGATTCACAGGATAAACCTTGATTAAGAGGAACTGATTATTAATAATAATAATAATAACTTTGATTTCTATAGCGCCTTTCAGAAACCCAAGGACGCTTTACAATTCGATTGAAAGCTAAATAAAGTATGAAGCCTTGCACATGAACTATCGATATCAAACCGTTAGAGATTATGTGACTCGTGTTTGTTCCCAAAATGAAAAAGTTGGCCATTATGTTCTGTTACCCCTCTCTACTGTTTTTTTTAAATGGTTAATCTCTCCTTCAGCACTTCCTTTTTGTCACTAGTAGGGTCACAGACTGCTGCAGGATGTATCATTGATGTTGACAGAGAGATGAAGCGAAAACCTGTTGACTTTCTGTTGTCGTCTTAACCCAGTACATTAGTGTGTGTGTGTGTGTGTGTGTGTGTGTGCGCGCTTGTGTGTGTGTGTGTGTGCGCTTGCGTGTGTGTGTGTGTGTGCTTGCGTGTGTGTGTGTGTGTGAGATTGAGCCGGTATCTTTGAAGTGAAGTGTGGTGATGATCATTAACTCCCACAGTGCATTTCTAAACCACATTGGGATATGAACGTGTGAACTTGGTAGACCATTCACACAGATGATTGACCTTTCCAACATCCTGTAATAACAGTTTGGCACCAGAGTACCAGTGTACTAAAGCGGTAGAATGACAATTCAATCGTTTTTTAGACTCAGATCTATTCATACAACAAGGGACACAGCACTTTCCCGTTTTTTCCCATATTATCAGCGTCTTTGAGCCTCGGAAAAGCTCTATACAAATATAATGAATTATTATTAGTACTGCGGCATTTCGAAGAGAGCGCCTCAGCCAACGTTGGACCCGGAAACACGTCACGACTTAACAACCTACAGTATATCCACTGGTTTACTTGGACAGGGCTTCTCTTTATCGTTTCAATTCTAAGATGAGGCACGCACAATAAGATAGCATTGCTAGCTAGGCTATCATTTCCGTTACTTACAACGAGTCAGAGCAGTACTGGGGTTGGGGGAGCCTCCTGCCCTTCAGCAGGTAATGTGTGATGTCATAGGGGTCCACCTCTGGATAGGGGCTCGCTCCTCTGGTGAGCATCTCCCACATCAACACGCCGAAGGACCACTGCAATGGAAAGGGGGGAAGGCAGGGTTCCTACAAGTTTCAACAAGTCAAATTTAAGACCTTTTTAGACCTCTTTGAATAGAATTTTAGACCTATTCGTGACACCATATGAAAGCTTTTTGTCATCCTTGAGGTGATGAAATTAGGGATTTCACTGCCATACAGACAAAAAAGGAAGCGAATTGGCATTTTTATGGTTCCAGCTTGATTAATTTCCACGTAAATAGATGTGGTCGGACTGATTTCCTTGCAGGATCTAATTTTTAAGACCTAGCACCTCATTTTTAGACCTAATAACTGAAATGTAAGACCTTTTTAGGCCTTATAAATCACATTGCTGGATTTTAGACATAAAGGCTTTTTAAGACCAGCGCGGGAACCCTGGGGAAGGGAAAAGCTTAATGAATGTTTTAGTCATACAACAGCACCCTGGTAGAGCTTTTTATACTTGATTGATTCCTTTACTCACCACATCTGACTTGGCGGTGAACTTCTGTGTCTGCAGGCTCTCGATGGCCATCCATTTGACCGGCAGCTTGGCCTTCCTGTGGTCCTGAACACTGTAGTACTCCTTATCAAACACATCCCTGGCCATGCCGAAGTCTGCCACCTTCACTGTGTATGACTCATCCAGCCTACGGAGACAACAATTCTTGTCAAACTACCACATGTACAAAAGAAGAGATTTGGTGAGGCTGCGTTCTCATTTACCCAGATTGTGGAATGCACTGCCAGTTTACATTAGGGATGCAACCTCAGTAAATATGTTCAAGTCAAGACTAAAAAGCCATCTTTTTAATATCGCCTTTAAATGACTAAGTAATTAAATTATGATTATATAATGATTGGAGCACTTTGAGCTGCAACGGTTGCGGGAAAAGCGCTATACAAATAAAAAGTTATTATTATTATTATTATAATAGTGGGTATAGACAGACACCTGCTGAATGGAAGGCGTTTTGACATGCCATAATGATATGGCAAGGTATCTTATGATATTGGTGATCGGAGAAGACAAGCATGTAACAGAATGTGCCCTAAAATGGAATCACTTTTTTGTTTTCAGCTATAGCTCTGTATGACATCTACAATCTAAAGTGGCAACTTGCCCCAGTTGCAGAGATTGCTTTGTCTCCTCTAGTGAGTGACAACCATGACTCACATGCAGTTGCGTGCCGCAAGGTCCCTGTGCACAAACTTTTTCTGTGCCAAGTACTCCATCCCCTTGGCAACCTGCAGTCCAAAGCCAATCAGGTCCTTCACTGTGGGGTTCTAGAGTACAAATGATACAGGATTCATACAGCCTTAAATCACTAACAAAATAACCACATATGCCCCCCTGAATAAACCTTTTTCAAAGCCGTACTATGCAGCTGAAGTCAACAGATGATAGTGTTGTGGTTTTATATCATTTTATACTGAGAAATGTAAGTCTCTCTACAGTTTGGCGAATCTAGCACTCAAGGAAGGCCCATTTCCTTCCTGTAAGGGATTGGCCAAGATCTGTGGCGCAGTGAATAATTCTGACTATGGACAGGAGGGCCCATAACCTGTGTAACCACAGATTTGTATAATATGATTGGTTCCCAAGAATAGTGACCTCATGACCAAGGACAGTTTTATAAATATGAGCCCCACCCATATTTGGGGGCTTTTTGCTTTTGGGCTATTGCTTCTGGCTTATTGGTCTGCTCATTTTTCTCTCTGCGCTCATGTAACTTTGCTTAATAAAAGGCCTCTTTGTGCTTTATACGTTTTATAGGCTAAATCTATTAAGAATTAATTATATCCACAACAATAGTAACATTATACTGTCCTGAGGATTTCTTCTCACCCTTTTCTCACAGCGTATAAAGTGGCGCAGGTCCCCGTGCTTCATATAGGGCAGCACCACCAGGGGGAGCCCTTCCTGAGGCAGCAGGATGCCCAGCAGAGACAGCACGTTGCTGTGGTGGAAACCCTTCATCAGGATGCCCTCCTTCAGGAACTGCTCCACCTCCTCCACATCTGTTATCCCTGAGGTGACACAAAAACACATGCACGCATGCACGCACACACACGCACGCACGCACACACACACACACACACACACACATATGCACGCACACACACACACACACACACGCACGCATGCATGCACACACGCACACACATACACGCACACGCACGCGCACACACACACACACACACACACACACACATACACACGCACATACGCACGCACACACACACACACACACACACACGCCCACACACACACACTACTCAACTACTGAAACGCAAAACAAACAATTGAAATACTTGAAACTATTTTAAAAAGTATGATGAAGTACAGTTTTCCTCCACATGTGTATGTTTACTCAGCTGGTCACATGTTACTGATGTCTAAGGCTGAGTACACCTGGCTCGGCTCTAGAGCAGCCTGTAAATCAGGAGGGAGATGCTCACTGTTCAGTGACTTGACTGCACAGTGGATTTCTCTGTTGTTGTGGTCTGTGAAGTAGCCATGGTACACGGTGCCAAAATGACCTGGGGGATTAGACATGGAAAAGCATTCAAGTTAATTTGAATAAAATGAACAAATAAATCCCTTATGGGACCATTAGAAATAATTTGTTCACGTTTATTTCAAAATATATTACAACATACAACAATGTATGTTGTACATAAAGGCACTGCTACTGCTGTATGATCCATGACCCAACTTTCAGTAAACTTCCAGACAGTAAATAACAACATTCTGGGTAAAGAAATACACCCTCTAATCTGCCAGCTGAGCATAAGCAAAATGTTCAAACAGCTTTTCAGTTTCCTAAAATATAAACCCTCTTTCTAAAGTAAATGGTAAATGGACTGACTTATATAGCGCCTTATTCCAAAGCGCTTTACAATGGCCTCTCATTCACACACACATTCACACACCAATGGCGGCAAGCTACCATGCAAGGCGCCAGCCCGGCCCGCTCACTGGGAGCAATTTGGGGTTCAGTGTCTTGCCCGAGGACACTTCGACATGTGGCCAGCCGGGGCTCGAACCGCCGATCTGCCAACCTTGCGATCATTAGACGATCGTTAGACGCCTATTAGACTCTACCTCCTGCGCCACAAAGTCTACCCTGGATGAGACCCACCCTTCCCGATGATCTGGTGGTGCTGGACAACGAGCATCTCTGCTGGGATCAGCACGTCCTTCACTTCCTCCAGCAGCTCTGGTCTGAAGCTGGAGATGGAGATCTTCTCTGGGGGCATGAGAGGGGTGAGGGAGGGGTCCATGCTGCCTGTAGCGTAGCCCAGGCTGGGGTACCCCACGGGACCTCCATGTTGGGTGGAGGGACACGGAGGCAACACTTAGAGAGAAGGTCGTTATTACTGGAACGTATTGTACTTGAAAGCTACATACAGAGTATGTGTTAAAACCACTGTTTTACATGTTAATGCTTAAAATAGGAACATTTAGCAAAGGTGTACATTTTCCCCACTGACAGAATTACGGTTGGACGGTTTTATGGTTAAATCGCTGTCTCTAAAAATAGCAACAGTTTCTATCAAAACCGTCATAAAACCAGACTTTTTATTGATTATTAATACTAATCATTAATAATGATTATTATTTTTAACATTTTATCACAACGTCATAAATTGCTATATATAATAAATGCCTTAAGAGTGTGTGGTTGAAGATGCTCTGAAAGTGATTTTTGGAAACAATGTAATTTGTCAATAAATTAACTGTCTAAAAAGACGTGTCACATGACAGCTTCTCCTCAGAACAGAGAGTCAGGGAACAGTGTTGCCTTATTGCGCATATTCCCGCCAAATTGGGCTACCTATGATCACATTGGGCGGTTTTTAGACTGTTTTTGGGCTGGAAATCAATCCCATCTGGCAACACTGTCATTTTGAATCCCAGTTAGCCGCAAAAACAATAATTGATCGATACTTTACAGTATTCTCTGAAATCTGCTATATATTGCCAGCTTGTGTCTCACCTCTCCTATAGTCCCCTACAGGTGACAACTCCACACTGCCGTTACCGGACCTGCTGTGGCTGTGTGTCAAGCGAGTCTCCACCATGGAGGCTGTGGATTTCACAAGAGTTTTTAATCATAAGCCACAGGAGGACCACATCAAACGTCAACAACGTGCCATTACCACTGTCACTGTGGGTGGTTGAGGATGTTCTAGTTAAAACACTGGCGTAACATATCCTAATTCCCCTTCACTTAGGTTACGTAAGACGGCCTGATCAAGGTCCAGGCGGCCGAGATTGAGAGAGAGAGAGAGAGAGAGAGAAGCCCACCTTTCTTCTTCTTCCTCAGGTGTTTCATGACGACGAAGGCCAGCACGGCCCCCGCCACCAGGGCTCCCAGGATCCCTAGCACGATGCCCACCATGTAGTGGTTACTGATCAGGACCACGGTCCCTACGTTATGAACCTGCCCGTTGATGGAGATCTGGAGGAGAGGAGTGTGTGGGTGTAAAGCCCAATGCACACGGCGTGCGATGCGATATTGTCACACGACAACATTCGATTCTCCATTCACACCCACACACTTCGGTGGTGTGAATTGAGAATCGAATGTTGTCGTGCGACAAAATCGCACGCCGTGTGCATTGGCCTTAAGTAAGTAAGTAAGTAAGTAAAGCTTTATTTATATAGCACCTTTCATTCAAGAAATGCAGCTCAAAGTGCTTTACAACAGGAATATAAGAACATAAAGTGAATATAAAAACATATATAAAAAGATATACAATCATAGAATGAATATAAAAGCAGGGGGAAACAGTAAAAAGAAAAGGTAAAGATAAAATACAATAAAGATACATTTAAAAAAGGGAAACAATGTACAACCTCTGCTCGTTAATCTAACTTTCCATATTCCTTTCATCTCTCTACCTTACACAGTCTTTCTGTACTTCTCACTGGCTTTCCACCAGCACCACAAACATCAGTTTTTGGAAAGGTCTGTCTCAGTCTCTGTGTACGTTCTCAGTCTCTGTGTACGTTCTCAGTCTCTGTGTACGTTCTCAGTCTCTGTGGACGTTCTCAGTCTCTGTGGACGTTCTCAGTCTCTGTGTACGTTCTCAGTCTCTGTGTACGTTCTCAGTCTCTGGGAGGTTCTCAGTCTCTGTGTACGTTCTCAGTCTCTGTGTACGTTCTCAGTCTCTGTGTACGTTCTCAGTCTCTGTATACTGAGTGTAAGACCTAGACTCCTGCCAGGGTTTCTACTGTAATGATCTGAATTCATGAATTCAACTTCATCAACGGTAAAACAACCAAAAAACAGCCCAATAGTACCATGCTTATGAAATCATGTATTTCTGTTGATGAAACTGTAAAGTTGCATAATAGTAGTAGTTACTATGAACTCTTAATTGGTGGCCATTGATGGTATAACTGGCCCCAGTCCAAACCGACACCCCTTCTCACCTTGACAGGCAGTCCATCACTGGGGATGGTCATGTTTTTGGGGATCCTACAGGTGATTTCGTTGTCCAGGACTTTGGCGTCACAATCAACTCCTCCCACCATCATAGTGATAGTCATGCACGAACTCACGAGGTTTAGCTTTTGATGCTGTAGGGGAAAAAACATAGAAAACACATAGTGTAACGAGCAGCGGGGTATGCTTTCCCTAAGATGGGATCAAAATTCAAGACCTTCCGCTTGCCAACCGGTCATGCTAGCAGCTACTGCCCCAAGAGAGCTAAATCCCTCGGTGGAGATGCTAAACAATAAGGATCTGTACGTTCTCTTTATTGTTTTCATTCTTACGATATGTGACAGGGTCTGGTTAAAAAGTCCTTAAGTAGGCATGGTAATTTTTCAGTTTTTTCCAGATTATGAAAGTGCAGATTGTAAGCTTTCAATGATGTGTCATACTGAAAACAGTTGAAGAAGATTCATTATTTGAATGTTGGTCCACCTCAAAGCAAATAGCAGAGAAATGCGCAAAACACGTGCAAAACAGCTGCCAATGGCTATCAGCTAAGAAGAAATCGCTACAAACATCTAACTGCATGTTTAGCATATCAGAACATGCTGATAGAACATCAACATGCTAAAAACATATACAGTAACTACACATAATTAGATGATCACACAGTCCTTTTTGAACACGTCCTAAAACTAAAGTTTGTATCATGTATCTCTTACCAATAGCCGACAGCAGACAAGACAGTAAATCCAATTCACAAATTATAAGTATTTAGCGATCCTAAAACTGTTGTTTGTTATATCGAGTGGGCTCTTCAACACTTCAACTTTCATAATATGCCAAAAAACGGAAAACACATTCGTGCTCATTTGCGCGACTTGAGGATTGCCGACATGTGGCCCTTTTTTACCAGACCGTATCACATGGTATGTTGCAATAAAAAAAGACATGTCATGTCACTGTTGAAACTTACATGTAGTGACACTTCATCTTGCCCAGGGTACAGCCTTAGCACATGGCCCTCCATTTCAAAGGGGATGGGTTTCCCATAGGGGTGATAGGAGAACTCTCCGTTCCAGAGTTGAAGAGCTCCATCCATGTCGAAGGAGAGCTGTCCTTCCTCCGTCTCGTCCCTGGGGAAGGCAGGGGTGGTACACTCCATCCGCGTGGGCAGAGACTTGCCTTTACACTCCTGGAGCCAATTGCAAATTGTGTGAATATCAGGGTTCCTACAAGTTTCAACAAGTCCAATTTAAGACCTTTTTTTTAGACCTCTTTGAATACAATTTTAGACCTGTTCGCGACACCATATGATAGCTTTATTTGGTCATCCTCGAGGTGAATTAGGGATTTCACTGCCATACAGACAAAAAAGGAAGCAAATTGGCATTTTTGCGGTTCCAGCTTGATTCATTTCCGCGTAAATAGATGTGGTCGGACAGTTTTAAGACCTAGCACCTCATTTTTAGACCAAATAACTGACATTTGGGACCTTTTTAGGCCTTGTAAATTGGATTGCTGGATTTTAGACTCAAAGGCTTTTTAAGACCAGCGCGGGAACCCTGGAATACATTTTATTCAGGTCTTAGAGGAAATTGTAATACTGCAGTCTATGTGCTGACACAAAATGTCAAGACAATGTCCAGTATGAAGCTGTCGGGACACAGGCAGCCATGTACAGTACAGCTGCTCACCCTCGTCACTGGCTTCAGGTGGCTTTCATTGGGTATGAAGCGGATGACGGTCCTGTAGACAGAGTCCAGGTTCCTTCCCTCAATGATTATCTTTGACCCCCTGGGGTTCACATAGAAAGCAATGGAAAAGTGGAGAGACAATGAAATGTCACATGGTATAGGGTGGAGAGAGTGTCGTCAAAACAGCCAAGTTAAATCCTGGTTGAGAAAGGTTGTGCCAGACGTGATAGAAATTGACTCACTGGCCTACATGTACCTGTCAAAACTGCAGTCTGGCAGGACAGCTGTCACCTCCGGGTTCTCTTTGTAGTAGAAGACCTTGGTGGTGAGAATGGGGGACTTGTCTATGAACACACTGAGCGGAACGTCCCGGACCTCTGAGATGGGCTGGGACAAGCAGATGATGGAGGACACGTTCCCTCTGGGTGCTGTCACACTACAGAGAGGTGGAGGAGGGGGGAGGACAGGTGGACGGTCACTTATACAGAGAGGTGGAGGAGGGGGGAGGACAGGGGGATGGTCACTTATACAGTCAATGGCATGTACTCAAAGGGTCTACATTTGGTTTTGTCCAATATCGGATAAACACAAAGCATACTATTACCCCAGCAGCAATAACAAACAAACAAATAAACAAACAAGCAAATAAAGTACTTTTTAGTTTAGGCCTTTGCCTTTGTAAGGCCTTTGGGCCGAAACTGTTGTGTCATTAAAATGTAAACTTTTTTGCATCTGAAACAAGAGTGTGCGGCTTCTTCTCTATCTTATTTTAGCTGTTTACCCAAACATATTCAAGTTACAGTTATATAATGAATACGGGCTTAAAGTGTAGACTCTCAGCTTTAATTTGAGGGTATTCACATCCAAATTGGAGGATTTGGGTTTAGGAATTACAGCTCTTTAATATATGGCCCCCTCATGACAATTTCAACAGCTGTTTCATGGACAGATCTGGGCTATTCCTTTGTTATTTAATCTTCATCAGTTAAGCAAGTGAACGGTCTGAGTGGCATTTTAATGCATTTGCATTTGGAAACTGTTGCTGTGAACATACAACATACGGTCAAAGGATCTCTCAAAGCAAGTGAAACAGGCCATCCTTAGGCTGCAAAAACAAACAGATAAATCCATCATAGAGTAGGCAGGGACATTAGGAGTGGCTACATCGTACTAACTGTATATATCTCTTCTCATGATCTACTGGTAACAGATGTTCAAATAGAACATTGTTGAGCTTCGAGTTAGTCATAAAAACAGTCTGGAATGCAGACTCTCCAGGTTCTGTACGTTAAAGGTTACAGGACAGAATATTGTAGTTGCTACAGTCACAACTCTGTGTCCCATACTGCCATTACTGTACACACATGCGGGGCTGGTAAGATATAGACAAGCCGTCCAACTGATTATATGATCTTGTAATAACTAAACTTACAGTAAATGATGTCATCCAGACAGATTGTATTTTACGATCATTTAAAAAAGATCAATGTTTCCAAGAAAAGACACAATACTAAAATCAGTCACTGCAACTGCTGCACACAGCCCGTTCCCTCCGCTCCTCTTCCTCTGCTGGCCGACTGGCCCCACCACCTGTACACCTACATGGCAGTCGCACTGCCCGATCACGTCTCTTCACTACACTGGCTCCCCGCTGGTGGAATGAGCTTCCCACGGCTGTCAGAACTGCAGAGTCACTACCCATCTTCGGTCAGAGACTGAAGACCCATCTCTTCAGGTTACACCTTAATTGCTCCTCCTGAGACATCTACTACCCCCCAGCACTGCGTCTCCTGAGACACCCGCTTTCCCCTTTACTGTGTGCCCTATGACTTCTACTGCCCCCCTTGTACTGTCTCTCTGTTCTCCAGTGTCTATATAAAATTAAATAAACTTTTCCTTCTATCACTGAGACTGCCAATGGCCCCTGGCCTGAGCTAGATTACTCTTCCTACTACGACTAGTGGATTGATGATTCACTTGCTTAGTCAAATGTATTGATTGTAAGTTGCTTTGGAATAAGGCGTCTGCTAAATGCCAAAAATGTAAAAATGTAAATGTAAATGCACACCTTTGTATGGAGCAGGGCTCTCCGTTTAGGGTGACCCTCCTGGTCTTCCCTGCGTCCAGATGAGGCCCCGTCACTGTGATGAGCGTCCCTCCAACACGAGGACCGTAGTTGGGCTGGATCTCAGTGATGTTGGGAATCTGACAAACGAAGTAAAATGTTGAGTAATTCATAAAGTGCCCTTAAGAGAGTTAAGCCCATTTCAATACTACTTCAAGTTCCAACCCACTATTGTGTTTACTAGTACTAGCAAATGAACTAGAAAAAAAGTACTGACTGAAGCAAAACCACTAATAAATATAGTCAAACAAGTCATTGAATACTGAAAACAAAATTCTAGGCAGTCCTAATTACCACAAATGTTAGCACTATGCTGGAAGAGTATGGACGCTCCATCATTGAGAATGTGGAAGAGGGGGCTCTTGGAATGTATTGGTCTGGAAAGACTAACCTACATTATTAAAGGCAAGCGGAAATACTTTGACAAGCTGTGGGAACCATACATGAAGAACATGTAGGATAGAATACTTTATACAAAGTGGAGGAAAGGTTTGTTTTTGTTTTGTTTTTTATTCAATCCAAAATTGATTGAAGTTGTGTGTGTCTATGTTTGTGATCTTTGTTATTGTATGTTTCTCTTTCTTTATCTTTTGTTGTTTTTTCTTTGATGTTGGTATATAAAAATGATAATAAAAATATTGTGAAAAAACATAATAATTACCACAAATGTGAATCCTGGCATCTCTGCTTTCCCGTCGATGGAGTAGCGCCCCTCCACCTTCCCCTCATGTACCTCCACAGTGATGTTAACGGGTTTAGACAGCTCAATAGCCCCAGACCGGATCTTACACACCAGGCTGAGGAGCGGCACAACAAACAGCTCATCAACACGTCAGCTTCAAACTAACATTGATGCAGCAGAAACAAACCACTGTGAGAATTCAACCCTAACCACAGCACCGGAATATCTTCTTTATCTTCACCGGTATATCTTCTTTCGCTGACAGACTGCTTCTTCTATCATAACAGTAACTTTTAAGCTGAATTTCCTCATAACATTTGAATAAACTGCTCTTTAACTAAGCTTGTTCTTGTTCAAGTAAAAAAACGAGTGTGTCAAAGTGACTCTATTCGGTTGTTAAGTCTGACGTCAAACGTGACGTTTAGCAATTTCCGGGTCCAAACCAGAAATTCCCTCCACCAGAGTACCAGTGTACTACAGCGGTAGAATGACAGTTCAATCGTTTTTTAGACTCAGATCTATTCATACAACAAGGGACACAGCACTTTCCTGTTTTTCCCATATTTGTCAGCGTCTTTGAGCCTTGGAAAAGCTCTATACAAATATAATTTATTATTATTATTACTGAGGCATTTCGAAGAGAGCGCCTCAGCCAAGGTTGGACCCGGAAACACGTCACGACTTAACAACCGAATGACAGTAGTACTGTATCTATCCCTCTCAGTCAGTGAGGTACTCACTGTGTGTTGTTGCTCTTCAGGGGCAGCACGGCGCAGGCTGTCTGTCCCAGTCTCACCTGGTGGGTTCTGGAGCTGATGGCCGGCCTCAGGGGGGACTGGAACTCCCAGCCACACAGAGTGAGCTCTGTCTGACCATCAGGAGGGGCTGTCTTTGGGAAGAACTAACAGCCAATCGGGCAAGAGACCAGAATTAGAAAATGACACATTGTGACGTTAGAATTATAAGGTTCTATCTCCATTTTTGTAAAGATTTAGCTTTTTTACATAATCTGATCCATTAGGTGTTTATTAATGCCTGGGTGGTGTTATTTTTAAAATGTTGACATTTTCGAGTTAGTAATTCATAAAATACAAAGGTTCCATCTCACAAAATATAATGGAATGTAAAAACTTTGACGCTCAATATCTCTGAACTGCCCTAAACGGAGATAGAACCTTATCATTCTAAACTCACGATACACCAAATATGAATAATCACAACACATAATACTGTTACAGAAATGCAGATTAATACTGTACTGTGCAAATGCAGTTCTCACCCCAGTGATCCCAGGGGGACAGGACTCGTTACTCCAACGGCCACGGCACTCTCCCTCCCAGGAGCACTCCCCGAAGCACCAGCCACAGCCCATGAACTTGGGGGCCGTCAGGCACATGGCGCAGGTCAGGAAGTGCTGACAGCCAGGTCCTCTCTGAGGCACCTGGATCATCTGGCAGTCAGACACATCACTTTTACACACATGTAATAATATTATAGGTTTCTCTGGATATTTATTAGAAATGTGTTCGTGAGCACTTATACTTATTTTCTTAATTATAAATACTTTCATATTTTTCTTCTTTATGTAATTCTAGTTGAGATTGAGATTGAAAGAATAGGAGTTTGTATGATTTGTCAATGTGTCTAACCCAGATCTGAAACTAGAAATTAATGAAGGTACTATAATAGATTCCCTTTTATCGCTGTTTCTTTACTAATGTTAAATCAATATGGACCTGTTTTCCATACCTTGTCTCCAACCACAAACAGCAGAGATTCTGAGGAGTACATAGCAGCGATGGAAGAAACCCTCTGGTTCTCTACCAGCGAGTAATTGGCAAAGATGATGGGGCTCGATCTTCTCAAAACAAGCTGCCAAACAGACAGAGAGGATAATTATTACTACTTATTACTTATTACTTATTGTTATCAGTTATTACTACTGATAACACATTCAGCAGCCAGGTTTAGAGTCAGATCTGTTGATCTGAAAGATGTACAGCTTCAAATCTAGCTTGGTATGAATCAAAAGGATCACTTCACTAGTGAGCTCTCTGACCCCCTTACTATGAGTTATTTTGTTCTGTACCTTCGTAGACTGAAGACCCATCTCTTCAGGTTACACCTTAACTGCTCCTCCTGAGACTTCTACTGCCCCCCAGCATTGTGTCTCCTGAAGACACCCGCTTTCCCCACTACTGTGTCCCTAAAAACTTCTATTGCCCCCTTGTACTGTTTCTCCAGTGTCTAAATATAAAGAATAAATAAAAATAAAAATAAAAAACCTAGGTTTAGAAGAAGGTGTTGGAAGAAGGTTTTTCCTTCTATCAATGGCCCCGGGCCTGAGCTGGATTACTCTTCCTGCTACGACTGGTGGATTGATGATTCACTTGCTTAGTCAAATGTATTGATTGTAAGTCGCTTTGGAATAAGGCGTCTGCTAAATGCCGAACATGTAAATGTACAATGTACCTGCAGCAGCCGCCCGCTGGATGTGCCTATGTGGGCCACCGTCTTGTTCTCTATGGCCGTGACCAGCAGGGAGGTGAGCAGGACGTCCCGCATCCGCCTGTTGAAGAGGTCCACCCTGTAGTATGGCTTCGACACCATGGTGGGCTGGTCCCGACAGGTGGCGTTGTTCTCCATGCTCTAGACAGAGAGGGAGGTTTATTGAACAGGGGGCTTATGTCAAGTACTAGTGAAATAAATTATGTTTGAAAGTATAATAACGATAATAAATGATATAAATTACAAAGTTACAAGTCTTGATCGCTTACAAATGACACTGTAATGACTGGGTCATTAAACTCATTATAAACAGGCCAATGAGAAATGACAGGTGTCCACAGGTGTAACACATCTGCTGTTATTGCTCACTCTGCAAGTTTTGGGAATGCATGCGACTTGACTGTACTGTACCCATGCCAGTAAGACAAAGCCCTCTAACCACAATCCAACATGATTAAAATACTCTGTGGTAGTTATTAATGGGAGGGCAGATGACATCCTGCGTTGGAGTGCACAGCTACTGATGTTGTTTCTCAGAGAGATGTGACTTCTAAGAACAAGAAACTGGGTAAACAGCATTTCTGATGCCAAGTGTATAGCTTTAGCTTGTGATGTTGAATGGCGTGTAAATGTACAGGCCAGACAGTTCCTTCATGGCTCTAATGACATGATGACATTCATTTGTATTGACATTTCACACACCTTCTCCATTGGACCAGAAAACCTTATAGTGCGGCAGCTTAGCAAAATAATGGGGACGCGCCGGACAAAAGCACCAAATTTTTTCCATGTGCTCTACATCACCATAGCTTTCAATTTTTGGTGGGAGCCACTTCATCAAGATGGCCGATGGCGGATTTCCAAGGTGGCCGCCATCTAAAATCTATAAGTGCAAATATCTCAGCTTCCAAGCCACATAGAAGGTCAATCTTGGTGTCAAAATATACATTTTCTGTGTCAAGGAATGCATTAAAGCTATTGAGAATATCACTAGATGATTATTTGTGCCGAGATCAAATAAATATGTTCATTCTGGCAATGTATCCATAATTTTCAACTCGGTTCATAAGCAGCTGGACATACGTATATGTATGTTTTCAATGGCATGTATATTGAAAAACATGACAACATGCATTAATTGAATTGAACTTTATGTGCTTCCCTTTTTAACATAACAAAGCATTTTATATAATCAAATTATCGGTCACATTTACAACTGCAAAGCTCTGTGCATTTCCAGTGTGCTTTCTTGCATGAGCACTTTGCACCACAGCCACTTGCACTTTTACAGCCACATCTGACCAGTTCAGTGCAGGCTTTCGAAGCCATTGGTAGAATGCTCCACACAGGAAGCCAGACCTGGCTATCTCTATCCAATGTCCATCCACATCCTTCTGGACTGGGTGTCGGCTGCTGAGCCAGTTCAGATGTTGCCCAGATCCCAGACTGGTAGGCAACTCGCTTCAAGTGCTGGAGAAGGGAATGTTGTGTTGGTGGAATGTGTTCCATCGTTCTGTTCTTCTGGCAGAACAACTCTCTCCGTGCTTCATTGATAGATTCCACATCACTCGTCTTGTCGTAAAGGACGATTGTGTAGCGCTCCAGAAGTTGAAATTGCTGGGCATCTATGGTCACGGGAGTGTGCGGATTCGCTGCCATGTAGTTGAAGGCCTGGGTGACCTCGGGGTAGGACTTCCAAGCCTCCCATGCTGACTTCTTCCCCTTCCCACAGAATGCTGAGGTTGTGTCACAGCCTGTGAAACAGTGGAAGACGGGAAGTGCTGTGGACTTATCTTTGCCCAGAGTATGGCAGATGTTATTGATATGAAGATATCTGTAGTTCTTGCCAGTGCCAAAAGCGACCCAGATGTCTGCAGCTGGATACTTGGTGAGCAGGGCATGGAACTTGCCGATGAGGATAACGACAACATCTGTATCCACAGTGCGTACCAAGCAGGTAGAAGAGCGATGCTCCAGGGCATCAAGCAGATGAATAAGTATCCTGGTGTCGGCCTCTTCATGGTTACATGGCAGTATGAAGTGGCTGGTGTCTGTGCCGACCACTCTGGTGCCAGATGTAATGAAGACCTGCTTACCATCTGGCCAGGCAATGGATGCAATCTTCCTGGAGAGGAAGGTGAAGAGTTCCTGCTTGTTCATAGGGTCACGCAGGAAATCTGGCCAATTCCCTGGCAGCTTGTTCTGACCAGCCACCTTCCGTCGTATCCCTTTGCCTCGCTTCTCCCTTGTTGACTCTTTTATGCTGCTGGTGATGTAAGTATCCCAGACCACATCAACTCTTGCAGAGGTCTCCAAGTGCTTCATGATGTGGGGAACAAAGACACAACTGGCATATTCGTCGAATGTGGTAATGTTGGTGGTGGACAGGAAGTGCACAACAGCAGCACCGTCGAGTACTTTGACATCAAAAGGGAAAATGGTACTCTCTATGCCCTGGGGTCACAAGCCCACAACACCACAACACCACCACAACACCACAACACCACAACACCACAACACCACAACACCACCACAACACCACAACACCACAACACCACAACACCACCACAACACCACAACACCACCACAACACCACAGCACCACAACACCACAACACCACAACACCACCACAACACCACAACACCACAACACCACAGCACCACAACACAATCAAAAGATCTAAAGTATAATAATTTTTAAAAATCACATAATGATATTCTCAATAGCTTTAATGCATTCCCTGACCCAGAAAATGTATATGTTGACACCAAGATTGACCTTCTAAGTGGCTTGGAAGCCGAGATATTTGCACTTATAGATTTTAGATGGCGGCCACCTTGGAAATCCGCCATCGGCCATCTTGATGAAGTGGCTCCCACCAAAAATTGAAAGCTATGGTGATGTAGAGCACATGGATGGAAAACATTTGGTGCTTTTGTCCGGCGCGTCCCCATTATTGTAAAATATGGTCTTAAGCCACCGCACTATTAGTACTGCCTCAGTTTCCTGAATAAGCCACAATGGTCTGACCTACAGTGACCTAGAGTGATTCTGAAGGCCAATGCACGCGGCCCCGATTTTGTCGCACTGCCGAATTCGATTCCATTGTTTTGAATGAGACAATGCACACGGCGTGCGATGCGATTTTGTCACAAGACAACATTAGATTCTCCATTCACACCTATTGAAATAATTCAAAGAATTGAGAATCGAATGTTGTCGTGCGACAAAATCGCACGCCTTGATTCATTAATCAAACTAGGATTTGGTTTACCACTCTGCAGTGGTATAACATACAATTTTGTCCATGATATACAGTAGCCTATATCTGTTATTTTCTGGAGTTCTACCCATAACATGACAATGAGCTACGCATACAAAGATTCACAACAAACCCCTGATGTATTTTGTCTTGATTCTTTGAAATCCTTTGTCATGTACATCATGCATATGCCCACAAGAGAAGCTGGGAGGAAACCAGCAGATGCAGTTAGAATCTAAGATCTGAATTAAACAACACATTTTGGGGGGAAAAATAACAAGGGAATAGCCAAGGAACAGTGTGTGCTCATTTAATTCAAGTCCAAAAGAACTGCTTGAACTATTGGGGAATTTGAATATGTGCTACTGACAGAAGTGAAAATAACTAAAATACCTAATAAGCAATATTTGGTTCCCTTCCCAGAGGAGCTGTACAGCACGCTTGTTAGAATGTGAAAGAAAAGTGCAAGATGGGTAGGCAAGATAAAAGTGAATCACTATGTACGTATAATACAATAATAATAATAACACTGGGGTCCCATGAGTAACATTGTGTAACAGATTACTGGAACATCCCTGAAACAAACAAAATACAGTTGAGTAGTGGTGTCTCAATCGCATACCTTGTTGTTCACATAAACCTGATTAGAATGATGATTTGATGATGCTTGAAAATGACATTATTCTTCTTCTGTTCCTGTGGATTATAGTTTAGGAGTTCTTGGTCAGACTAAAGTTATTTTCTAACCGTAACGTTATTTTTCTTCCACAATACTAAGAAAAGTGTGACTTAGTCAGTAATTACTTCTCTATAGTTCTGTATTATATATATCAGATCCGTGCTGTTATTAACTCCTCCTTGTTTCCCATTGTTAGTTGACTGTTTGGTTGTGTTTTGTTTGTTAGTTTGTCAACTTTTTAGTTTCTTAGGTTGTTTGTGTTATTTCGTACGTACCTTTTTCATTTAGTTGTTTGTTTAGAGTAAGATTAAGTTTGGTCGTTTGTTTGTTTGATTTAGTATTGACTAGTTTATTTTCCTATTTTTGTATTGTCACACACTAGCCATAGGAAACAGGCGTAGGTGAGAGATACCCTTGGGTATACTTTACATCACGTAGGCTCATCTATGTTAAATACATTAGGCAAAGGAGCGGCTGTCATTATGTAGAATTGTAATCACTGGTAGGGTCTCACTTTATTCTTTTGTTTCTTTGGGTTGACACCGCTCATAGTCTACCTGTTGTCCTATGGCTTGTGTTTTTGTACACCACCATTACTTTATTAAATCATTGCACTTTAGTTCGTTCGTGTTGTGCCTTTCTTTAGTTCTTTTCCCTCCCACATCCAAGTGCAGCGTACTTACACCCTTTATGTTACGGCTCCCCTTATATAGGAGTATATATCCAGTAGTTTAATATATTATTTATAGTAAATCAGTATAGTAATTACTTAGTCAGTGTAGAGAAAAGGCTCACTCATGTGAGATGGTTTCCATGGTTTCTCAACATCTGGGTGGGCAGGAGGAGGAGAGGGCAGGTTAACAGAAAGTGTGGCCAAGACCAGACACCAACTATTACCCTATGTGCCATGAAACACACTAATAACATTCTTATTCTGTATTTTGAAATGTCTACTCCACAAATGGATGGTAAATGGACTGCACTTATATAGCGCCTTTATCCAAAGCGCTTTACAACGGCCTCTCATTCACCCATTCACCCATTCACACACACACCAATGTGCGGCAAGCTGCCATGCAAGGCGCCGGCCCGCTCACTGGGTTCAGTGTTTTGAACCCCAAGGACACTTCAACATGTGGCCAGCCGGGGCTCGAACCGCCGATCTGCCAACCTTGCGATCATTAGACGGCGGCTCTACCTCCTGCGCCACAGCCGGCCCTACTCCACAAATGGATAAACAAGAGCCAATAGAAACTCCCACAGTAAAGGGAGAAATTAGCTGCATCAGTGTAGTGAGCTACTTTTAGAGAAGGAAGGACCAGGATTTCAGATTCCTGGAGATTCCAGTTGGCAGGTCACTCCAACCCTAAATTGTGAAAACACCCAGAAACTCGGCCAAGTAAAACACAAGGCCTTTATGCAACAGCCACATAAGAGAACACTATTCCAGGTGGGAGCATTTCCTCACCATCTGATCATCTGAGAGTGTTACTACGCTTTTTTCTTTTCATTATCTATCTTTCGAGATAACAACTTTTGTACTTTTGATAACCGGCACACTCTTCTTTCTCCTCATTGTCACCTTTCGTATGTATTAACTCCAGCCGTTTCAACCATTAGAAAAGAACATATTTCGGTGGTCATCTAGAGAGGCCTCGTGTTACAGTACATCTAGCCATGTAATCCAAAATGTGAGGGAAGACTACAAAATGACCCATCTTGAGTTTCTAGAACTATTCACCTGACAACATCATCTATACTTCTTGAGGAGACAGAAAAAAGCTCAGCTGTCTCACAGGATTCTGGTCAACTTCTACCGGTGCACCATTGAGAGCATCCTGACTAACAGGGTGGTATCGTGAGCTTAGTTATAAGGTTCTATCTCCGTTTAGGGTAGTTCAGAGATATTGAGCGTCAAAGTTTTTACATTCCATTATGTTTTGTGAGATGGAACCTTTGTATTTTATGAATTACTAACTCAAAAATGTCAACATTTTGAAAATAACACCACACAGGCATTAATAAACACCTAATGGATCAGATTATGTAAAAAACTCAATTTTGACCAAAAAATTGAGATAGAACCTTATAATTCTAACGTCACGGTACGGCAGCTGCTCTGTCTCTGACCGGAAGGCCCTGCAACGGGTGGTGAACTGAAAACCTCCCAGTACAACACCGGTGCCCAACTCCCTGCCACCGAGGGCCTTCAGGAGAAGTGGTGTCTGCGGAGGGTGCGAGGCATCATTGAAGACACCTCTCACCCCAGCCACGGCCTGTTTGCCCTCCTCCCACACGGGAGGCTGGACAAGAGTCTAGGCTCCCGCACCTCCAGCAGGATTGAGAACAGCTTCTTCCCTGCAGCTGTCAATCAAGCTGCTGAACTCAAGATCCCAACGGTAGCCTTGCCCCCTAGCCCCCACCCCTATCCTCTCCCCCTAGCCCCCACCCAGCCCCCTCCACCCCCCACAGGATGAACATTGCACACACACACACACACACCCCCATACCACTCAGCTTTTGCTCATACGTACATGTACATATACTGTACATATCGTATTGATAACCATTGCTCTTGCTCTGTACTACATATCATGCTGCATATATCTTACTGTACATATCTCACCCTTGTCTGTACATATATCACTGTACATATACTGTATCTGTCCACACTTTATGGCTTTTGCACTATGCACTATTGCAATCTGGCTAGATGCCGAACGTGTTCCGTTGTCTCTGTAATTGTACTCTGCCGATGACAATCAAATTTAATCTGAATCTTGAACATCAACTAATAATAATCTGTCGCTCAGTAAATACCGCCACAAAACCACCATCCATTTCTAAGTGACACAACATCAATAATTGATGTTTGTACATTCCTTGCCCGATAAAATATTCATGTTCATTAGCACAAACATTTGGGATAATACTGGTATCAATCAGGCAAAACACTGTCAATCATAAATCTTCAAATCTTAACCACAGACCAAGGCAACTGTTTTTTCTGATGCATACGGTACGCTCAGGGCCGGTCCTAGGCATAGGCGAAATAGGCGGTCGCCTAGGGCGCCAAATACGTATATATATTTATTTATTTTACATTTCAATCATTTTGTCTCTATGAATTTCATGTCTCTATGAAAATATGTCTCAGCCTACTGTCTATTTTTGTCTTGAAACCATTGTTGTCCATATTTTTACTGTTGAATGTGTGGGTGGTGATGAGGCAGTACTGGTGGCTTAATGTGGTGTTGGTGGTGGTGATGCCCCTAAAAAAAAAATTTTTGGGGGGGGCATCAAATCATACTCTCGCCTAGGGCACCTAAATGCCTAGGACCGGCCCTGGGTACACTGTAGCCAAAGGTTCCAACTCTCCTACTGATGATATTATTGTTACTGCATTCCAGGTTCAAGGAAGTTCATGGAAAATATGCATGGGACTTAATTACACATTGCAGTTTACCCAAGAGAACATTGTTTCTCACACTCCGATATAGAAAACATGACATGAAATAGTACCGCGGTCTGGGAAAGATTCTGTATCAAAAAATGTGTACTTCATTATTCAACTGTCTGTGTACCCCTGAGGAAAAAGTGAGCAGCCCTAAAACTATGCAGTGCAAATAATGAATACCTACATAGATAGATAGATTCTATCTCATCACATTTACAGTCGGTCAGAAGTTTACATACACTTAGTTAGTATTTGATAGCATTTTTTTTTCTTTTCTTTTTTTTTTGAGTGGGGCAGTCCCACTCATATTTTTCATTTTATTGGACAGATATGCAGTTTAATAAGACAGTGATTAAAGGCTTCGTATTACCAGACCAATGAGGCATACTTCCTTTGCCTGACGACAGAACATTGCAAAGCCTCAACTGAAGTGCATCTGCCATGAGAGATTTATTCAAAGACGCATTTCCGGAAACAAGTTAGAAAGCTAACTAACTCCCAAATAAGTTGGCCACTGTCCAAAATCCTTCCAGTTGTTTTCCTCTGCATAATGGCAAGAGTGTACTTTTTCCATAAGGTAGTTTTCCATTCACAAATAACATGAAAAAGTATTTGTTGCAGTAATCAACAACTTTAAAATAGTAGGCTACATACAAAAAACATAAAGGGAATGTGAAAAAAGACACAAAATAAAGCGATTGGTCCATTGTATGAATTGTTTAGTTCTTCAAACAGATTTATGTCTTCTTTTTAGTAGAACTCTAAAAAAGCTTTGGTTACTGTGAGCATTCTGGATGATGTTATCTACAGTGTAATAACAATCACAATACTATAAAACAGCATTAACCGTCCTGCTGCTAACCCTAACCCTAAACCCAGTTTTTACCACAATGCTAGGACAGTACAGTGCAATTAAGTATTGCTTAGAGGAACAACCCTGTACTTACAGTAATAACTAATAAGACATTGTTAGACACTGTAAAGTTACGTGTGACAGTTTTCTAGAGAAGTCATGTTCCAGTGTCATCCTTCCTGAGTCTGCTCAGAGGAACAGCAACCTCAATGTTAAAGAGATGAGGGTGCGCAAATATGATCACATCACCCCCATCCTCAAATCACTTCACTGGCTCCCCGTCTCCCTCAGAATCGAATTCAAGGTCTCCCTCCTCTCCCACCAGTGCATCCATGGAACTGCCCCCCCCTACCTCAAGGAACTCCTCCATACCCCTCAGACCTCCTCACGCACCCTCCGTTCTACTGCCACCAACCTCCTCAAGACCCCCAGGACCAAGCTCCGCACCATGGGAGATCGGGCCTTCTGCTCGGCTGCTCCCAGGCTGTGGAACGCTCTCCCTGACCACCTAAGGGCACCACAGTCTGTGGATGCTTTTAAACGAGGCCTTAAAACCCACCTTTTTAATAGAGCCTTTTTTTGCCTTTGAATTGAAAATGTTTATTGTTTTATCTTCCTGTGTTTAATTGTAGCACTCTGAGATTTCTTATGTAAAGTGCTTTTTACAAATAAAATGTATTATTATTATTATTATTATTATGTTTTGGCTTACTAGAGCCAAAGAAAAGTGAGTACAGAAGTGAGGAATCTTGAAGAACTTCTAAATCGAAATTTCCCTTTTATGGATATGTCATCTAGTTGAGATCCAGTGAGATAATTAGGATAATTGATGGGCTTGAAGTGAATCAACTACCCCAGGCAAAAAGGCAGACAACCTGTAGCCTGCCATGTGTCTCTGCTTTGAACTGTGGGTAGTATCTGTCGGGGCGATACACAAGCAAGATAAGTAGACAGATTTGTTTAGCTGTTTGTAAGTTGAGTCGGATGGACATATCATCCCACAGTAAACCTCACTCATGACATAATGCTCTAACGCTCTAACGATAGTACTCCAGTACTCTGAGTCATTTTATTACCCAACTGAATGGAAACCGTTCCATTTAGGGAATATATATCATGACATAGACTATCTGAAAATAAAAACGTTCATGTTAAAATGTAGCATAAATAGCATCTCACAGCTTTATCTCTACTGACATCAAAAGTCATGTGAGTGATCTGGACAACTGCCAAAAGACGAGAGCAGATGGAGTCCTTTAGCTCATGGTAAACATCCCCCACCTGTTTCTGACACGCCCATTATCTCTCATACTATATCTACAAATCATTCCTATTCCAAGAGATCCTGTTAGATCTTCCACTCCCACTGACTCCACACACACACCCCAGCTTTCATCTTATGAGTCTGCCTGTCCCCTGGGCTCTTCCTCTGTTCTTCCAGCCTTATTAACCCTTATTATTCATGTTGTGACGTTAGAATTATAAGGTTCTATCTCCATTTTTGTCCAAATTGAGTTTTTTCTGATCCATTAGGTGTTTATTAATGCCTGTGTGGTGTTATGTTTAAAATGTTTAAATTGTTGAGTTAGTAATTCATAAAATACAAAGGTTCCATCTCACAAAACATAATGGAATGTAAAAACTTTGACGCTCAATATCTCTGAACTGCCCTAAACGGAGATAGAACCTTATCATTCTAAGATCACGATGTTATAAAAAAAAGCATGTGACCATCTAGGTGACCTAGGTGATGAGTGATGGATAGGTAGGTGTTTAGACAGGTGAGTTTACCTCGTGGGGACAGCTCTCACAATACTGGAAGTGGCACAGCCCCCGTGACAGCTGCTCTGGCCCAGACTTACAGCAGTCGTCCACCCCGTCGTCGATGGCCTGGTTGACGTTGTCCATGGGGAAGGCGCACAGAGCCGAGTCGTGTTCCGTCACCCCGTTGTCATCGGTGACGGCAAACACTCCGTACAGAATGTCGTCCTCTTCCTCCGCCCCCAGCTCGTCCGCAAGCTCCCTGCCGGCCTTGCCGAAGTGGGCCGCCTGCACCACGTTGTACACCACGTCCTTAAAGGCCTCGCTCCCCGTGTTCCTCCTCCTCCTCCGCTTGGGCTCGAAGCGGCATTCCAGTACGACCTCGCGGTACCTCCTCATCTCCCACTCGTTCCTGGGCAGACGGCCCAGCCGCGTCTGCAGCGGCGAGGACTCCTGGTCCGGGCTCTCTCTCTGGACGGACAGGAAGTAGACAAACTCCTGGGTGAAGAAACTGTAGACGTACTCGATGCTGTAGGTCCGGCGCAGGCCGGGTAGAACGGTCAGTCCCCGCACATCGCTGTAGAAGCCGTCCTCTGTGGCCAGCGGTCGGCGCACCGATATGGACTTCCTGCCGTACCTCTGTGTCACACTGTCATTGACGGTGGCAGCCACGAAGAAGTACACCGTCTGGCCCTCCTCGACCATGGTGACTTTGGTACCGAGGGGACTGGCCAAGCAGTCAGGGCAATAAGCTGCCGAATTCGATTCTTTTCGGAATAAACATTTAGACGGTGAAGGCGGTTGTCCGTCTGTGTTGAGTTGGTGGAAATGGCACACACCGTATTGAGAACTCCCACAAGAGTACAAATACATGAAGAACGTATCCAACAACAAGACCTCGTTATCCGTGTCCTCTAAAAAGTTGGGGTCCTTGTCAATGTCACACAAATCACAGGTCTTACACTCGGGGCCGCCCACCGGTCCCGTGTGAAGCTCCCACACCTTCTGCAAACTCCTGTTTACGGCTTCTATCGCGTTCTGAGAGGCCACATACACCTCCTGGTACAGGGAGTTGGTGACTATGTTTTGAATGGGGTTGTGTGTTTGGAAGTAGGGCATTGTGTAGACGACAGAGAAGTTGACAGGGCTGGGGGCGGCGGAGGGACAGGTGTCCAATGCAGAGGCAAGGAGGGTCTGGAGCCAGACACATGTCACCCATTGTGTGGCCCAGTGGACCATCTCCACTCAGGGACGCAGAGGGACAGCGGCACAGAGTTCTTTGGGTTACCTCCAGGTCAGATGGTGGGGCAATCCTTGCATCCTCAGGAGCAGCTGGAGATCTCTGCAGAGAAAAGAATGACAAGTCATAAGTCCTGCATCTAATCAAGAGCACTATTGTTATTTAAATCATGGGGAAACCCTAGCAACCAAAAACCTCTAGTCTCGCTTTAGGTACAATACAACCTTTGTTTGTTTCTTGAAAGGGTAATGCTAAGAGCTGTGTATGTTGCTTTCTTCAGACAAAAGATTGGCATTGTCTAGGTTTGAGAGTGTGTCGCTGGTGCGACAGTGGTTGCAATCAATATTATTTAACCAACTCTGTAACCAATGGCTGTAAACATAATAGGGTTCTATCTAAAATGACAACAGCCTAATGCTTTCTGTTCAAGCCACATGTGCGATTAACGGTGATGAAGAGATGTGTAGTCATAAAAAGCTTAAAAGCTTCCGCTGACTCATTGCGAACAGGAGGAGATGTTTACATAGCCATAGAGAGCTGTGTTGATATTAGACAGCATGTGTCTGTGAAAGTTCTTTCTTAGTGACATACAAGACAATGTCTTTTAATTTGTCAATTAATCTGATGTCATTCATAAGGTTCCTGACAATGCCTGCGTTCTATCAGAGATGTTTGTCTAAGATATTGAAAAGCCAGTAGGCCTATAACCTGTAGAAGCACAACTCTTCTCATAGAGCTTTCTCTTTCCTCAATTCTCATGTCCAAACAACAAAAAAGTGATAGAAATAATCTACTGTCTATCAGTCTGGCAAGACCTTAGTTTACCTTCAAATGAATACATTCTCATCACCAAATCGTCACAAAAACGGAACACTTTCAGTCTGTACAATTTTAGTCGACCACTATGCACATCCCCTTCTCTTTGAGCCAGAGTACCTGGGTGGATGATTAACCGGACTCATCACAGTTAGGTAGCACTCAAGCACCTGGGCCTCTCTACTTGGCATTCCTGTCACAACCACTACGTGCCTTTCTGGGGAAAAGATGTCCTCGGACTAATGGTCAAACAATATGTCCCTCTTTTAAGTTACACATGAACAGGGGGGCTATTCAGAAATGTGTCTGAGAGTTACAGCAATCTGCACATTAGACCTATGACCTGGGAAGACTACATTTGAATCTTAGTGATAATAATATAAAAAGGCCTGAAGTACTAACAGCAATGGCATATGATAGATACAGTGTTGGGATTAAAATATCCGAGTATCTACTGTATATACAACATCAATAATTCATAGAAATGCACTGGGGGGTGTTACATTTTAACATTTGTAGCTTCATGTCAAACCGGCTCGGGCTTAGTGTTTAAGAGCAGCCGGGACATGTGTATACATATTAATAGGACTGATTGACTTTCTTCATGTTCATGGTTAATAAAGCTGAAGGTTTGAAATTGAAGTTTCCACTCGTTGCTATTTAAAGGTAAGCATGACACATTGTCATCTGGTTTTTTCACACCTGAGGCCATTTCAATGGATGTATAGCGAGATGTTTAAAGTAGAATTCAGAAAATGACAACCCTGTCTCTCTCTCTCTACACAACTTTTTCCATGACTACCTTACTAGCTATACAGTCTCTACACTTAACCTAGGGCAGAGTCTGCCAGGACTTCTAGGGAACAGGGTCAATGGCAACTGCATTTATCTATAATCCAACACTGATGGTTGAGAGGATTGTATGTAATTCCCACAGCCGCCCTGATAAACCTGGAGATAGATGTTAGCAGTGGTTCATCTGGTTTACAGGAAACACATTGGACAACACACTGGAACTGTCCATGATGCAAGCAATACATTTATAAATCAAAGACACACATATTCACAATGCAGACTCGTTTAAAAAAGTATACAGCAATCCATCTCCCAAATTAATTGGAATTGGAATTTACCACCCAAAATCTGACACACTAGCCTCCATCCAATATAATCCTATAAACAGTAGGATTTTGCAGCCCAGACTGTCAATTCTATGAGTTCATTTCTATTCCGAAAAAAACGACTCCAGTTTATAGGGGGAGATTCTGTGAATATAATGGTGCTGCCGAGATACCCTTGGGGTGCGTAAATGGAATTGGGGTGCGTTCGTATACCCATGGGGGTGCGCCGGAGCGCACTCGGGGTGCTCTCTGACCGTTCGGAAATGAACTGATTTCAGTTGAAACCAGAACGCTCTGAGCAGACTTCCAGTGCATATTTACGAACGCACCCATTGAGTTGGAACTCGCTTATCGCATAATGTTGGATATGAGTTTAGTAGGACACACTCAGAATACTTTTCACTTTCCTCCAAGTTCATGCATTTTCGATGTGTTTATCACCACAGTAGTGGTGGGCCTATAATGAAACATTTAAATGAACCGTCTCTCATAAACGTCTGATTAGGACAAGCCTACCGACACTAGGTGAGCTTAGAATGATAAGGTTCTATCTCCGTTTAGAATGATAAGGTTCTATCTCCGTTTAGAATGATAAGGTTCTATCTCCGTTTAGAATGAGAAGGTTCTATCTCCGTTTAGAATGAGAAGGTTCTATCTCCGTTTAGAATGAGAAGGTTCTATCTCCGTTTAGGGCAGTTCAGAGATATTGAGCGTCAAAGTTTTTACATTCCATTATGTTTTGTGAGATGGAACCTTTGTATTTTATGAATTACTAACTAAAAAATGTCAACATTTTAAAAAATAACACCACACAGACATTAATAAACACCTAATGGATCAGATTATGTAAAAAAAACTCAATTTTGACCAAAAATTGAGATAGAACCTTATAATTCTAACGTCACGACTATACTCTCATCCCATCGCTTACCTGTATGGATCAATGGAAGGAAGGCGCACATCTCTTGGTTGTCCTCTGGTCGCACTGACAGTTCCTTGGGTCGAAGAAATGCAAAACGCAAACTCACTTTTTCCTAATGAATATTATTTCAAATGCTGAATTTGTCCCTCACACATGTAAACAGTTTCAGGTCCAGGTAAAAACTTAGGTGACCCACTGGTTACTGCGCGTCTCGTGGTGCGTACGGCGCGCACGCTCCTCCCCTCCGCTCTGTGGAACCAAAGACCGTTGAGTCGGACGCTACTGGACCTGTCGGTGTCCACCCGTCAATCACATTTAGCCTACGACCTTCTGCTGCTTTCAAACATACTGCGTATAGACTGATTATTCATCCTATATGTAAGATAATAGATGCATGATTTGTTGCAACGTGTCGTCAAAATTATCATTTTTATTTCAGAATTATTGAATTATATAATATATATTATTATTACGGGGGGGGGGGGGGGGGGCAAGCACACTTCACAATTTCCACAGGAATTGTACCTGTCTAGTTCATCATATATTTAAGATAATAGATGCATGATTTGTTGCAACGTGTCATCAAAATGATCATTTTTTATTTCATAATTATTGAATTATATAATATATATTATTATTAGTATTATTATATATATATAATAATTCTTGGCCAGGCTAGCAGAGTAAATGTTGAAGACGAGAAATAAAGTCTGATCTGATCTTGTGCTTGTATGTGCCCAGCAGTGGATGAATACTAGGAGTAGCCCTGAGAAAAACACAATCCCGACAAGACGTTAAATGAAGACAATGTCATTAATCGTTTATTATAATGTCATGATATTAGATCTTAACGACCTCTAGGCTATGACAATCAACATCTTAACAAGCTCCAGCAGCCACATCCCATTAGCTTAGCACAGTTCTGAAGGCAGTTAGGTAAAGGCATGACATGGGAAGGTGCATTAGCATCACTTTGAAGGTGAATGTGAAAATTCCACTATTTGTCTCAATGGTCCCTGTGAAAAACACACCAGTATTATTAGTAAGTAGGCAACAAATACATCTGACACCCCAAAGATTCTCATCTACATCAGGTTAATAATACCCCTAAAACATAAATATAAAGGTATCACTTAAAAAAAAAAAATCTTCTCAGCAACAGTAATGAAGGTAGGCTAGAGTATAATTTTCACATTCCTCTTAGGGAGTACTGATAAACCTAAAATAGTGAAATTAATAGAAACTCATTTGAAAGTACAGTATGTGCATATTAGCAGATTAGGACTAACTGGAACCCCAATTAGATGGTCAAAGTGAAATGAATCCTTCTTGGTTTCATACGTTCAGCAATCCAGGAATGCAAAGAAAGTGACACAGGAACAGGAAGTGCTTTACCCAACATGTCTTGCCCTTAAACATGCATCCCCTTGAGTATCTTTGGAGTTGAATATTCCAGTTACAGTACACCCTATTTTAACAACTCGTGACGTTAGAATGATAAGGTTCTATCTCCGTTTAGAATGATAAGGTTCTATCTCCGTTTAGAATGATAAGGTTCTATCTCCGTTTAGAATGATAAGGTTCTATCTCCGTTTAGAATGATAAGGTTCTATCTCCGTTTAGGGCAGTTCAGAGATATTGAGCGTCAACGTTTTTACATTCCATTATGTTTTGTGAGATGGAACATTAGTATTTTATGAATTACTAACTCAAAAATGTCAACATTTAAAAAAAATAACACCACACAGGCATTAATAAACACCTAATGGATCAGATTATGTAAAAAACGAAATTTCGACAAAAATGGAGATAGAACCTTATAATTCTAACGTCACGAACTGTATCTGCCTGTCTCTATTTTCTGTTATGGTGCTACTAACCCAACAACAGCATTAGCCACAGGCAGTGATTCCACACAAAGACAGGTGTATTCGGTTGTTAAGTCTGATGTCATGCGTGACGTTTAGCAATTTCCTTGTCCAAATAAAAAACTCCCCACTAGAGTACCAGTGTACTAAAGCACCAGAGTACCAGTGTACTAAAGCACCAGAGTACCAGTGTACTAAAGCGGTAGAATGACAGTTCAATCGTTTTTTAGACTCGGATCTATTCATACAACAAGGGACACAGCACTTTCCCGTTTTCCCATATTGTCAGCGTCTTTGAGCCTCGGAAAAGCGTTATACAAATATAATGAATTATTATTATTACTGCGGCATTTCGAAGAGAGCGCCTCAGCCAACGTTGGACCCGGAAACACGTCACGACTTAACAACCGAATTACAATCAAATAATCTATCTAATCATCTTAAAGCAACTGGAACAGCATAAGAAGTGTAATCATGGTTATTGTCATTAGTGGGAAAGCTAACTCGCTACAGATATTTGACTTGATAGGACAATCACTGCATCGCTAACAAATCATTAAAAATCATAAAATCTGGCTAGATAAAAAATGTCAAGCTTTACTCTCGTTGTGTTAATCCTGATTAAAAGATCCTGACCAAAGAGTTGAGGGATAGGTATCATCATTCCTAAACAACAAATCACTGGATCCCAGTCTGCACGTCAAACTAGTGAGATCCAAGAGACACAGACACAGACGGCATATGCACAGTAGTCCATGCGCTGTGCGTTGTTGTCTCAACATCTATAGCCTCCAATAGTGCTCATCAGACTTCAAGATCAAAAGGCAGATTAATTGCCATACTAACGAGCCAAGGCATTTCCTGGTGGGTCGGCTGGGTGATCAGCTCAGTATGTCAGGGGAGTGAGGATGAAGAGACGGTCCTCCTCCTTCCTGATCCACTTCAGCAGCTTAGTAACAGCAGACACGGCCATGGCCTTGGTTCCCAGGGGAGTGAAACAGAGGTAGAGCTCAAAGCCACTTGTCACCTGAGGGAGAGGTAGGGACAGGGGTTGAAAAGGGTACACAGAGATTAGAGAGAGGAGATAATAAAAGTGGTAGAGAATCCCCTAAACAGTAGAGATCACTGTCAGGATTTGTTTCTGCACTGCAATATACAATTATCAATGCGCTGATAACATTTTTGTTGTTGGGGGGGGGGGGGGGGGGGGGGGGGTGGATAGCGCTAGCACTAACAGTGCTAAATGGATATCACTAGCACTAGTGGTGGTAGATGGATAGCGCTAGCACTAGTGGTGGTCTCAGCGGCGGTCCTAACCTTAACACCCACATAATTATGTTGATAACAAGTTGCTTACTGTGACTGTGTCCTCCACATTGTCTAGAATTGTACCTAGCTGCATGAAGCTAAAAGTTATTTCAACAGCAGCGGAGTTTAGCAGACCGGAAGATAAGTTAGAAGAATAGTCATCATGTGACTTACGGAGGGTGACGTAGCACCCCTGATAATGCATGCTAACTTGCTAAATGGTCTGAAAAACCATATTTAATAACAAAATGATACAAAATGTACAACTACATCTCTTACCCAGGCCAGCAGGTTCTCAGTTTCTCCACAGCGGTAGATGGAGCGGAGTGGGCGTGTCGGATGGTGCAGGCGGCTGTGCAGGTACTGGTATAGAGCCATTAGCCTCTCCTGCTCCTCCTCTGATTGGTATGGCAGGGGAAGCTCAGGGCTGGTGGTGAAGAGAGACACGGTATTGTTAGTGGCACAACTACCAGAAACAGGGTTCGACAGTAACACCGTTTTACTTGCCCGGAGCAAATAAAACATTCGCGGGGTTTGTTTGCGCGAGCACGACGACGCTGCTAGATCCTGGATATTTTTACCTGTGTGCAGGAAGAACAACAGACGGCGCAGGCGTGAGTGAAGATATTATCAAAGCGTACGGGTGATCGACAGGCGCGTACGCTTTGATAATATCTTCACTCACGATCATCTAGTCTAGTCTCGCGCCTGCGCTGTCTGTTGTTCTTCCTGCACACAGGTAAAAATATCCGGGATCTAGCAGCGTCGTCGTGCTCCGCGCAATTAAAACGGCGTTACTGTCGAACCCTGAGAAGTGTTGTGTATTTCAGTGGATATGTGAATCATCTAATGCGCACCTGGTGTAGAGCCCGGAGCTCTTGGATTTGTACACAAAGTGCCTGAGCTCCGGGATGCCGACCTGGTCCACAGAGTAGCTGGGGAACTTCAGCGCCTCCTTCAGGGCCTGGTAGGCGCTGCGCTTGCTCAGGCGCTCCAGGAAGCGGCGCTTGCAGTCGGACAGGTTAAAGAAGTCCTCCCGGTCGGTGGAGACCAGGATGAGGCAGAGGTCCGAGGCCGGCTCCAAGTAGGAGATGTGGGCGTGGAAGAACCCGGCCGTGTTGAACTTGGGGAGGCAGATGGGCGTCCAGCCTTCGCCCTCGCGGAAGGCCTTGGACGAGCCCACCAGGTTGAAGAGCAAGTGCAGGTCCATGTGGTGCAAGTACTGGTCCTTCTTACGCACCAGCGTGACCAAGCGGTCCCCCGCCAATAGGATGGAGAAGACCAGGCTCTTGGCCTTGGCCGCCTGCAGGCTGGAGGAGATCACGTCCCGGGTGGCGCTGGGCAGGGGGAGACAGGTGACGGCGCTGAGGAGCAGGCCCGGGTCGCGGTCCAGCAGACGGAGCAGGTTGTCGGTGAGGTGCTCGGAGCCGGCCAGCAGGCGGCGCAGGTCGTAGTTCTGCTTGTGCTGGAAGATGTGGTTGAGCTGGGTCACGGTGAGCAGGCTGACGATCTGGTAGTAGATGTACAGCAGCTCGCGCGTCAGTTCCCTGTCTGACTGACAGGTCCGGGACACGCCCACCAGGACCAGAGGACTCTTGTAAAGGAACACCACTTTGCAGCCATCTGGAAGCACATTTAGTAGTAAGAAGAAGAAGAAGAATGCAATAAATTGACTGAAATTAAAAAAATATGTGTTTTCACTTTGTCATTCTGGGGTATTGTGTGTGGATTGACGGCAAATTATTTTAATTTAATCTATTTTAAATTGAGTCTATAACACAATAACATGTGGAAGAAGTGAAGGGGAATACTTGACTACTTTCCGAATGCACTGTATGGATTTGCATTTGTTGTTGGGCTGACACATTTCCCATACATAATACTGTGGAAAGTAGGGATGCACCGAAATGAAAATTCTTGGCCGAGGCCGAAGCCGAATTTAAGGAAACACTTGGCCGAATACCGAATACCGAATGTGTATCGGCAGTTTTTAATTTTATCATTGCATAAACTAAATACATTTTGCTTTTTATTCATGCTTCTCAAAGAAAGAAATTGAGATTGAAAAAAAAGAACTTTTATATATAACTTATTATAACTAATTATCGTGGGATTTAATCTCTACTGCTTTCCAGGGTTCAAGTTAATGATATTCATGATTTGTCTCTACATAGGCTTCAGAAAGTATTTAGACCCCTTCACTTTTTTCACATTTTTGAATAGATTTGCCATCAATCCACACACAGTACCCCATAATCTAAGTAAAAACGTTTTTTAATGTTTGCAAATGTATTAAAATGTAAATACAGAAATACCTCATGTACATAAGTATTCAGACCCTTTGTCACTCTTAAAATTAGGTCACATGCTAAATGTCTTCAACAAGTCATTCAACAAGTTGAATTGAGTCCACCTGAGTGTAAGGATAATAGTTCATGTTATTTCAGAATGAATATCTTTTGTTTTTATAGTCTCTGGTTTGCATAGAAACCACCGCATGATACAGCTGCATGTCATAAACTCGTGTAGAACAGCTGGGAGTCTGAATATGTTTTCAACAAGGCAACAACTCTGCTTCTCACTCCAATTTTAAATTGAGCTACGACTGCTAAGATAACTAGCTAGATGAGTGTAAGGTTGCGTTCGTAAAGTCGCTCTGAGAGCGCTGGAGCGCACACTGGGCCCGACGTCATAGAGAAACCGAGTCATTTGATTGGACGAGAGGCATTCCACGAGTGCTGATCGGATTTCCTGAGTGAATTTACGAACGCAGCCAGTTTTGAAAGCGCGTCGCCTCGCGCCGCGCGCCTGTTGAGAGTTATATTTAATTGTATTGCGTCATCAAAACACGGCCACTATTCGGTGGTAAACATTCGGTGTTTTCACACATTCGGCCGAATACCGAATGTGCTTTATTTTGCGATATTCGGCCGAATACATTCGGTGGCCGAATGTTCGGTGCATCCCTAGTGGAAAGAGAATGTTGCCACATTGGCTCCTCTATCTATAGAGCACAAAGCTACCCCCCACACCTGGTCCTGACCTGCTTGGATGGAGCGGATGATGTTCTTCTCCGACTCCACGAAGGAGACCAGTGCCATCATGACCCCGATGGTGCTGGAGAGCGCCTCCTCTGTGCCGTAGCGGGAGTAGATGGGCTTGCCCGCCTCGCTCAGCACAAACACATGTTTCCTATGGCTACGCCAGGCCTCGCTGGACACGTCCTCCTCTTTACCCCTGCCCTCTGTGTGTGGCTCCTCCTGCTGCTGCTGCTGCTTCTCTTTCTGCTGCTGCTCCTCGTCCTCCTCCTGGGCCTCCTCCTCCCCCATCAGCCCCTGAACCTCCTCTGACTCCCCCAGCTCAGAGTCTGTCTCAGGCTCAGCCTCAGTCTGCTCTGCATTGTCTAAAGTCAGGTCCTCGAAGGACTGGGAGTGGACGAACATGGCACTCTCCTGGCCAGCACCTGTGGAGACAGAGGAAACATGTATGGTAAATGGTAAATGGACTGCACTTATATAGCGCCTTTATCCAAAGAGCTTTACACCGGCCTCTCATTCACCCATTCACACACCAATGGCGGCAAGCTACCATGCAAGGCGCCGGCCGGCCCGCTCACTGGGAGCAATTTGGGGTGCAGTGTCTTGCCCAAGGACACTTCGACATGTGGCCAGCCGGGGCTCGAACCGCCGATCTGCCAACCTTGCGATCATTAGACGGCGGCTCTACCTCCTGCGACCACAGCCGCCCCATGCGGCTAACTGTTCGTAGGTAAATCCTGGGTTAATACTATTTTCTGTTTGAAATCGTTTACAAAAGCCAAGTAAATTCATTTATGAAACACTGCAGGAACAAAGAAACAATGCAAACAAATACTGTAGCCTAATGACATGTTACTAGTCATTGGCTAGATATAGAAACATGTTTTTGACACACTGACTAACGCACCGAGGGACAGATGATTTGCACATCCAATTAAATCAGGTGCAGGACAGAGGAACGCATCAAAGGGAAAAGGAATGTCCGTTATGCTCCCATAGTGATATACTTTTTTAATATAGCCTACTTGTTTTTAATTCAGATGCACAAACAGACAACGTTGCCATCTGAGTCGGATCTTTCCGAGCCTGACCTTCTGAAACATTGTATGTTTGTGCATTTTAATTCAATCACCATGGCAGCATACCAGAGTTGCAGACATAATCTTTTTTCTGAGATGTTTTCATAATTTTACTTAAACGGAGAGTGGCCAGCTGCTGTGCTTTGATGACACAAGGCTGAGGTCAGAGATGTATCTGTTATAACAGCCTCCAACAGAACACCACTTTGAAGTGAATGTCTTAAGGAGAATGGGAAAAGTGAAAGGGGGAGGCTGGGCAACTTTCATTGAATGACGTTTATTTCCTGGTCGATCAAGTCACATCCTGTTAACATTATTAATATAGATGACACTGCCCTCTGCTGGAGAGTTTACAAAGGGAGACTTCTTGTCATCTTCTTTAATAACATCTCCCATGACAATTCGGTTGTTAAGTCGTGACGTGTTTCCGGGTCCAACGTTGGCTGAGGCGCTCTCTTCCGAAATGCTGCAGTAATAATAAAAAATCATTATATTTGTATAGCGCTTTTCCCAGGCTCAAAGACGCTGACAATATGGAAAAAACTGGAAAGTGCTGTGTCCCTTGTTGTATGAATAGATCCGAGTCTAAAAAAATGATTGAACTGTTATTCTACCGCTTTAGTACACTGGTACGGGGATTTTTTTATTTGGACCCGGAAATTGCTAAACGTCACGCGTTGACGTCAGACTTAACAACCGAATAGAAAAATGTACCACAGTCAAAAGTAACAGAGGCCTTAAATAAGAAATATGTACTTCTATAGAAATATAGAAAGTCCAAAACTAAAAGGATACACTTTGTAAAGTTTAAACTTGTGTTCAATGGCCCTAAAAACTAAAGTACAAACTGAAAGACAGAGCCAACACTTATCCACTTAACTGCTCTGAGGCATGAGTCTCTCTCATTACTCTGCATCACCTCAGCAATGATAATGACGTTCCTATCAACAGATCCAATGTGAGACCTTTCTGAAGATTGGTTTACCTCATATTTCAGAGCCCCTAAACACATCTGTCATAGCAGTGACCTTGAGCAGAATAGCCAATAAACAAACGTGTCCTGTCGTAATCATTGAATGATTCAACATCACACTCTGATCCAACATCACATTGTCACAATCTAAGGGCTGGCCACATAAAATCAAGGCTATCACCACATACCACTTATTCAAGATCCAGAGTGGGATTTGAGGATGATAAAGGATGCATTTAGCTTGTGTGGACACTGGACAGACATTCCCTATTCCCTTTTAGCCAACCAGAACACACTGGTGGTTTGTTCACCACAAGTCCCAATCACAGAGGCTGCACGGTCCAAACCATGTCAGAGTGGTTTAACGACGTCACATGATGGAATTGAGTTCATGATAAATAGAAATATATCTTTATTTATGTAGGCTATTTATTTTTAAATGTCATTTCATGCTGTCTTTCTTGGAACATCGTGGCATGGGTAGGGCTCTTTAATCAAGAAGGAATGAGGCTTGCGTTAACCATTTCCAGTTGAGATATCTAATACACAGGTCCACTAAGTAGCCTAACTGAATCATATACATCAGTCATCATAAGAATAACAAATCTATGGCTAGGACCAGCACATTCAGTGATTGAAAAGCATCATCAAAAGCTAGCATAAATAATTGGAGCCAACAGAGAAACATCCGCACTGCAAATCAAACAGGCCCAAACCCTTAAAATATTTAAATCTAAGCTAAAAAACCTTCATGTTTTGTCTCAGTTATGATTAAACAAAAACACTTCTATCAATGTCTTTTTTTCCATTAACTATTGTCTTTTTAAATGTTTTATCTATTTACTTCTTATATTTGCTTTTATTCATTGTAAAAAAATTTTTTTTTACTATGCTCCTCTTGCTGTATTTTTTAAATAATGCATGTAAAAGCACTTTGAATTGCCCCTGTTGTATGAAATGTGCTATACAAATAAACTTGCCAAAGCCCTGAGATAGTGGTAAGTAAAACAACCGGTCTGGACAAAACAACCGCTGTCCCCGTCTGTATGCAGATGCAAATGAACCAGATATAAGTGTTCGTAAATGAGCCACAGCAATTTTCCCTCCACGTATATGAATCCTTCAGTTCTACAAACACTGAAATGGTGGAGACCAGAGGTCGTTTCTGGGCCAGACAGACCTGAGTCTATAGTAGTAGTGGACATTGCTGGACTCTGAGGTCATGATGTTACAGTTGCCTGCCATCATGTCATGCTCACCTGGTTCCGTCCCCTCCACCAGGCCCGGAGTGGGGCTGTCCGACCTGTCATTGCGGAGATGGTCCACTGGTGCCAGGGTGTCCAGAGTCCTGACCTCCACTGGTGCCAGGGTGTCCAGAGTCCTGACCTCCACTGGTGCCAGGGTGTCCAGACTCCTGACCTCCACCGGTGCCAGGGTGTCCAGAGTCCTGACCTCCACTGGTGCCAGGGTGTCCAGAGTCCTGACCTCCACTGGTGCCAGGGTGTCCAGAGTCCTGACCTCCACTGGTGCCAGGGTGTCCAGAGTCCTGACCTCCACTGGTGCCAGGGTGTCCAGAGTCCTGACCTCCACCGGTGCCAGGGTGTCCAGAGTCCTGACCTCCACTGGTGCCAGGGTGTCCAGAGTCCTGACCTCCCATGGAACACCCGTGTTGTGGACGTCCCCAGCCATCATTGAGATCCACAGCAGATGAAAACACCTGGACCATAAGATGCATTACAGTGCTACAGTTACTAGCTGATATTGTTGTTCAACATTTGAGTTGAGTTGAGAATGTTTATTTTGGTCCCCTATACAATTCACAATACAGATATAAAACATTTACACAGTCACAATGCATAACACCAGGACCAAAAAGGTGTAGGCTGAAGCCATGGCTTATTAAAACGGTTATGGTGTTACGAAAGCCCTTTTCTGGTATGATCAAAGGCAGATTGTACAACATAAAGCAAGGCGTGCTGGCTGGGCATGCTCTGAAAGAAGCCACGTGACCATATCAGAAGTATAATTGCACTGCAACATGTTTTATTACTTGAAGAGGACTCAGAGTCTCAGATCAACTGAGAAAAACAATGCATCACGAACAAACTTCACTCAAAAGACATGAGTCTCACGGCGATTGCGTGAGACTTGGCAGCTCTGCATAATACCTAATGGAAACGATCGAGAGGCATACAAATACACCACAGTGTGCTCCATAATTGGATTTGTCATTCATCAATCTCTGCGAAACACTTTTGAGGAAGTCAGAGATTTGCTAAACAGGAGGAGCTTGCTGAGACAGCAGCAATAATGTCTTAAGACATTCGAATTAAACGATTTTAGCCCAAACCTTTCATTTCTTCCACTGGAGATGCATTCGATATTATTTCATAGCAAGGGGTCTCCCATTCTTTGAAGTACATAGAAGTTAAGAATGTGGATAGTTAACGCGCTTGTCTCCCAGGATAGTAGGGGTCACGGAACAAGCACAGGCAGCGCTTCTGGATTGGGGGAAATCAGATAATCAGAGGTACGTTCATGAGCGCGATATTTGATTGCTGCGCTGTTCATCAAACTTGATATTGAGGGGGGCACTGTAATGTGTGCTCGTGTTATATAATAAGAGTATATTACCGTGTTGTTATTTGTATGTCTTACGTTATTCTTGGATGGAATATAATAACCGATTGTTTTAAAGCAGAGGGAATCAGATGAACACGAACTGTTTCGTTCTTGAACGCCTGCCTAATTTGACGTGATGACGTGACACGTAAGGGGGCGGGGACTTTTAGGGTTCGAACTAAGCGCGGAAATAACATTACGTGTGCATGCACTGCACTCTAATCTGTGGGCCCTAATTTGAGATTAATTGACCGATTGGGTCATTGAATGACACATTTCACATGTACACAATCTCTTTAGGTAAGAGTTATGTTCTAAACATGTATTGTCTAATCTGTACGAGGTTCCTACTGGGTTAAATAGGGGACAATGTTGCTAGCTAAAGGATAGCTGGCTAGTTTATAAAGCTAAATAATGTTCTATACTTGCATATGTGTCTATTCAACACAATAATAATGTAGCTATACCCTGCAACGTCTATTATTCTTTCCAGAGGTCTGGTCCTTGAAACATGCCTATTCGAGCCTATTGCACCATCTGTTCCGATTTCTTCGATCACTCCAAAGATGTGGCTGCCATTCACTGTGGGCATACCTTCCACTACCAATGGTGAGTACATACTACATAATAAAGACATTGAAGCAGTCTGTATTTAGAATTTATAAGGTTCCATCTCCATTTTTGTCCAAATTGAGTTTTTTACATAATCTGACCCATTAGGTGTTTATTGATGCCTGTGTGGTGTTATTTTTTAAATGTTGACATTTTTGAGTTAGTAATTAATAAAATACAACGGTTCCATCTCACAAAACATAATGGAATGTAAAAACTTTGACGCTCAATATCTCTGAACTACCCTAAACGGAGATAGAACCTTATCATTCTAAACGGAGATAGAACCTTCTCATTCTAAACGGAGATAGAACCTTCTCATTCTAAACGGAGATAGAACCTTCTCATTCTAAACTCACGTAGTCCCTTTGCATAAAACTTGACGTTATGTATAACATATTATGTAAATATAATTTGTGTGCGTCATCTTAACCTCTCCCCTGGGTTACAGTCTTGTTCAGTGGTTCCAGACAGCTCCCACCAAGACCTGTCCACAATGTAGAAAACAGGTACAGTAGATGTGTCTGTTACTGCTATCCTGCTGTAGACTGGTCCCATACATTTAAGCATTTAATTATTCTGGATGAGATGAGACACCCATTCTGCTCTTTCTGTCTTGTCTCCCACCCTCAGGTCAGCACCAGACATATTATCAGTAAGCTGTTCTTTGATATCGGTACAGAGGATGCAGAGGGATCCTTCACGGATCCGGAAAGTTTGCAGGTAAACTGGTAGAACTTAATCAGAGCTTAGTTGCGAAGCTTATTGGCATAAAAACATATTACATTATTGATTCATAAATGTTGTGTGAATTAAGGACAGTGGTGTTATCATTGGTAATTATTGTTTTTTTCTTCCTCAGAATGAGCTTGGTAGAATAAAAGCCGTTCTAAGTGAAAAGGGTAAGTTGATGGAGGACGAAAACAGATGCTGTCTGTCACTTAGATGACAATTTGACCTATTTCTCATGTTGTATACTGAAACATTGTGTATATTTGACTGCTCTTTTTATTCACAGAGAGAGACTGGAAGGACAGACAGAAGATGGTAGAGAGCTTGAAGGAGAATGTGGACAAGCAGAAGAAAGACCTGGACAGTGTGCGTAAGGAGATTGGAGAGAAAGAGATGCTCTGCACTGCTCTCAGGGTAAGATCCGGTTCATCGCTGTTGCGTAAACTACACTCACAGAGACAAATATTTAGTTATGTACCACCCATTCGCTTTTACCTACTGTCAGTTCTGCTCAGTTCACTACATTTGTTAAATAAAATTAAAAATAAATTAAAATAAAAATAAACTGTCAATGCTTTGTGTTTTGCACCTTTCAGAAACAGATGAAGTACATGGAGAACCAGCAGAATGACAGCCAGGCCGCCAAGGAGGAGGCTAGACGACTCAGAACCAAAATGAAAACTTATGAAAGGTACAGGCATACACTCACCCTGACACAGTCACACATAGGCTGCTTTAACTTCGCATGACTGACAGGCACATTGTAGACAGACCAAATCAGGGTATAAATAAAAATATGTGTGTGTCTGTCTGTGTCTCTGCCTGTCTGTCTGTCTGTCTGCCTGTGTCTTCCTGTCTGCCTGTCTGTCTGTCTGTCTGTGTCTGCCTGCCTCCCTGTCTGTCTGCCTGTCTGTCTGCCTGTCTGTGTCTCTGTCTGCCTGCCTGTCTGTCTGCCTGCCTGTCTGTCTGTGTCTCTGTCTGTCTGTCTGTCTCTCTCTCTGTCTGTCTGCCGTCCCCAGTCTTGACGTGTTGCTTCAGGGTCAGAGGGCAGAGGTGGAGTCCATGATCACAGACATGGGTGTGGGCCAGTCCGCCGTGGAGCAGCTCTCCATCTACTGCATCTCTCTCAAGAAGTAAGGGGCCCCATTCCCCCCCAGTTGATGTGTTTTTACACTTACGCACACATACAGTTGATATGACTACTCACTTACCCTTCCTTTCTAATGGCCCACTACCTCTGTCTTTCTCGCTGTCCAGAGAGTATGACAATCTCAAAGGGGGCCTCAGATCCTCTAACGAGATGTGTGAAAAGCTCAAAAAAGAGATGTTTGCCTCAAGCCACAAGGTAATGGCTTATAAACATAACTATTGATATCTAGTAATTGATAGTGAAACCATTATTGTTCCATTCTATTGATGACTCATAACAGAAAGTGTATTAGATTAGATATACAGTATCTCTCATACTACTGTTCACTGGATTATATCAGATGAGAAATATGTGTGTGTCCTATTTCCAGTCTTTGACTTAACAGTATTTCATGTCTCTGTAGTTACAGAAAGCCACAGTGGATATGAACAGGACCAAGGAGGACATGAAGGCCGTCCAGAAGGACCTGACCCACGCAGACAAAGAGATCACTGTAAGGAGCCGAAACTAATTTAGAAAATGATTGGTAAAATACACTATAGTTTACTCATTATGTACAGGGTTCCCGCGCTGGTCTTAAAAAGCCTTAAAGTCTAAAATACAGCAATCCGATTCACAAGGCCTAAAAAGGTCTTACATTTACAGTTATTCCGTCAAAAAATGAGGTGCTAGGTCTGACAAATGAGATCCTGCAAGGAAATCAGTCCGACCACATCTATTATGCGAAAGTTAATCAAGCTGGAACCAAAAAAATGCCAATTCGCTCCCTTTTTTGTCAGTATGGCGATTTCATCACCTCGAGGATGACAAAAAGCTGTCATATGGTGTCGCGAATAGGTCTACAATTCTATTTAAAGAGGTCTAAAAAGGTCTTACATTTGACTTGTTAAAACTTGTAGGAACCCTGTATGTATTTTTGTCTTAACCTCATGACAGAGTCTGAAGAAGAAAGTGGAGATCCTTCAGAAGACCTTGAGCACACCGACACGCACCAACGAAGCCCTGAGCCGCCTGGTATTTGAGAGGTCTGAACAGATGTGGATGTATTGAACATACAGTAGATAACTTTGTATTAGTCACTGAGGTTGTAGATGGTAGTAGTAGATCTCATATGAGTCACTGCTAAGTTTTTTTTTTCCCCTTGTCTTTCAGCCCTGCCCCAGAAGATCTAAAACAGCCCCGCCTCCACCAGCCCGCCAACAGTCAGGACGTTGACCTCAACATGACCTTTGACATCACCACCCCTGACCCGGTGGAGAAGAGGCCGGTGCAGCAGGTCCCATCCAAGAAGATGCGCCTGGACCCTCCTGTGTGAGTCTCTCTCAACAGTGTCGCATTGAGAAGGGCCATGTGCTGCTGATTTTTTTAAATTATTATTTGGTTGAATTAAGTATTCATATTCAATTAATGTGCATTGTTTTCTAGGCTGTCGTCGTCCAAACACAGTGTTAATGCCTCGTCAGGAAGCAAGGTAGTATTTATATATAAATGAACGCATGCTCCACTTGTACTGCCGATGTGAGTTGCTGGATAGGAAGTCTGTCAGATGACTGTAGTCGAACATTTTGAGAGCTGTGTTTTATCATTAGTAAGAATGTGTGTTTGTGCTTTCTCTCAGGCTAGAGAAGAGGAGGGCTCCATGGATCTGTTCTTCAATAAATCCATCCTTTTCCGGAAGAAGGCCTTTGGCAGCATGCTGGACCCACAAAGGAATAGGCTAGGAGCTGTACGTATTACACAACACTCTCCTCTTTCCTACACCCTGGACTCCTTCAAATTAGCCCTTAAAACCCACCTGTTCACCAAGGCCTTTGGCCCCTAGTCAATGTTTCAGTTTTGCTTGTTTGTTTTCTGACCATTTCCTTTATTGTAAAGCGTCCTTGGGTTTTTTGAAAGGCGCTATATTATTATTATTACACTTCAGTCACATCTCTCAAACCTTAGGGGTTCCTCTTTATTTATTTAGTTAGTTAGTTATTTTAAAATACATTAACCCTTCGATACCCAGTTTTCCTACCATACCCATATAATAGTTATGCAATATTGCCTATATGCATGTCTCTGGCTCTCTTAATACAACAACTTTTTTTAAATACTTTTGTTTCTTTAAGTTAACACTCATACATGTGTAATGAAGAGATCCAGACTCTGAATGTCACATTTTTTATTCAGCCATTTGAGCCATGAGTGTGTGATTACAGTCCTTAATGCCTGAATTTTAAGCGTCTAGAACTTTGCCAAAAGTTTGAAAATGTACTTGGGCATCCCTGGACATCTTTTGAGCATTTTGCATCCATTGCATTTCAGAAAGTCATCTTTTTGACCACGTCAAAACTCAAAAGCTCAGATTTCAGCGAAAACATCATATAGTGTAATTACGCTACAACAATCGGCCACCATAAGATGCTAAAACTGTTTATTAGGATCTCTTGTTTAAGACAGTAGTTTATTTTCGTGAATCGGTTGCATACACACATTCTACCAGGTGTTTAAAGACATTGTAAAAGACTCAGTACAGTTCTCACTCACTCTTCAATTCCAGATGAAAACTGGCTACGATGGACTTGGAGGACGGACAAAATTCTTCCAACCCGTATCCTTTTTCTCTAGCCATGAAATTGTGATTTTCTAGAATGTTTTTTCTTGATGTATTGTGTATTAGGTGTGTATCTTACACCTCTAGTTACTGTACTCTGTACTGTATAGTATCTACTGTATATCTACTGACAAATGTAGTTACTATAAATGGATGTACGTATATCTCAAGGGAAACAATTGGAAAGGAATGAGACCATGTTGTGGAGTTGTCATGTCTCCTTAATGCTTCCCTCCACGCCAGTCTCCTTTGTCAGAGATCCGGCCGCTGTTAAAGGCAAAAAGGAAGAACGTGTCTCGGCCGCCTCCTCCCAAGATCTTAACGATGGACAGTTTTCTAGAGTGAATTTGTTCCCTTTCATCCCTGACTGTCAAGTGTCAAGTCAAGGACTGCGATACACTGTGTGTGAATGTGAGTGTGAATGTGAGTGTGAATGTGAGTGTGAATGTGAGTGTGAGTGTGAGTGTGAGTGTGAGTGTGAGTGTGCGTGAGCGTGAGCATGTGTATGTGTGCGAACTGCACATCTAAGACTAATGACCACCTGCACATGGTTTACTTGGTTCACCTGTCAAGTGAAAGGACCATGGCCTTCCTTAGTTGGTACCCCTCCTGGTTCCAAGCTTTGGGGAGCTAATTTGCTGTAGTATATTTATTTTTTTGTCTTCAATAGGCTGATCTTGAAATCAGTATGTAACTAGCAATCTTGGTTGTTTTGGTCATAATTTTCAGTGTGACCAAATTAGCTGCTGACAAACAATGGCACGTTAGTTTCTGGCTTTGTATCTGATTTTCATTTTTGGTGTCTTGTCAGATATCAGCTTTGACTCAGTTGTACATACAAAAAGTTATGTGTAGTTTCATAAGCAGTTTTTGAATATATTGTATATATCTTTTGTCTAAATTGTTTGCCGTTCCCCCAATCATGTGTCCTTTGTGATTTTATGGATTTATGTTATTTAGATGGATACTTTTACTTGTGATTATTGGGTAAGATTTCATATGTTTGAAATAATAAACTATAGCTTTCGTATTCCTATTGTTTGAGTGGGACATACAGTATTCATTTCTCTGATGTACACTGGTCCAGAGTATGGCTCCCAGAATGCATCACAGCGTAACAGCAAAGGGCTATCCTTTTGCCATCAATGTGCCTCAAAACTGATCTCTCACCTCAGAAATATTACAATAATGCTCATAAATGCTCTACCCCCTGTTCTAAGCAGGCATCACTGAACACTTTATTAGGAATACCTGTACACCTTCTCATTCATTCAGGTGGTGTAATGGTGTGGGCAATGCTTTCTTGTCACACTTTGGGCCCGTTAATACCAATCAATCAATCATCGCTTGAATGCCACAGCCTATTTAAATATTGTTGCTGACCATGTGCATCCCTTCATGGCCACAATGTACCCATCTTCTAATAGCTACTTCCAGCAGGATAATACACCATGTCACAAAGCAAAAAAAATGGTTTCATGAACATGACAATGAGTTCAGTGTTCTTCAGTGGCCTTCCCAGTCACCAGATCTGAATCCAATAGAACACCTTTGGAATATGGTAGACCGAGAAATTCACAGCTAGAAAGTGCACCTGAAAGATCTGCAGGAATTGCGTGATGCAATCATGTCAACATGGACCAGAATCTCAAAGGAATGTTTCCAACATCTTGTGGAATCAATCCCACAAAAAAATTGAGGCTGTTTTGAGAGCAAAGGGAGACCCAGTATTAGTATAGTGTTCCTAATAAAGTGTTACGTGACTGTATGTTAGTTTTTTGAGAAAAGTATGTTTACACATATTATTATGTTATATTATCTATATTAAGTATTTAATTGTATGCTGCATGTTTTTTTTTTCTCCTGCAGAGGGCAATGTCAGCATTAATGTCTCACATGATTCAGAAGCAAGCTAAATTGTGTAAACAAGTTGAGGCAAAGCATATTTATAAACAATTACTGTACATTGACTTTCAACACTTATTTTCTTCTGAAAACCTGCCTTACATATTGTGGCCAAGTAACAAAAAAAGACAAACATCTTATAACATCATGTTGGCAAACGAGCTGCCCCCTCCACGGTAGGCTATCATTTATAAAAGTCAATACCCTCTAATGATTTAAAAGAGTGAACACCACACACATGCGTTCTGCCATCTAGGAGTGATCTGGACTGGGCTTTCATGACTTTGTTAAATTTGTCCCAATCTCTGTGAGATTATGTCTGTGGACTATTATTGTTTTACAGTCTTGAATAAGTATACAAAAAATCGAATAACTTTCCAATATAATTAATATATGTGATAACATTTTCATAATACAAAACGGATTATATAGCACAACATTTAAGAGCAGAAGTCATCCACTGATGTCTAGATCTTTAATGATACCACAGTGGTCATGATTGGAGGCTGCGAAACATACAGTAGTGTTGCCAAATAGTCTCACACACGAGCACCTTAAATATATTTCTATGGAACAATAATGGGGAAATGCCATCCATTGTCGTCCACGGTACTTCATTGTGACTAGCTACAGTGCGTACATTTCTCAGGTGCTTAATCATGAATATCCTGTTCTGAACGAGTTGTACTGTATCCTGCTTAGAGAGTAGCAGCCTATCATTACAGTTTTTTTTAATTACTAAAACATTAAATACAAATCTCTACCGGTATTTTCTGTCGATTTTAATATGATATGAAACATCGTAGTCCAATTCATCTTAACACTGTTACAGTACATGATATAAAGTGTTTTGGTCCTATAGTGCTAATGGGAATATCAGTATTCCATACAGTCGGTCCAACACCGAAACTATGTCCTTCAAGAATTCAATAGTAATTATCCCAGGAGTACAAAGTGGTGCATAGAAAATATACTTCCTTCCAGTGTAATTAGTATAAAATAACAACGTGCATGTCAGATGTTTCCATATAAACAATACAGTAGAAGCATTCCTATACTGTACAAACAGACACACAACCTATGCAGGGCCGATGGGCCAAGCAAACAACAACGTGTCACCATTGCTCGTTAGAGACCCTACTTCCAGGAGGGGAAACGATGCCAACAACGACTATATTGTGAACTAATTGGCCTGTGGAGAAAGAGGCTAATTAATGTTCATGGTTACTTTGAAATTGTTTAAGGAGATGTCAGGGAGGCGGGGGAGGTTGTGTAACTACTCCTAGAAGTTGTACATCTAGTCAGGTCAGAGGTCAAGTCATCCTTTTAGCAGTGTTTCTCAAATGACTGAAAAGGTAGCATCTTCTCCATGTTCTTTCTACCTATTCGACAACATAGCCATGATGACCATCGATCAAAACGCCGGCCTTCACGTAAGGAAAATGACCACCCAAGAAACGATTTTGGATTTCTGAACCATCTGTTAGGTGCCAAGTCTTTGTTCATCCTTTAGTTTATCGTGGGGGTTTATCTAAAGTGATCGAAGAAGAGGGACGACCATCAGTGGGGAGAGTACAATACAAAACACCGCTATCATTTCTGTAGTGAGCTATTATTTTTGGAATGCATAATTCTGTGGAGTGATGGAAGCAGGTTTGGAAATAAGCGGACACACCCTCTTGTCTGCTCCGTTTACTGTGATCTGTCAGGCACCATCTTTGGAGGCGCTGGAGGAGGCGCCGGCTTTCCGTTCTGATTGTCGTCCGTCTTCTGGGACACGGTGGCAGTCGTGTCCGCTTTCTTGCCTCCGCGTTTCTGGACGTTCTGCTCCGGGTGGAGGAGGATGACGTAGACTTTGGGGATGTAGAGCATGCCCAGGGACACAGTGGCACTCAGGCTCATGGACACCGTGAGTGTGGTGGTCTGGATAAACATCTGGATCAGAACCGGGAAAGAAGAAGAACAGACTGGAGGTCAACGGAATACACTTGAATGTGACACGGATGTCGTCCTGTCTATGTGCTGTGAATCATTAATACTGTGTAGTATATTTTACTTAAACACACACACATGGACTGTATGTATGTTATGAAGAAATGCCTCATTACTGTAGGGCTAGGGCAAGATATTTATGACCCTTTGTTCTGTGAACCACTACAAAATTGATGACCTAAAGGCCTGGACTGTAAAATGGCCTCTTGACCTATGCCTCTTTTTCACACCCCAAGCATCCTCTGTAAACTTGATTGGGCCATTATTGAAGTTATATTTGCATACGAAAAGGTATAAACTTGGGGGCAAACATCAGCCCCCTCTCTCTCTCACTCACCTCAGCTGACTATCAGACCTCCAGCTACCAGCTCAACATATCCTGTATATTTTGTACTTTGTTTAAATAAATAGTCTTGAACTCAGAATTATTCCTGTGATCCATAACCAACAAGAGAATCTACTACAACTGCATTGACAAGTTTTTTTTTTCAATTTACTTATACTGTAACTCTCTATGCATAGTATGATTTTAAGAACGACCACTGTCGATTCAATAAACAATGGATGGATCCATTGTTGACATGTCATGACGTTAGAATTATAAGGTTCTATCTCCATTTTTGGTAAAAATTTAGTTTGTTACATAATCTGATCCATTAGGTGTTTATTAATGCCTGTGTGGTGTTATTTTTAAAATGTTGATTTTTTTGTTTGTTAGTAATTCATAAAATACAAAGGTTCCATCTCACAAAACCTAATGGAATGCAAAAACTTTGACGCTCAATATCTCTGAACTGCCCTAAACGGAGATAGAACCTTATAATTCGAAGCTCACGATGTCTTACATAGTAGCACAAACATAATGAAGCACTTAAAACAAAATAAAGATTGAAATATCATAGGAATACAGTATACCCGTTGTATCTTCCCCTGAAAATTCAGGAGACAGGTGTATTTGTTGCATTAGATTCATGATTTGTGACTAAGTATAAGCCCTGATGCTTGCAGGTCTATTTATGGACATTCACAATGACTATATCACGTTGTTATTCCTGTGCTGTCAGTCTGACAACAATAATGCGAACAGACTCAAGGGTTGCGCCCGATGCAATATTAACTCATACGCTGTCCTGTATAAGCCATGAATAAATCAAGAAATACATTCAAAAATTATTAATTTAAAATGAATATGAATTAGAAATATACTGTACATTCTATGTATATGCTGAGGGTCGTGTCTATTTATTTCCATCTTCTCCATCTTCATCTATGTTACGCTTCTCAATGACCTGCCAACCTCTAAAGGAGATGTGCTAACGCATGGATGAGCAGGGAACACATTGACAGGAGTGCACATTAAAGATAGGCTAGGTACAGTCTGTATGGCTCAGCTACAGTAAAGATAGGCTAGGTACAGTCTGTAAGAGCCGTGAGGGGTCATGGTGACTTGATCTTTGCACTCGATCACATTTCAGGACCCTCCTTTCATGACTTTTCCTAGATACGTATGTGCGTTCTACCACCCAGTATCCTTACATTTTCAAAATCACTTCAGCAGATGTACATTCTAAAAAGGGGGTCAATTTGACCCCCAAGGCGGCTCTACTAGTCGGTAAAATAGGTACGGCTGTTGTAGTGTTTAAAGTGGCATTGAGATACAGCCGAAGGATCTTCAGAGAGGGATCCTTTCTTTGTCATGTGCATCAGCAAGCAAGACAAGTCAACCCTCTCAACCAAACAGTGAACACATACAGTAGACTGTATAGTACATAAGACTTCATATCACACAGCAAGTCTGCATTGCCCTTACCACTCGATATGAATATACGCTTCTTATTCACACTTCCCGAATGATCAGCCTGAAATTGCAGTTTTTTTTTTTCTAAAACTAAATGCATCATCAATAGCCCTGCATTTAGTAACACGAATCTATTGATTATACAAAAACACTCGTTTGATTTGATCTGACGATAATATTGTTTATGCTGTATTTGCTCAAGCTGTATGATATTGAATAGTAGTCGTTTTTCCCTCCTCTCTTCTCTGTTGTTCTGGAGCTCTTCTGACCTCTTTTCCGTCCTCCCCACTTTGATTAATTTAATTTCCATTTGTAGAGGTGAAAAGATTTTTAAAGCACCTGGGGGGTTGAATCATTTCAGCCTGACTGACTTCTAATTGAACCCTCTATCAGTCAGAGCGTACTTCCATCTTTCAAATCCTCCCCATTGTTCTACCGCTTGCTTTGTGCGCAAAAGAAATAGGCCACAAGCTGAACTGACCCCTGCAACTCAATGAAGACGATACTGAACATGCTGTGTTGTTAATTAGAAAAAAATCGGTACAGTATGTCAAGTAGCCAGTAGCATTTCACAAGAGAGTGGCAGTTATCCAACAAAGTTATCCAATATTATATCCTATATCTGAATGGATGGCTTTCTTTTTCCTCTTTCAAAGCCAGTATGTAAACATGAGTTAGCATGTTAACCAAACAAAGCCATTGGTCAACTGTCAACTGCAAATCATACAGAACGCAGCAGTCCTGACCATGATCAAACAGGAGAGCACACATCACACTAGTTTTAAAGTCTCTGCATTGGTTGCCTGTTAGTTTTAGAATTACAAATGTTTTAATTCAAAATGATTTTATTGGTTTATAACTCTCTTCGTAGTCACGCACCCCAATGACAAACATGCTTTTAAGGTATGTACCCATTAGATCCCTCAGGGCCTCTAGGACTGGCCTTTTAACTGTTCCAAAGACAAGGACCAGGAGGCACGGAGAGGCAGCTTTTAGCTCGGATGCCTCCAGCCTGACAGAGCACTTGAGGGGGGGTGAAATTGTGGCCCTTTTTAAAAGACATCTCATACATACCTTTTTAGCCTTGCTTTTACTCGTAGGGTACTTTCAGTCTTTTAGTCATTCAGTTCTTTTAGCTCATTATGTTACGTTATTTATTCCAGCCAGCCTTAGTCTCTACTGTCCTCACCTGCTGTTACTGTTTCAACTCTGATCGTTGTTCTACTTTTTATCCTCTTGTGTTTTGTCTTGTCTTTTTATTTTCACTATCTGTTTTTCCTGTGAAGTGCATTGTATTGCATCCATGTATGAAATAATTATGGATAATAATAATGATTATTATTATAACAACAACAATACGTGATCTTCGAATTATACGGTTCTCTATCTCCGTTTAGGGCAGTTCAGAGATATTGAGCGTCAACGTTTTTACATTCCATCATGTTTTGTGAGATGGAACCTTTGTATTTTATGAATTACTAACAAACAAAAAAATCTAAATTTTAAAAATAACACCACACAGGCATTAATAAACACCTAATGGGTCAGATTATGTAAAAGACTAAATTTTGACCGAAAATGGAGATAGAACCTTATAACTCTAACGTCACGAATAATAATAATAATAACAACAACAACAACATTGTTTTATTTAATTTGAATAATAAAACGGAAGAATTTCAAACCTTCTCAGTTGACTGTGCCGTGCCAAAGAAGATAGGTACGAAGGCGAGCCAGACGATGCAGGTGGTGTACATGGTCATGCCGATGGGCTTGGCCTCGTTGAAGGTCTCGGGGACGCCTCTGCTCTTGACGGCGTACACGGTGCAGGTGACCATCAGCACGAAGCTGTAACTCAGGCAGAAGATCAGGGACACGTCAGACATGTCACACTTCAGGACTCCTCTCGCCTGCTCCGGGTTGGGTGGTCTCTGCTCCTCATAGTCTATGATGGTGTGTGGGGGCACCACGCCCATCCAGATGAACACTCCAAGTAACTGTGGAAATAAAGAGCAAGTAAGCAAATGTATTAAGCCCCACGATTGCAGCATGATCAAGCTTATACATAGATTTGAGAGACTCTGGAGATATGAGGGATGAGATAAGGCTGTAGATATCATCTCCACCCCTCTACCAACCACAGATGCCTTTTGACAAGGCCTCACGATGACTGAATTGATTGAATTGGCTTGGTTGCAAAACACACTACTGTTCTGAGAGAGGCAGAAAGAAACCCACACTAACCTGCACTGAGATGAGTATAAAGGTGATGATCAGCTGCGAGGCGGGGCTGATGAACTTGGGCGGGGTCACTGCCACTTTGCCTTGCTCGAAGATCCGGTAGATCCGGTTGGTCTTGGTGAGCATGGCCGAGTAGCTGATGCTCATGCCCAGTCCCAGCAGCAGCCTGCGGATGGCGCACACTCCCGTGCTGGGCTCGGCGATCATGAAGAACGTGATGAGGTAGATGAGGAAGATGCCCGTCAGCAGCACGTAGCTGAGCTCCCTGCCGGAGGCGCGGACGATGGGCGTGTCGTTGAAGCGCATGAAGGTGACGATGCATCCGGCGGTGGCTAGGATGCCCAGGGTGGCCAGGAAGACGGGGATGATGGCCCAGCCGGAACTCCACTCTAGCTTGATGATTGGCGTGTTTCGGCAGCCAGTGCGGTTGGTGAAGGGCCTCATGTCGATGGGGCATTTGTCACAAGTGAACTCGTCCAGCTGGTACTGGTAGCCGTCGCAGAGCTCACAGTGCCAGCAGCAAGGCACGCCCTTCACCATCTTCTTCCTCTCTCCAGACTCGCAGGGGAAACTGCACACCGAGTCAGGGATCTGACGGTCTCCTCCCGACCACTGCATCTCCTCAGCCTGGGACAGACACAGAAGAATGGATGAACAACATGACGTGACGTTAGAATTATAAGGTTCTATCTCCATTTTTGTCAAAATTTAGTTTTTTTACATAATCTGATCCATTAGGTCTTTATTAATGCCTGTGTGGTGTTATTATTGAACATTTTAGTTAGTAATTAATAAAATACAAAGGTTCCATCTCACAAAACATAATGGAATGTAAAAACGTTGACGCTCAATATCTCTGAACTACCCTAAACGGAGATAGAACCTTATAATTCTAAGATCACGATGAGCTTAATCCAGTAGGTCTAGTCTCATCATGTATTTCTGGTAAATATTATATGAGATTGGTTGACTATAAGCTAAAAGAAAAAAGCTAAATAATATGTTACCATTGTTTGGTTTGGTTCATAAGAGAGGTCATTCATTCTTCACTCAAGTGCATCCATTTGTTAGTGCAGTACCAATCCATATGCAAATTAACATTACGTGAGCTTACGTAATGTACGTGAGAATTATAAGGTTCTATCTCCGTTTCTGGTAGTTCAGAGATATTGAGCGTCAAAGTTTTTACATTCCGTTATGTTTTGTGAGATGGAACCTTTGTATTTTATGAATTACTAACTAAAAAATGTCAACATTTTAAAAAATAACACCACACAGGCATTAATAAACACCTAATGGATCAGATTATGTAAAAAAACTAATTTTTTTACAAAAATGGAGATAGAACCTTATAATTGTAACGTCACGATTTAAATAATATCAGTAGATCAAAAAGGAATGTTTACTGTGAGCCGCAGGTGGTTTGTCCACTGGCCGATGTGCCGGTAGCCAGGGTTGGTGGTGTTGGAGAGTTGGTACTGGAAGATGTCGTAGCGTCCAGGAGCGTCTCCGTTCTCATTGAACATGACCCCGGTCCCTGCACTGCCTGTTTGATAAAACAGCAAGCATTTGAACAGAACTACCACTTTATGGCTAATATATGGCATTTTCTTTCTGCGTAGAAAGATTAAACAAGTGGCCTGGGGTGGTCCAGTGGTCTAGCACCATGGTCTTCATGTCGGCATGGGTTAGAATCCGGCCCATGCCCTGCTGACATACCCTCTCTCCCTTCTTCTCCTTACTTTCCTGTCTGTCTTCACTGCATTTGTCTAATAAAATGTACAAATATAAGTGAGACTGCTTCGCTCAGAAAAAACAACCTTTAAAAAAAGAAAGAAAGATTAAACAAGAAGGTGATGTGGATGCACTGCTGAACAACCTCTTTCACTGGTGGAGAAAGCACTCAAAGACTTGTCTATCCTGAGATCTTTCTTCTGGTGTCTTATGTAACCTAGTCAAAGTCAAGATCGATATAGGATGTTTTTCCTCTCCGGTACTGTACATCAGTGTACGACAGTCTTTCTATGCTCTCTAGGTCTGTTTCTATAACATGATGTGTGTCAGATGATCCCTTAAGGCTTTCAATCAGAGAGGGGGCTTTAATACAAGAGCATCCACCAAGAGAGAACAAGTAAATAGCCATGCTTTTCATAGAAAGCTTTTCGGGCTCAAAACAGTAAAAGAGAGAAAATGTTTTTTTGATGAACGATAGAGTTAAAAGGAAGAGTGGGTCTTATGTATGGGGAGATCAGAGAGGCAGAGGCCCTGGGGAGAGAGAGTGCATTGTAGAGAGATGTGCTGTTGTTCTGTGTCTTGGTACATTAGGAGAGATCTCAAGGCTGAGTGCTGTCTTTAGACTGACCTTCCCTCACGTCAATTTCTAAACTATGGAACATAGTGGATATCAGCAGGGGAGGAGGCCAAAGATTTTTTTATCTGTACGTTTCTGTTTGTCACCCATGACTTCCTTCTTTCTTTCTTTCTTTCTTTGTTTGTTCGTTTCTTTCTTTAGTTCTTTCTTTCTTTCCTTCCTTTTTGTTATTCCTTCCCTTCTTCCTTTCTTCGATACTGATTAATCAAACACAAGTGTAATTTGACCCCCCTAATCCTAACCGTAACCTAGGTCACTTGGCATCACAACTAGGTTAGTAAAGATAAAAAATCAAATACTGTAAACTGTATTGTACTGTAGAAATATGCTGAAGGCTTTTATTGTCTGTTCAGCGTTTAATTGAGTGTATTTTAAAGAGGCTATTTTTCACTTATTAATTGGTATTTAATCTCATGTTTTATGTAAAGCACTATTGAGTCTACATTAAGTTGTATGAATATGTGACACATTCTAGAGTTTTGGTCCGCATGTCGCCAACATTTTTTATTTTGAAACACGGAAATACATTTCGACGTTGCTGAGAATCGCAACACAAACTCTCTAGTCAAACCAAAACACTGCAATGCAATGGATTCGGTGAGTAATCCCCACTGCTACCTAGTTAACTATAACACTACTTTACATTGTTAGCAGGCTCACAACAAGCTGTGTTAGTTGACTAGCGATATGTCATTGATTTTCAAGAATGCAGAAATGTATTCACATTTTTTCGAAAGAAAGGTCCGATTAAATTGGATGCCAACATGCGGACCAAAACACTAGAATGTGGCACATATGTGCTATACAAATACAGTTGCCTTGCCTTGCCTTGCCTAGACATAGAACCCCAGGCTAGGGGGTAAAGCTCCCTTTTCAAAGTTCCTCAACTCTCAAAGTTCCTCAACTTACCATTAAAGCTGACTGAGCGAATGTACTGGAGCAGCATACCGCCTTCTACTGGGTCCATCTTCTCACAGACGCCCATGAAGCCAGGGCAGAGGTCCAGGTGCATGCTGTGTAAGGCGTGGGCCATGGCGTACACAGCGTCAATCACAAACTGCACCTTCCCCTCCTGCTCGTACTGGGAGTCTTGACTGATCCTCTCCTCGCCTGAGGGAGACACAGATCGTGAGCTTAGAATGATAAGGTTCTATCTCCGTTTAGAATGAGAAGGTTCTATCTCCGTTTAGGGTAGTTCAGAGATATTGAGCGTCAAAGTTTTTACATTCCATTATGTTTTGTGAGATGGAACCTTTGTATTTTATTAATTACTAACTCAAAAATGTCAACATTTTAAAAATATCACCACACAGGCATTAATAAACACCTAATGGATCAGATTATGTAGAAAACTAAATTTTGACAAAAATGGAGATAGAACCTTATAATTCTAACGTCAAGAGATGTTGATATACAGTATACAGTGGTCTAAATACAGTATACAGTGGTCTAAATACATGAACATACAGCTTGTTACACAGTCTACTTAATTTAAGTATGAAAAAATGTCATGTATGACCAATGCTCTTACCTGTACATTTTCTTCTCCCAAGGTCGTACTTGATACCCGGTCGAGTCAGTTTACATTTGAAGTCGTCCTCCCAGAACTCAGCAAACCAGATGTTCCTTCTGTTGTTCTCCAGAGATCTGGTACTGAAGTACTGGTCGAACCCTACACCGAGGGGACAGGCAGAGCATGACTATCAACATTTGACTTTCCTGCCACCCAGCAGTGTACAATTCGTGACGTTAGAATGATAAGGTTCTATCTCAATTTTTGTCAAAATTTAGTTTTTTTTTTTACATAATCTGATCCATTAGGTGTTTATTAATGCCTGTGTGGTGTTATTTTTTAAATGTTGATTTTTGTTGTTGTTGTTAGTAATTAATCAAATACAAAGGTTCCATCTCACAAAACATAATGGAGTGTAAAAACTTTGACGCTCAATATCTCTGAACTGCCCTAAACGGAGATAGAACCTTCTCATTCTAAACGGAGATAGAACCTTATCATTCTAAACGGAGATAGAACCTTATCATTCTAAACTCACGAAATCACCTTTATAACTGAAATATCATTCTTCTCAGCAGTATCATTACATTCCCAGCCCATTTTTTTTCTGGTAAGAGAATTCATTCTTGACATCATTTTACAATGATACAATAACAACAATAATTATTATTAATTAATTAATTAATTAATAAATGTATTAAAATTATTAAAATAAAATGTATTTATTTACAACGGCTCCCTCACCATCGATGGAGGCTCTTTTGGGGAGGATGGTGACGGCCCCCTCGGCCACGTCTTCCTGGTCCAGGATAGGGGAGCTCTTGGCCCCCCAGCTGTCAGAGCCCACGAACAGAAAGTGGCCCGTCAGGTTGGCCTTCTTCGCTGCCTCCAAGACTCGTCTGTTAAGAGGAGAGGATGTGTTAGCTCCCTAAACATGGCAATGTAATCTTGTGTCAATGTAAAGTCAAGTTAAATAACATAAAAATAAATGAGAAATAGTGTCCCATCAGCAACTGTGTTCGTTTTGTCGATCACCCCTTCGAGTTTGTGACGTTAGAATTATAAGGTTCTATCTCCATTTTTGTACAAAATTTAGTTTTTTACATAATCTGATCCATTAGGTGTTTATTAATGCCTGTGTGGTGTTATTTTTTTTAAATGTTGACGTTTTTGAGTTAGTAATTCATAAAATACAAAGGTTCCATCTCACAAAACATAATGGAATGTAAAAACTTTGACGCTCAATATCTCTGAACTGCCCTAAACGGAGATAGAACCTTAGAATTCTAAGCTCACGAGTTGGAACTCTAGGTTACCACTCACTTGATGTCATCCTCATTGGCGAAGATGATGACCCCCCTAGCGTTGGAGGTCTCCATCAGTCTCTTGATGACCTTATCAAACTCCCCGTATCTGGGTTCTCTGGGGATCTTAATGGACTGGCCGATACACAGTCCTCCTGAACACACAGAACACATCCGGGAAAACACAAACACAAGATGTTTAAAACATCCTTCTTAATAGGTTATATTCCTAACATACAAAACATTTTTTTTACGCCACTAACCACTGCTATTATACCCCATGTCTAGTAGGCTAACAGGAGATGAACAGGAGATTACAGTGTTGATGCCGGGACAGTTGCATAAAATTACTGTTACATAAAAGACTATTTGTTTTTTCAGAGACAAATTGTCTTTCTAAATAGCATTGGGTTGCACTTGTCCATGCTCTCTGTGTATTATTAACATTTGTTCTTCCAAGCTATTAGAGAAATGGCGGAAGCTGAACAAGTGAGAACTGACTATGATGGTCATGGGGACTAATTTATGCAAAACCAAGTGAATGTATTGCTTTTCTGCTATTGTTATGTATTGTGTATTAATGTGTTTTAATGCCATGTTTCAGAAGGTTTATTGACATGTACTGAAAGTGTATGAAGTAATGAAATACTGATTTTTGTAATGTTTTAATGTAAGGACTCTTTTGGAAGATTAGCCATTGGCTAAAAGAGGTCCTAATAAAAACTAAACTCAAACTCAAACTATAACAGAAAAAATAAATGACAACTTAAGGGCAGTACAAACCTGCCTCTCGAGATATCTGGAGGAAGGCATCGACACCACTCTCTCCATAGTTCCCCTCTGATGCTATTGTAGACACATAGTTCCAGCCCATGGCCTTGACGATGTCCACCATGGCCTGGGCCTGGTACGAGTCAGGCGGAACCACGCGGGAGAAGAAATCATAACGACTCTTGTCACTCAGCTCTGGCGCCGTGGAGGCGTAACTGATCTGGGGGATCTGAAAGATATAGACATTATGAAGCATGACAGACAAAACTGGCAACGGTTCTTAGTTTAGTTTATTTAGTTTAGTTTAGTTCATTTATTTAGCACACAAGAGATTGTGCAAGGAGGGAACGAAGCCCAGAAGGCTTGTTCTAAGATCTTAATTAAGATTAAGATTAAAAAGAAGGAAATGTATCAGGGAGAGCTGGGGTTTATCCGAGTGGCACCAGACTCCATGAGCCATTTGTAAAATCAACTATTGTCTGGATAGAATTGGTAAACATACAATATAATACCTTACGCTGACAAGTTGCCAAGCATTTCTGTATCAAAAAATTACACTATCATGGAGAGTGCTGATTTGTCATTGCCCAGCCAATGCTAATCCACTGAGATAGAACATTCATACAGGGAAATATTTCCTAGGGCTTTAACTACTGGTCTGCGTTAGGCCGTGGAGCGAACGTGGACGTGAAATACAGATGGTGGTGCAAGCCACTGCTGTAAAAGCATTTGTTTTTAAAAAATATATAAAAAATGGATGAGAAGATTAATTTACTGGTGTGCTACTTCCTTAATGACACAGTTTATGTCAGTGTGCTGGGCTCTGACCCCGCTAATGCCCCACCGCTGGCTTAATGAAGGTTTTTATAGAGAGGGGACGAGGAGAGAAAGGTAGACACAAGGGGTTGTGAAGGGAGAAGGAGAGAAGAGGGGGAGAGAGAACCATTTCACAGATTATCTGGGAAGGATTATAGGGGTTTTAGTCAAATTAAGTTAAGCACAGAGGGAGAGAGACAGAGATCAAGAGACAAGGTTACCATTTCTCAGCTGTAAGCCATACAATATATTTAATTCTGATGGCCACATGCAGCTTACATTCGCTGCTTTAGTTTAACCCTCTCCTCTCTGGTGGGAATAGTCATAGATTACTACTGTATATGCTGTGTACTGTATATGGCATCTATAAGCTTTATCGTCTTCTGGGGGGGAGATCGAATTCAATACTTACGAGAACTGAATGTGATCAATGATAACATCAGTGATACCACCAGTCATTTCAAATGTTTACATTCTAATTCCTAAAACAAAATAACAACTAAATCTCGTTTAATGCTAAAAGACAAGGGTGCTTAATTAAGTTTAGGATTAACGGTAATCCTTCAGTCTCTAACACTTATTCAATATCCTCCAATACCCCTGCCCTGAGAAGCCCCCGCTATTGTTTACATAGAGTGGATAACGGTTACATAATTACACACATTATCTGCAATTATTTCCCTGTTTTGAGTGTCATTAAAAGGAAATGAGGCAGGAAGTATTGTTTTTGGCCCTGACTGGGTTTTTATTAACAGGTGAATGAGAGGCCGTTGTAAAGCGCTTTGGATAAAGGTGCTATATAAGGCGCTATATAAGTGTAGTCAATTTATTAGGACCAAGAACATATTCCAGGTGCCATACATTGGTTCCAGTGATGTTTCCCTGACAGGGATCTACTGTATAATCCTAACTCCTAACCCCTAACCCTAACCCCTAACCCCTAACCTTATCTACCTAGCCAACCTAATTTATGAGGGGGACATTTCATACCATAGTTAATATTTCATGTTATGTAGACTTACAGTTTTGTAACTGTACTCCACTCTATTAACTGAGATACTGAGTACAAGTTCTGCAAGTGAATTCCCCATGGTAAGTAAAGAACAGTGATACAGTGCAGTAGGCAACGTTCTTCTATGGTAGCTATGTTTAGGCTACAGCGCACCGAAATATCAGATGGCTAAGTATGGAGGCAGTATTGTTACCGTATACATATTATGTGTACACTTAAAGATCCTCTCCATTGACGAGGGATTTTCTTAATTGAACCCAGTAAGTGGCCCTTGGAGGCCCTTCCCTGTGTGGAATTCACTTCTATGATCAAATGAATTCTAATGTTTGTGCTGAACTTCAATAATAATATCTCCTCGATCCACCGAAAAATCATGTTCAGATCAGGTCATCAGGTCAAATGTTGTCATGTCTTATGCAATGTGATTATACACCCTATTTTATTAAATAGAACAAACATAATTTAGTGTAAAATTACACTTCGAGAGTCATCTGACTTATGCATTATGAGGAGGTGACTCCGCGCTGTACGCCAGGCATTGAACATCAGGCTGAAGAGGCTCGAACTCCAGAGAAGCACATATGGAGCAGTGGAAGCCCACCATTTAGTTAAATCTGTTACACACCGGTTACAAGTTACTGATATTCTAGAACCAATGTCATCCGATGTTGGCCTGATGCTCTATTTTCAGCCCCGGGTCCTGAGCTGCTGAGAGGGGCTTAATGAAGGATGGGATCTATAATTCTGTAGTTAACATCTGCCCCCATACGCAAGCTGACTCCTTGGCGTCCAGCTAATAGCACCTCCGTAAAGAATGCGCCAACAAGTGATAGCTAGAGAACTACCTATTGGAGATGGCTGGAGCTTCACCAACCTGAGGACGACAGATTTGACCCAGTTAAAACAACTGTACCTATTTATACCAGCTACATTTCTAGATTACCAGCGGGCCCATGTCACTAAGTCACCACTGAGAACGATATGATATAATGAGGGTTTTAGGCAGGCGGGCTCCCATTACAGCAATGAGCAGTGCAATTAATTATCACACAGTCAATCATCTCCTCAACTCAACCCTAACAATACATTAAACAAATACACTCACCAAATGACACGGATTAGTTAGCAGTCGAACTATTGATAATGGATTCACAATCCCACTGCGGTGGTTAACACTTCAGTTGCCATTGGAGCATGTAATGGAAGATAATATCTCATATATATTATATTCTAGAACGATTTTCAAAAACTCCTGACTCTAACTGACTTCTAATGCTGTACAATATGGCGAGATACACAAATAAGGCTTGTGTGAGTGAAAATGTCATCAGGTTTCATCATTTTTTAAGTTTTTCTTCAAATTTTCAACAATGTCAGCTTCTTCAGATGGTGCAGATGAAACAGCGAGATTGTGTCATTAGCACCTCTATTGCACCTCTGGCAGCTGACAGGGCAGAGCTGGCTGGTAGACTATCATCTCACAGCTCACACAAATAAGCTCTAACATCCTTCTGTCTACTCTCCTGCACAGCACAGTATGTGAAGAGGCCGACATGCACTGAACCATATTTACATTGTATGTTTGAGAACAAATGTTATTTTTTCCTTCCATATCGTTCCCAAGCAAAAATAGCTTAGTATCTTAGTACCTAACTAGATATCTCACTCATTAGTTAAAAATGAGTTACTGTAGGCCAGTATAAGCCTTATAATGAGTGCCATACATGCAATAAAACAGTTGATAAAATATTGTAAACACTTTTTCTTGTAGAAGATAATGTATGCACTAAAATGCATTTCGCTCAAATGCATTTAGAAATGTATTTTAGCAAATACATACTTGTGCAGCCGATTGTGAATATTTTAAATGTATCCGAGAAATGTATTTCAGGAACACAGATAACTCTAACTTTAAAGTAAGTTAACTTTGAGCATTTGCACCTCCATCTGCTGCAAACTGATTTATGGCGAACATCATTGCTCACTCTCTGATAAAGATTAATTAATTAATCATTAAGATTAATCATTAAGAGTTTTAGTGTATAGTACAGTACACTAAAAATACACTTAAGTATATTCTTGGTAAACAGAGTGTGTTCATTGGGACTGATGACAAAAATGTGTGGGAGTGTAGGAGGACACACAGGGGCTATGAGATAGTGAAAGCTGACAAGCTGTGAATTCTTGATTCTCACCCCAAACAGTCTCAGCACATTGGCTACCATGATGGACACCGAGCTGCCGGACGCCCCGATCACCCCGACTACCCTCTCCGGCTTGGGGATGATGGGCGGCTCGCCGTTGGAGCAGCGCACGTCCGAGTTGTCCTTCTGGATCTGGGCCTGGACAAAGGTGAGCGACTGCTCCAGGGCGTAGGTGTCCCGGGAGCAGGTGTCCAGGATCCGGGCCCCCAGGGTGATGTTAGGCAAGAGGTCCGGGTCACTGTTGATCTGGTCCAGGGCGTACAGCATGGCCTCCATGCGGTGGATCCCTTTCTCCCTCTTGATCTCCCCGCAGGCCACTCCGACCGGCCCTCGGGAGTGCACCGGGAACAGTCCGCCCAGGGTGATGTCCCCCTCGATCTTGATGGAGTGGGGCTGGGTGCCCTGCTGAGCCCACGACCCTGGACTTAGACCCACAAACAGTAGACCCATCCACAGTAACTGAAGCAGCCATGTTGTCGATTGGTATCTGAATGGCGCCGCACCAAACCGGGACATGTGGGCCTGTGACGTCATGGTTGTGGCCACCAGGGGTGCCTGCCGTCCAGTGTTAGAGCACCAGGCTTCTGCCTCTACGTCTGACACCTTGGGAAGCAGGAGCAGGGAGGAGAGGACGTTTTGGGATGAAATCAAATGTGTATTCAAGAAGATTTTAATCACATTGAACAACAACTGAAGGGGTATCTGTGACCAAGGAAGAGATTATCTTCTGCTTCACTTACACATACTCAAAACTACAGCCAAGAGAAGGTTCATGAATATAGGGTATCTTTGAAAGCAGCAAAGACACACAGTGAAAACAACTCGTAAATATTGCACAAAAGCAAACATGAACAGATATGCATGTTTCTGACTGGTTTTCTAATGTGCCGTAACACTAATGACACATATGAGATATAGAAAAAGGTTCATGCATTCTATAAAAATAATGAGTTTTGCAAGGAAACAAGTCTAATCCTGCAGAATTTTAATTTGATGGAGCTAAGAATATAAATATATCCTGAAATATGTATCACTCGCAATCTGACTGCTGGTTCAGCTCACTATCCTAAAACTGTTCAGTGTTCAATGAAGTTACATATTTGAACATATTCGTTCAGAGGTGTCAGAATTACAGTTTTGATATGCCATAAATATATAGAACAGAAATATTGAATGAAACCTTTTCATACAGTCTTGCAAAACAGTGATTATCATCAACAAAGCATAACTTGCTATCATGTAATGCTACATAACATTAAACACAAATAAACATGAAAAAACGTTTACAGAAATGTACAATGCATTGAAATGAAAACATATATAGTATGCATTACAAAGATGTGTTAACAGACAAAGCAGAGAATTTTTTTTTTTATTGACACATTAAATGAAATAATAACATTTGAACTAAGTACCTGAAAGTTAACTTGTAAAAAGGTTCTACTGATGGAAGAAATGGAAGAATTCTTACCTGAGCATTCCATTTTGACTGATCTTGATTCCATCCATCACTTGAGCACTCCCAAACAAGCCAATTCCCATATTTAATATTCAATGATACTTAGAAGTGCCATTTTCTTAAATGTTTTGGCAAAAAGTTAATCCACAATCATCTCCGAGGGTCAATGTACTTGACCAAAAAACCTATAATGGCCTCAAATCATACAATAGCTAAATAGAATGTGTTTTAATTTACAAAAAACACATTGAAAACCCTGGCTTTCCAGGCTTTAGTGTATAGCATTATGGTAGAATCACAGAAAAGTGGAAAAAGCACAACATTACGCTACTGAGATTCTGCAAATCACTGACAAATCCCTTAAAAGCTCTCTCTCTCTCTCACTCCCTCTCTGTTTCTCATCTCTCAGTCACTCCCCCTTCTCTCTATCTCTCTCTCTCTCTCTCTCCCTCTCTCTGTTGACCCCCCCCCCTCTCTCTATCCATCTCTCTCTCTCTGTTGAACCCTCTTTTCTCTCGCTCTCCCTCAGTGCACTAATGGGCACAGATTGGGATTATCAAGTGTGCGTCTGTGAAGAAAGCCCTACTGGAGGTGGACTAGCCTATATATTTTTATGCAGCAGAACTAAACGCAGTACTACCCTCCCCCTTCATGATGCAACTCTGTCACTTAGATTCTGACTCTGTCTGAGATTAAATTAGCAGTGATTTTATTCATACATTCAATACACCTATTGTCTAACCGACACAGTTGTCAATAGCAACAGTATATGTTTCTGCTTAATAAAGTGACTTGAACGACTACAATCAACTGCCATGGCTTATCAGACTCTCTCCTGAAACATCTCCAGGAAGTTAGGTTAAATCAGTTATGTTAATACCCAGCTTAGGTTGATACCTTGCTGATCTGTTACAAATACCCACCGGATTTTATCGAATTTAGAGATATAATAGATTACTTTTTTAAATACAGACTTTTCGCAGAACCCTAGAAAGATCCAGGTGCATTTCCAAACCAAATCATCCCCCCAAAATTGGGAGATACAATGTAAGCTAATTTTCAGCCTGATTAAACTGGGTATATAAATGTTATGAAGTTATCAGATGACCTCTGTGTGTGTGTGCTGCTTTTCAGTTGAATGAAATCAACTAAGGTACATTACTGCCACCTGCTGGGTCAGATCTTTGTCTGGGAAAACCTCACAACTGCCACTATTCAAAGTGGGCGGCTGTGGCGCAGGAGGTAGAGTCACATGTCGAAGTGTCCTTGGGCAAGACACTGAACCCCAAAATTGCTCCCAGTGAGCGGGCCGGTGCCTTGCATGGCAGCTTGCCGCTATTGGTGTGTGAATGTGTGTGTGAATGGGTGAATGAGAGGCCGTTGTAAAGCGCTTTGGAGCAGCAAAAAAGGCGCTATATAAGTGCAGTCCAGGCATTTACCATTACCATTTACCAAAGTTGCATAAACTGATATGGCACAGACAATTGTGACTTGCGCATTATCATTATTTGTGGATGATGATGATGATAGCATTATGATAAAATAAAAACACAGATGCACAAATAGTTTTTCCATGACACATTCTTTACTCTCCAGATCTGAGACAAAAGCATAGTAAGTTAGCACTTCTGGGAAGACAATCAACCCTGTACATGACAAACTGACATACACTGTATTGACAAGAGAGAGAGTGGTGGTGTTGGTGTAGAACCAAGTGGCACAGTGTCTGGCTACCCTAGTGCCCTAAGAAGACAGACTTCTCCATGCCGTCAGCTGCTCTGGTGTACTCCAGGTGGGATCTGAAGAACTGGGTCTCGTAGCGAGAGCTGGACCGTACATACTTCAGATAGTCTGGGGTCCCTGGGCAGATGACATTGTCGGCCAGCAGCACACTGCCCTTCATTAAAAGACCATACTCCTAGAGAGAGAGAGAGAGAGAGAGAGAAAGAGAGAAGAGAGAGAGAGAGAGAGAGAGAGAGAGAGAGAGAGAGAGAGAGAGAGACTGTTATCTACCTGTTAGACTGTTTAACCAATATGCTGTTTTCAAAGTGATTACAACACAACTGAATTGATTCCGTATATAGGCCTACTCACAGAACAGTCATAGAGTTAGAATCAAGATCTTAAGGCCAATGCACACGGCGTGCGATTTTGTCGCACGACAACATTCGATTCTCAATTCACACCACTGAAGTGTGTAGGTGTGTGAATGGAGAATCGAATGTTGTCGACGTGCGACAATATCGCACGCCGTGTGCATTGGGCTTTACTTACCTCCAGGAGTTTTATGTCGGGAAGGTAGCGAGCTTTCCAGTGGTCCAGGAAAACGAAGTCAAAACTTCTCACTCCGAAATTATCCTTCATCTGAGGGATCCAGTCCTGAGAGGCCCCCTCCACCACCTGGACCTGGAGGACAACATTGAGGTCTCATTTGAGTTTTTGTTGTATTCTAATCAACCAACTTTGTTCAATAAACACACATGCATAGGTTTTGTATAAACCATCCTATTCTCTCCCATTACCTTATCTTCCAATCCTGCGAATGCGATGATTTTACGGGCGATGGCAGCATAGTCTGGGTTGAATTCCAAGGAGATAAGGCTAGCGCCAGACGGAAGCAGGCGAGCGATGCGTATAGTTGAGTAGCCACAGTACGTTCCTAACTCCAAAACCGAGTCTGGACTCACTTCGTTCACCACTGAGTCTAGAATGGACCCTGTAATAAACACATACAGCACGTGGAAAATCTAAAATACAGTATACACATTCACACAAGCATAACATTGACATTTTTGGCATTTAGCAGACGCCTTATTCCAAAGCGACTTACAGTCAATACATTTGAATGCTAAGCATGTGAATCATCAATCCACCATTCGTGGCAGGAAGAGTAATCCAGCTCAGGCCAGGGGCCATTGATAGAGGGAAAAACCTTCTTCTATCACCTTCTTCTAAAACCTAGTTTTTTTTTGTTTGTTTTTTGTTTTTATACTGGAGGAACAGAGAAACAGTACAAGGGGGGCAATATAAGTTTTTAGGGACACAGTAGAGGGGAAAGCGGGTGTCTTTAGGAGACGCAGTGCTGGGGGGCAGTAGATGTCTCAGGAGGAGCAGTTAAGGTATAAAGATGTTGACACAAAAAAAATTATATATATATATATACGGACACTAATAATGACAAAACAAAGTATTAGTAAATCACTGTTCTGTTAATAAAGGCACTGTTCATTTAGCAGGTTATCCATAACATATCTAATGCATGCAGTACCTTTCTCATCCCCCACATGCATGGCCCATTCCTTATGCTTGCAGAAGTCGTCAATGGCTGCGAGCACGCTGCGAGGGTCCCCTCTAGTGGCGTTTCTCTGCACTGCACGCAGCATCCGCTAGTGAAGGAAAAGCACTGTGCTTGAAATTACATTACATTGCAGAAATGGACACTGAAAAGAGGACACTGTCTTGGAACATTTCATGATAAGTGGCAAAGTCCAGCCAGTCAACAGGCGACTGTAAACTGATCACATGAAAGATTGGGAAAAACATACTTAAGTCTGACCAACAAACAAATGTTTCTCTGAAAGCATTTACATTGACATTTTTGGCATTTAGCAGACGCCTTATTCCAAAGCGACTCCAAATTCGATACATTTGACTAAGCAAGTGAATCATCAATCCACCAGTTGTAGCAGGAAGAATAATCCAGCTCAGGCCCGGGGCCATTGGCAGTCTCTGTGATAGAAGGCAAAATCTACTTCTATCATCTACCATCTTCTAAACCTAGACCCTTTTTTATTTTTTATTTTTTTTTAATTATTATATAGACACTGGAGAAACAGAGAAACAGTACAAGGGGGGCAATAGAAGTTTTAGGGGACACAGTAAAGGGGAAAAAACAGGTGTCTTCAGGGGACGCAGTGCTGGGGGGCAGTAGAGGAGGGCAGGGGGCAGGGGGGTGGGGGGCAGTAGAAGTCTCAGGAGGAGCCTACCTGGGGACGGGTGGAGCGGGTCAGGAAGTCCCAGACACGTTCCACGATAACATCATTCCATAGAAGGCACAATCCGCCATGGTACCGCGCAGCTGTCGGGATCACCCACCAGCAGAGAGCAAACAAGACAGCTGCTCCCCCGAGAACACCGTAGAGAACACTCAGCCAAAACATTCTAGAACACAAAACAGAGGGCTTGTTGTAAACATCAATTCACTATGTAATGATCCAAATTAACTTAAGTTGAGTTACAGTTTAAGGGACAGATGGACAGATGGACAGACCATGCCCATTTCAAAAATATGTCAATGTGTTCCTGATATAGACAACCAGGAATCTGCAAGGATAGTTAATGAATGAATGGCTTTGGAGATCAAAGCCCCCCATCCATCAGTTCTCTCATCTCTCCATCCATTCCTCCTTTTGTGTCGGGCTAATGAGATGGGTATTTACTATGCAGCTTATGACACTTATCGTGTGTACCCTTCTTACATTTCCATTTAGTCGCTGTTGTCTGCTGTCTCTACTCAAACCCACACCATCACCATATAGATCATTAGCACTTTATATCAATACTAAAGGGGTAGGACATGATAAGCTTTAGGCTTCATCCTACTCCTTTTCGAACATTGATAGGCCTGTATTCTACATATTAGTTATTTGTTCTTTTATTATTTTAAATCATGTTCGAAATAAAAGATTCATTCATTCATTCATTCAAAGGCAAATACAAATAATAACAAATGCACTGTGCACTGGTGTAATAACAATCGTCATCTTAGAAAAAGCATGGTGTGCGTTGAAGAAAAGATCAGAGCAATAAGAAATAAAGCGTTGTCACTGGAAAAACACCTTAAGTGAGGGATTCTTGTGAGGGACAGTAGCACGGAGAGGGATTCTTGAACTTTTATTGGTAACGCAACAGTGAACGAACCAGGGGAGGACAGAGGTAATGCCTCTTGAGCTAGGCTTTGAGTTGCATAGCAACAGGCACAGGTTTAGGAGCTGTGTGACAAAAGGCATGGCACTGGGCCACTGACATTCATTTCCTACCAGTTTTATTTTAATGCGTAAACAAACACTTCTAGAAATTCAAGTTGCTTGCTCAGGCACTTTTATAGACCATTTTAATTTAATTGGAAATAGCTTTGGTTTTCTACAGTTTGGTAACTTTACAGAGAGAGTAAGCCTACAGTAGCTATAATTTACACCTAGGACATGAAGTGAAAGCTATAAAAGGAAACGAGAAAGGGTTCTCGTTGAAAACATAACAGCTCTGTTAGTCATCCCAAATCATCTTGAGGGAAAGAAAGGGGGGTTATGCTGAAGCACTTTAAAGAATTTGAATATTAAAAACACATGGCACATACACACACACACACACACACACACACACACACACACACACACACACACACACACACACACACACTCAATTTGGACCAATCAAACGTGTAATGTAATCAGGACCTCTGAAGAAAACAAGTCCACATCAATTTGAGTAAAAAATTCGGAAAATGCTCTAAAATAGTTTTGGTAAAATATGTGGTTAGTTCAGCAAGGGTAACATGTTGTAAAATGTTGCAAAATGTCTCTAGGTTATCAAATCATACATCGTATAAAAAAATAACCTGTGCAATCCCACTGTGGAGTCATGTTCCAAGATTTACATGTATGTAACATGTATCAACATTATAAGCATATAAGCTTTCTAAAGCATTGCCAATTCATTATTGGTTTATTGATGAAAATATGGATGAAATATGGATGAACATATAGATGAAAGATATCATAAAGTGTCATCACTACAACCAGTACAAGCAAACAAACTGAACTATTCTGGTATCACAATATATACTGTATCAAAGACATGTCATGTATTATAAAACATAAGTGTTACTTGCCTTCAAGTTGTCTGTCTTCCGTCAATGTGATGATGGGTACTTTCTCCTCTTGATGCCACCTCTCACACCACAAAACAGTTTTTCAGAGTTAGTGCCTGTCTATATACACACCACACATTTTCATGAGACTAACCCCTCCCTCACTGGACTACCCCCTCCCCCTCTCGCCACTGCTGAACTGAATGTGAGCAGAGATTCATGTGTGGCAGTGCAGTTATCGCTGGAAGAAGCACACTTTCAGTCATCAACACAGCCACACGGACAAGTAGTTTGATCAGAAGGGACTGCCCTACAGGACGTTTACATTTGACATTTTTGACAGGTGGGAGTGAAAAGAGCTTAATCTGGGCTCTGTTTTGAGCCTGTTTAATGAGTATTGTAATCCCCTCCGAAGCCACTCCTTCATTGTATCGTTCCAAGTGGTCTTGTGACAGTCAGGTGAATCATAGCGAGGGGCTAATGTGATTTGATATGTTTATTTGCAGCCTTGTTGATATCTGTGAAATAGAATAATGAGAAGCGCATTCCAACAAGGCCATACAAAGTATGGCTAAGAAAGTGGTGTGTTGTACAAAACTGTCAAAATAAATAAATAATAAAGTACTGTATAACTTAATGTATATTACACGCTTAACATCAGCATTATTCTATTTATCTATCTATTTCATATGTCTCTTGTTGTTTCATTCATCTGAAAAGTACCAGGAGGGAGAGTCGCCATCTCATGATCGCAAGGTTGGCAGATCGGCGGTTCAAGCCCCCGCTGGCCACATGTCGAAGTGTCCTTGGGCAAGACACTGAACCCCGAATTGCTCCCAGTGAGCGGGCCGGTGCCTTGCATGGTAACTTGCTGCCATTGGTGTGTGAATGGGTGAATGAGAGGCCGTTGTAAAGCGCTTTGGATAAAGGCGCTATATAAGTGCAGTCCATACCAGTAAAGAATGAATGCATTGCTAAAATAACTCACATTTAAAGGAACTCAATAATGAAAGACAGGCTTTCTCAGTCTTTGTAAAGAGTGTTACTCTGTGTCTAGGGTGTTGGCCATGTGTTAAGGACAAGTACCATACATATTTGACAAAGACCATAGCATCAGACAAGGAATCTAGAATACTGAAATATCAAGAGATGTAAACTTAAAGAGTGGTTTGCATGAATTTATTGTTTAAAGACTTGTTAAGCATGCACATGTTGATGTGCCACAGTATTAGATCATCTTGTGAAGGCAATTTGTGGATGAAGCATTACGCATCTGTTTTGTTGCTATGCTGTTGGCACTATTTCTGTACTTTTCTCTACAGTATCACTTGATGAAGATCAGCTCATATGATGACATCTTAATGACCCCGCCCAAATCAAAGACAAAGTCAATTATCAAGGGATGTGTCCAAGCTTGCAGTGTTCATAGATCAGTTAAGCAGACACGGTTTGGTGTTGGAGGCATCAGCACGGCAGGTGTTGTGTGTCTAGGAGGAGATCCAGGGGTGCTTGAGACACTGGGCAGCCGTGGCTCTCTTCTCTGAGAGAGGGTGCAGCATGCTGAGGAGGAAGTCACTGAACTGGACCGCCTGCTCCTGCGGCCACTCGAACTTATCCAGCAGGATCTCACACAAACTCCACGGCTTCAGCTTTGAGATGTGCCGCAGCTGCCCTGTAAGGAAACAAGATATTTAGAAGAAGAAAAAAAAACATAGTTTATCTTAAGACAGTTTGTGAGTTTAGAATTCTAAGGTTCTATCTCCGTTTAGGGTAGTTCAGAGATATTGAGCGTCAAAGTTTTTACATTCCATTATGTTTTGTGAGATGGAACCTTTGTATTTTATGAATTACTAACTAAAAAATGTCAACATTTTAAAAAATAACACCACACAGGCATTAATAAACACCTAATGGATCAGATTATGTTAAAAACTCAATTTTCACCCAAAATGGAGATAGAACCTTATAATTCTAAGCTCACGAGCTGTTGCAGGCAAAACACGTTTTATACATTAGTTAGTTAGTATGGAAATCAATATGAATAGATTTACCTTTACAATTGAAATACTTTCTGGAGTTTCTCCCCGAGAGGGCGAATTGGGTAGGGAGGGGTCCGAGCAACTCCATAATGTGAGCAATGTGATCTGGTGGGAGACAGACATGACATACAGACGCTGAACAATATAAAAGCAGCATAGTGGCCATGGAGCCGATAGATAGGTAAAAACATTTGGCTCACTCACAAGAACAGTAGAACGGAAAGATTAAAACATAGATTTCCATAGTTTTTTCTAGTTGTAATCCTTCCTTTCCACTGCTCTTGTGTGTGTGATCAGACATACCTTCCTCCCGAGAGTAGTTGTCCCCTGACTGGGGTTCAAACAGATACTCCCCTGTGGCCAACTCAAATGCCTGTATCAACAAAGCAACACTGATCTCGCTACTATGATTTACAGAATTACATTAGCTAGCACAGTAGCTTGTCTTTGAAAAAAAGAATATAAGCACACTTACATCCAATATATTACAATTGAAGTAGAGAGGAAAACACAATATCAACTGCATTAACCACACTCATGACATATAGTGTCACGGATCTCTTGAATTGAGAATATATGTGACACGTTCAGGTCCTCATGTCGGGATCAGATGTAATGATCGGACTTTTCTTTCGAAAAACAGTGAATAAGTTTCCGCGTTGTTGAAAATCAATGACACATCGCTAGTCAACTAACACAGCTTGTTTTGTGAGCCTGCTAACAATGTAAAGTAGTATTCGGTGAGTAACCCCCACGGCTACCTAGTTAACTATCTTAACTATAACTAGGTAGCAGTGGGGATTACTCACTGAATCCATTGCCTTGCAGTATTTCGGCTGCTTGACTAGTGAGTTTGTGTTGTGATTCTCAACCACGTTGAAACGTAGTTCAGTCTGAACCTTTTGATTGGTTGCCGACTTGCGGACCAAATGATCAGACTGTGTCACACATGTCATTGACATACGGGTGGGTCCAGCGCTCCTCACCATGCATGCAGTACTCCAGATGTCTGCAGGGGTGCCGTAGTCAGCCCCGATCAGGACCTCCACTGAGCGGTACTGACACGTCTGGATGTCCTCTGTGAAGTGTTTGTGCTGGAGCAGACAGATGAAACATATAACAGATGAAACACAGATAATAAAGCACATGTAAAACATAGCTACTGCATGCATATTAACTGTAAACTAGACAGGTACAATTCCTGTAGAAATTGTGAAGTGTGCTTGTCGCCCTCCCCGGGCCACTCCACTGCATCCCCCGGCGAAGACCGCGTTTCTCTAGCTCACCCAGGGGCCGAGCTAACTAGCACTAGCTAACTAGCGCTAAGCACAGGTAGAACATATCTACTGTATGCATATGAACTGTAAATCACACAGTTAATGATTGTGACTATATTCAAGTAGGTTTTGTTCTACTGATAAAAGGTTAACGGAGCAAATGACAACGAGGGTGTATTGTATAATCTCAACTGATGCTGATATTGCTGCAAGTGCCTCCAGGGCTGACCTTTAAAGGGAGATAAAGTGTCACCAGCACCCCCCCCCCCCCCCCCGAATATGAAGGATGTCAGATCAGTAATGTGTCACATGATTTGACACCGCAGTGGGGTTTCTCTGGATTTCATCCTATCCACTCACTTACTTTTAAATACATGCACATGTGTATGTGATTGAAATAAAGCAAATGTACTTCACTTTGCTCCTTTTTATTAAAATGAGGTTTGCTTTCCGTGTCAACATAGCTTTTACCCTGTCAACTCCAAATAATGAAAAAATTTGAAAAAAAATAGTGAAAAAAATCACAAATGCTGAGAAATAACCCTGTGAGTGATCACTCGTTGCCATAGTAACCCAGACTGGAGCAATACTGATGGTACAAGGCCGATTGTGATGTCACTGGCTTTGTGACAAACATACTACACGAGTCATACAGCACAATATCTCTAACCATGTGTGTCAAGAGAGACAACATTGTTGTGGACATATTAAGGAAAATTAGACAAACAAAAATAACTTCTGATTTGACTTTGCAATGAATGAATGAATGAATGGTCTTTATTGTCATTGCTACAGTACAGATACCAAACAACGAAATTTAGGAGGGGTGGCTCCCCTGGTGTTAGGAAAGAAAAAAAAAAAAAAAAAAAAAAAAAAAAAAAAAAAAAGGAGCTGGTTTACATAAATAAAGGCTATGTACACTATCCACTATACTATACTGTACAGATAGACGACTAGGGTTGTCATATTGCACATAGTGTTATTGCACATTTATTTAAAGTGTCGCAGTTTGCAGGCTTGAAATGTACATATTTGTGCCTCACCACTACACCTGATTTTTTTCAGTCCAGCAGCTGCCATCAATCCGTCCAGACTGTCCAGGGCCCAGAACCTAGGTCTTTGCTGTGTTCAGGGCCTGGACGGCCCTGTGGTAGAAGCTGTTCTTCAGTCTGTTTGTCCTTGCGGCCAAGGTCCTGAACCGCCTTTTCGAGGGCAGCCGGGTAAAGTGTTCGTACCCAGGGTGGGTTGGGTCCCTGGAGATCTTGGAGGCCTTCCTGAGACAGCGTGTGTTGTACAGCTCTTCCAGAGAGGGGAGGGGGCGCAGGTGATCTTCTGGGCTGTTCTCACGACTCTCTGTAGCGCATTTTTTAGCGCAAGTTCTGGGCCCAGGACAGTCCGGACGGATTGTATGGCAGCTAGTGCTGAGGCACAAACATGTACATTTTCAAGCCTGCAAACTGTGACACTTTAAAATAATGTGAAAAAATACTCTTTGTGCAATATGACAACCCTAGTTGACTATCTGTGCAGTATAGTACAGTGGATTGTGTACATAGCCTTTATTGATGTAAACCAGCTCCTTACCTTCTTGTGATTTTATGCATCTATGCTTTTTTCTAAAAAAAATTAAAAAAATAATCCCTTTCCTAACACCAGGGGAGCCACCCCTCCTAAATTTCGTTGTTTGGTACTTGTACTGTAGCAATGACAAATAAAGTCCATTCCATTCCATTCCATTTCTCTCCGCGGTTGTGCAGCTGGAGAACCAGTTGCAGATGCCGTAGGTGAGGATGCTCTCCACTGCGCCGCGGTAGAAGGTCACCAGTATCTCCTGCTTGCTGTGTTCCTTCCTGAGGACTCTCAGGATGTATAGCCGCTGTTGTGCCTTCTTGATGGTGGCTTTTGTGTTGTCCTTCCAGGTCAGGTCATCCTGCATGTGCACCCCCAGGAATCGGAGGGTTGAGACTCTCTCCACGCTCTCTCCGGATAGCTGTGGAGACTTCCAGCAGAATATCGCTATCATAATTGACTCTGGATCTGGCTCCACCAGAGCTGGCTTCTCCGGAGATGAGAAGCCCTGAGGTGCTGTGGTCAGGTCAGTGGTCGGATCGGCAAAGGACCAGACAGAATGTTATTTTGGGAACAACATTTCGAGGATTTCGAGGAAAGACGTCATTCTCAAGAAGCCTATCACCAACGGAATCATAACCGACTGGGATTCCATGGAAAAGCTATGGAGTCACATCCTCCATGAGGAGCTGCGGGTCTGTCCCAAAGAGCACGGCATCCTGGTGACGGATCCACCGTTCTCCCCCGTCTCTAGTCGAGAGAAGACAGCTGAGCTTCTCTTTGAGGAGTTTGAGGCCACAGCGATGTACGTCAGCCATCAGACTGTGCTGACCATGTACTCACATGGACAGGTCAGTGGTCTAGTGGTGGACTCTGGGGCTGACTGCACCTCTGTCTCCCCAGTCTACGACGGCTACTGCTTACCCCACGCCACCTCTCACATGAACCTGGCTGGACAGGACGTGACCGACTATCTAAGCAAACTGTTGGCAGAACGTCGTCACGGCCACTCCACTCTGCAGGAGTTCTCTTTGCAGGAGATGAAGAGGCAAACCTGCTTCGTCTCCCAGGACTTGGAAGCAGAGCTGAAGATGGAGGAGGAGGGAGGCCAACCACTGGATTACCAACTCCCTGACGGGACCAGCGTGACCCTGGGTAACAAGTGTTTCTATTGCCCCGAGATCCTCTTCTGCCCGTCCATAGCAGGAGTCTCCCAGGCCGGGGTGCATATCATGGCCATGAACAGCCTGCAGAAGTGTGCCCCCGAGTGGCGAGAGGCCTTGATGGGAAACGTGGTGGTTTGTGGCGGCTCCTCGCTGTTCAGCGGCTTTTCAGAGCGGCTGCAGATGGAGATGAAGAAACTGGCCCCCCGGGAGTCCAGGATCAGAGTGTTGTCTGCAGCTCACCGAGAGTTCTCCTCCTGGCTGGGGGGGTCCGTCATCACCTGCCTCAGTGCTTTCCAGCCCATGTGGGTGCGGAGACAAGAGTACCTGGAAGAGGGCTGCCGTGTGGTGCGCAGAAAATGCTTTTAGAACTGAAAGCTACTAAATTTGTACCAGATAGGCCTGGTGTTTGGAAAAATAAATAATAACGGTATTTATTGTTTATTTATGTTTGTTTATATATTGTTGCACTTTGTATGTTACACAGAGCCTTGACATCATATCCGGGGGACTGCACTGCACGAAACACAGACATCAGGGGGGTCATTTCTAAATCACATGAGGACCCCTGATAATACTAGTCCCATGCGAATAGGGCTTAAGTATTACAACTCTACTTATTCATTCAGTTGTATGTCTGTTACTGTTTTGTCCAGTTAGCCAAATAGCCACTCACCACCCAGCAGGCATTGCCCAGGTCTGCAATCTTGATGAAGATCTTATCAGCATTCTGCGGCTTGAGGGGATTCACAAATAGATCTGATTTACTGAGCCCTGAAACATATCAAAGCCAAACAACACTTAGAAAAGAGACAGATTATTCATTCAACAATTCTGCACCTGTCAAAGGTCGTTTACAGGGAACATACATGTATGTATAGAGCTGAATCTGGACTGAAACTGACCGTGTGGAGAAGACGGTGATGAGGTCTGTTGGTCTTTCTCAGCCGAATGATGTAACAGTATAGATCTAGACCCAGAGGTCGGTGCGAGGCCTGGACAGGAGAGGCTACCTTCCATCGGTGATAAGGCCGAATCAGAGGACACTCCTTCCTCCTGCAGCAGGTTCCGTCTCCATGCGGTATGCACAGGACCTGGCTTAGGGGGAGAGATGGGACCGGTAGCACTATTGGGAGTGGTGACACTAGAGAACGAGACATGAGCTTTGTCCTTCGGCTGGTGGTCAGTTAAACTCCCCTGGCCCTGCAGCTGAGGTTTCTTCTCTTTCCTTGAAACCCTTTTCCTCTGGCTCCTGGAGACCTTCCCGGTCTACCAACACAGTCCGTTTGATAAGGAAGAGTCATCAACATGGAACTTCAAATGTGACTCACTCACAGCTAAATCCAAAGGGAAAATCTACTCGTTCAAAGAAACTCTTACACTCTCATATCATGCAGAAAGAGCAAGCACAAGCTCCAGAGCGAAATCTCGAAAGATGATGAGATGGGTGACATGCAAGGCTTGTTACATATCCATTATGTATAATAGATATCTATTATATATTTATATCTATATTTATATCTATATAAAAGTTTTTCTTTTTCTAAAATGTGTTTTTTTTTTTCCTTTCCTAACACCAGGGGAGCCACCCCTCCTAAATTTCATTGTTTGGTACCTGTACTGTAGCAATGACAAATAAAGTCCATTCCATATATTACATAGTTACATAGATATCTTGTTGCATGTTGTATTATCAATCAAAGTAGGTAAGGACAAGCAACAGATGTCATGAGCAGGTGTAATAGCAGATAGATAATATAAAGACAAAATGCAGTGAAAGAACAATGATAACGTGTAAATAGTTACCATGTGGCATACGGCACACCCGATTCAAAAATGCATTTCGTCATGCAGATTAATAATCGATGCGAATATCTCACGCTTACTCACAACAGGTTTGTGATTGATTACATTTATATGGTGTCCCAGGCACAATCTTAACATTTCTGGTGGTTAGTCAAGATCCAAGTGGATAAGAAATAGAAATAAATCTAATAAATAGCCGGTTCCTCAAGTGATATTGCAAGGTGTTAGACTTTGTTAGATCAATACATCCCCTCATAAGGGCAATAATCATACATTAACCAACAAGCCAGGTAGCCAAAGGGGCCTTCCTAAAGGACAAGATGCTGTGTACGCCGGAAATACCAGAGACATCTTACCCACACCCCAAGATTCTGGAAAACCACAGTCAACTTCCCCAACAAGTTGGACATACTCTAATACCCAAGTTAGACCAGGAGGGTGGAAGAGACACATGACACATGAGGTGATCAACATAGGAACAGAAAAGATGTATGATGAGAAGGAAAATGAATAAACAATTATGTACATCACTGGTAAGTGATTGTCTGAGGTTGACAGAGTCTAAAAGTCTATTAGGATAATACTGAAATGTTGAGTGTTACCTGTTTTTCTTTCTGACTGGTGTTTACTGGAAACATGGTAAGAAAGAAATGTAAATTAAAAACAACCCAAAACATCTCAATACTGTAATAAATGACATTTATTTCTAATTTCTCACTTATAATAATAATAACAATTCATTGTATTTATATAGCGCTTTTCCGAGGCTCAAAGACGCTGAATATAATATATGCATTATATATCACAGGCAGCCCTGTTCCATTTCCATTTTTCATCAACACATGATTTGCATCTCCCTGTCTCAAAATAGAATAAGTGAAACAGACAAGAGCACTGACACAAGACAAGCTCTAACACGCTTTACTAACCTGAGGAGCTGGTGGGAGCTGGGGACACTGGCGGCAGCGTCCACAGCTTGGTGTTGACTGCCAGTTCCTGGATGAAAACCTCGTCCACTCTCAATAGGATGTTCTCTGGCTTGATGTCTGTGTGGATTATCTTGCATTTACTGTGCATATAATCCAAGCCCTGGAGAATCTAGAGGACAACGAAAAGGAGATCATTGGCCATCATTCAAATCAAATCAAATCAAATGTTATTTGTATAGCGCATTTCTTACAAGATGCAACTCAATGCGCTTCACATAATAAACATTCTCAGTCAATCAATCAATCAATCAATCAATACTGACAGAGCCGCAAGCAGGCAAAAGTAAAAACCTGTACACTATGTAGCCAGGAAAATTCCCTTGCAGCCCTCTACACATAGAGCGACTACTAGCCAGTTTGCCTACCAGCACCCAGCGGTGGGCCCCCACACCCGCCCCCGGGGGGGCCCCCGCCACCCCACACACCCAGCCCGCCCCACCACCAGCACACCCCGCCCAGCCAAGCAAGCACAGACCATAAAGGCCCCGCACAAGGACGGCCAAGCAAGTGACATTGACAAAAAACTGCTGTGCATGATAGAATGCAGGGGAGCAAATGTAGCACCTGTCTGAGGATGGTCTTCACACAGGGCAGAGGGAGGCCAGTGTAGTTGGATTTGATGATCCACTTCAGCAGCTGGTGGCCCAGCACTTCCAGAACCATGCATACATCTGAAACACGGCTGAGTCAAGGAGATCTCACTCACATGGGGTACAAATAAAAACTTCACTGTCCAAGAAAGACAATTCGGTTGTTAAGTCTGACGTCAAACGTGACGTTTAGCAATTTCTGGGTCCAAACCAGAAATTCCCCGCACCAGAGTACCAGTGTACTAAAGCGGTAGAATGACTTTTTTTTAGACTCGGATATATTCATACAACAAGGGACACAGCACTTTCCAGTTTTTCCCATATTTGTCAGCGTCTTTGAGCCTCGGAAAAGCGCTATACAAATATAATGAATTATTATTATTACTGAGGCATTTCGAAGAGAGCGCCTCAGCCAACTTTGGACCCAGAAACATGTCACGACTTAACAACCGAATAGGATGGGGGTAATAGGAGATGATAACCACAAAATTGCATATAAGTAAATATAAGTAAATATCAGCCCTTTCAGCATCCTGACACATTTTAGAAGATAGTAGCAGTTGGGGATTTTTAAGGATACGCTCTCCATTCACTCCAGAGATTTTGAAGTCATCAATGAGCTGTACAACAGTCTCTCGTTTAGGATCAGTTGGGTCACTGTCCCTAACCTATGAACAGTTGGTCACAGGACATTCGCGTATTAGTACTGTATAAAACAAATGCACACTTCAGTGAAACATAAACCGGGGGAACACACACATCAATTAGTACACCAGTGTACTGTAGTCATTTAATAGAATTTCAGAAATTGCTTTACGGTAATAGAAATTAAGTGGTTTTAGTGACTGAACTTTGGTTTATGCAAAGGCATCTTAAATAATAGAAGCATCTTATTACACAGATAACATGACATGGAGTAACAGGGGGACACATGGGTACACTAACACATTTCAGAAGTTTGATCTCATCCAAAGCCGTCTCTGTGAAGGTTGGAGCACTCTTCACCAACTTCAGAGCCACAAAACGCCCTTTCCTGAACATACAAACACTATATGAATAACTTGCTTTAACTATCATAACAATAATCAATGTATTCTTCCTGGTAAGTACATTCTGTTGGATTTTGTGTATGAAATGTGAATTGAATAAAATCTGTAAAACTGAAGGGCTATCGATGACAAGAATAATGTCATCCCAAACTTACTCCATGTCCCAGCAGAGCCACACAGTAGAGAAGTGACCCCATCCCAACTTCTTAACCACCTGGTAACGATCAATGAATATCTCTCCAATTTCCACTGGGTAATACCCACCTACGATATACAGAGCAACCTAAACTATTTGAACAGACTCTTTAATACAGATGATTTTCTTTTATTATTTGGAATTAATTAATTAATTATTGAATTAATGATTATTCGGTAAATGTCAAGTGTTGTTGGGATGAAATACCTATGCAGTAATCCGATGGATTCTCCTGTTCCTCGTCATCAGATCCCAACAGCTCATGTGAAGAGGGGTTCAACAGGGGCGGGCTGACTGGGAGGGATGGCTTGATGGTAAGGGGTGGGGCGGGGGTAGTGGGTGAGTTGGGAGTAAGGGGTGGGCTGGGGGTAATGGGTGGGTTAGCAGTAAAGGTTGAGTTGGGGTCAGCTGGTGAACTGAGGGAAAGGACAGATATTGCAGCAGCATATCCAGATGAGGGCGCACTGGACATGGTTGCAGGTTGCTGATGAAGTTGATGATGACAAGGCAAGCAGGTCAGGAGATGTTGATGATGATGTTGTACAGTATAGTAGTACTATAGCAAAAAGACATCAATGTTCACAATTAATTTCAGGTAGGAACATAGTAAAGGTGTGTAAAATAGTTCACAAAATGTAGGCCAACTATTAAAATGTGCACACAAACATTTAACATATAGTATAGTAAGTTCTGGGCTGGCATCTGCAGGGGCAACTGCATGCTTATTTTTAGCTGGGTTTCAATGAATGGCATGTCAACGTAAATAGCTCTTCAAAGCTGGCCTGTGTGAAACGGTGACTCTCTCTGCTAGCCTAGAGACGTTTTGAAACCAGTGATCGAACTAGATAACGGTGATGTAAAGTAAAATCAAAACAATAAAATCAAAACAACAAACAACCACCCCCCCTCCCCCCGTAGATAAAGGTCATGTTATGGTCAAGTGTCTTAAACACAACCAGAACCAACCCCAATCCCCAACACCTATTTCTTGGACAGCAGCATTAGGACCTGGAGAACTCATATTCAACAACATATAAAATATATATCTATATTTGTAAATATTCTGTCATAATAAATGGAGTTGTTAGTAAGCTAGTGAATGATTAACAATGGCCTAAACTGTCATTGTGAGTAAGCTATAGCTAGCCTAGCACACTTCTAAACAACTAAACAACAACAATCTGCAAAACTCGTCTTTGAAGTTTTGAGATCAGACGCTCGGCTCGACTACAAGTTTTAAGCTTTAGAAAAATATAAATACCTCCCTTATGGAGATTATTGTGATCATTACGGAGAAAATAAGATGTCAAATGAACCAGCAAACATACTCACAAACAAAATACAGCTATGGGACACAGCCGATTTGACAGCTGAAAGTTAGGTGCGTTCCTTCAACGGACAGTCTGTTCCCGTGCGTGCGTGTGTGCCCTGTTCCCTGTCCCCCTTTGAGAAGGACCGAGGGGCTGAGAGCTCCGGTCAGTGCCGATGTCCCGTCAGATAGAGTTTCCTTGTCAAATAGTGTCACCGATCTGTTAGAAAGAGTGTGTTTTAAAGTGAGTAATCTAAAGAAAATGAGTGTAGATGTCAATGTTAGTGGCTTACACTGATGCTACTTTCATAATGACTAATTACGGTTATTATTATTATTATTATTATTTTTATTTGATACCATGATATTTATT
>NC_137685.1:6062076-6094576 GCF_963989245.1 Nansenia antarctica | reverse complement strand
TCTAAATATCAGGCAATAGGTCTCAAACAACTGAAATATATGAATTTCATTTGAGGCATTTCTGCTAAAAGTTAGCCTTGTGATACTCTATGAAAGTCTATGAACTGCAGAATGTAAACATAACTGGACACAGTGTTAGATTGCTACAAGTTGCAAAACAAGTTAACCTTGGGGCGAAACAGTCCACATATTGACCATTAATTAAAGGGATGTTCCACTTCTTGAAAATGTTTTCCTCGTTTGGCCCTGACCTGTGATTAGCCCAGACAGTTTTTATTTCCTATTTTTGACCCCGTACATTATTTCCATTCTGGAAATATCCCCAAAACACCTGGCAGACAATCAAATCCAACCGATACAGTACAATATATGCCAGAATCCCTATCTGAAGACTGCATTAAATTCCTGAAAAGTAACTTTGCGTGCCCCGCGGTGGTGTAGCGGTCTAAGCACTGGCCACTAGTGCAAGCTGCCCACCGGGGACTGGGATCGTATCCCAGCTCGCCAGATCCGGATATGGCTGGGGCACACACAGGGAGCGGCATATTGGGCGGCCGCTCCCGAGGGCGGTATAGGAGTATTTCCGGACAAGGATCCGTCGCGCAACAGCGCCCCCGGGGTGCCGGAATAACAGGTGCTGGGCTCGAGGAGCCAGTCAGCTAGTCTGCCTGGCGGCCTCTTCTGGGACTGCCGGCCACGGGGTCGTGCGGTGGATCCTTCGCAATAGGCAGGGGATAATTGGATGCTAGGTTGGGTTCAATTGGCTACCAAATTGGGTGAAAAAGGGATAAAATCTGGAAAAAAAAATAATAATAAAAAAAAGTAACTTTGCTACACTGTAATACATGTTTGCATTCTGTTATCATGGTCACAAAATGCTTAAGTCACTTTTCAAAACAAGTAATGCATACAAAGTCTTCAGAGGGGGATTCTTGGGGCCCAAAATTACAACTCAGTATATCAGTAAGCAAACACTAAAAACTGTCTGAGCTGATAGACTATAGCCAGGGCCAGACCAGGTAAAGTTTTTTAAAAAGTGGAACATCTCGGACCTACCAGTCCGGTCTGTCTCCAAAACCGACGAGCATCTTCAGTTATGTTTACATCCTGCAGTTTACGGTGTATGGACTTTCATAGCGTACACACTTGTAAATGTAGGTTACCAACCACCGCTGTTGCTGAGAATAGATTGGGATTCAGTACAGTAGTGTCTCACAAATAGATATACAAAAATGTTATAAGTTCATAAATATACAATATATAGTTTGAATAAATTAGCTTTAGAGCTAAATGTATATATTCATTTTATGTTTTTAGTACTTACAGACATAAGAACATCACCTGAAAAAAATACTTTTACGACCCCCAATGCACAGCAGTTTGGTCATCGATTTCAGGTTTTACTAGCTGGAAGAACTTCACACACTAACTATCGAATGTGAAAACACCAACATTTCAAACATCCACAGGGAGGATGTACGTACAGTATATGAGAAAAAAAAGTCATTCAAAACGTCTACAACTTGTTTGTAGATGGTAAAAAAAAACATGACATTCATGAGTCTAGAACTTTTGTTTTCTCAAGTGGAGAGACACTGTACAGTATGACCATGGTTAGCATCAGAGGCATAAAGGGTTTACAAAAGCTACTGTATTTTATTCATTTTGTCAGATGCACCACAATGATCAATAAAGTAATACACCATGTTAATGCTACCAGTTATTACTGAAGAAATAACCAAGATTTCCAACCCTTTTTTTGTTAATTATGCCCCTCTATTTGCACTCTAGATACACAAGAACAGACACACACATCATGGGAAGCTTTTCAAAAGTAAGTCCATATTATAGATCAGAAACATTCAAAAAACGTATACCATATGAAAACTATGAATTGCTAAATCAATACACAAAAGTGTTTTGGAAACAAAGCAAAAATATGAAATCTAATATCTGACATCAGACCTGCTCATGCCATTATCAAACGCTCCCCTTCTATTTAGACCCCTTTTCCTTCTTTACACATTCACAACCAGGGTATATACAGGAATCTTGAGGTTAATTTCAATACCTTTCTAAGACCTTGTCAATATTTTTCCAGACCTCACCGCCACTTGGAGCTGTAACCGTTTACATCAGTGACACCTTTCACTTAACAGTTTTAGTTTGCAATAGACTAGACCACTATCATACAACAGACTTTCTTTTACTAAACTTTTACTAAAAGTTTTTAGGACTCAAACTCTTTGCACAGAGTCTAATTCAGAAAAATACCTACAAAATTCAAGACCTCATAAAATCGTGATAAGACTTTTTAATACTTATTAAGGGTCTTGGTTTTCCCAAAGTTGATTTATCAACTTTCAATACTTGTCAAGACACCGCGGATACCCTGACAACACTTCAGTAGGGAACCTTTTTTTTAAATCGGATTATCTGCCGTTTTTTTGTATGACCCAAATTGGCTTATTCCATCTAGAATCTATCATGTTGTTACAATCCTATGACAAAACTTGACACTGGTAAAATACGAGTTTGAAACTATCATGTCCTCTATCGTTACATAATCTCCAAAACACCCTAAGATGATCACCTGTAGTCGTAGACCCTAGACATGAACTTGAACACCATGGTAACACTTTCCTTATTTGCGTAAACTAGGTACCCTGTGTTAAACCCTTTCATAGTTTCTGTGTGTTCTATAGTGAAGAGTTCTCACTGAGTTCTGTGTGTTCTTTGCCTTGCAACAGCTTAAGCTTGCTTTTAAGGGGTTAAGGCTTAAGTCAAGACATTCATAAAGTGCTCTGTATGACACTGGCAATGTGTTGAAACGGAATGTAGAAAAATATTGAATATTGACAATGAATTAGGAATGAAAGTCAATAACAAAGGGTTGAGTTTTTGTTAAAACAAGGAGGGTACACCTGTTTCTCAGCCTTCACTATTTCAATGTATGTCCCCTATTTATTTAACAAACATGAAAAATAGAAGGTACAGTTGAGATATGAAGAAATGTTTTGATAGGAAGATGGGCAGATGAGATATGTTATTGTCATCTATATATTCATGTTAACAGGTACAATTACACATTCACTGGTGTCTCTAAATACATTTCGATGATATGAGTTCATATAACATATTTTTGTCGATCACAAGACTAATGAGCAATACATTTCTTCCTTCATATTCCGTTCTTTATATCTCAGAAGATACAAAATGGTAATTTAGTATATATACTATATTCTGTAAAAAATTATACCGTGGGAGATTTGTCTGGGTAAGTAGGGAGGATTGTATTACTTGAGTTTTGTCGAATTATAGAATTACAGTATACAGTACTGCAGTAGAACAATGTCATTTTTCAGATGCTCCAATGATGTTAGTCAGCTCAGCTCCAGTGCAAATCCACTTATTAGTCCTGGATCTAAGGTCAAAACATTGTCATATGTTGAGCTCAATTATAATACAGGGCATTCAGCGAGGCTTTACGCACTTTATCAGCTACAGGTTAGTTTGATTAGTCCAGTCTTTTTCTGCTGAGGTTGTAATGTTTTTCTTAGCTTCTGAGGTCGTGTTATAATCAGCTCCTTGGTATACATTGTTCGGACCTGTGTGTGGTGAGTGTGTGTGTGTGTGTGTGTGTGTGTGTGTGTGTGTGTGTTTCTGTGTTTGTGTGTGAGTAGGTGTGTGTGTGTGTGTGTATCATTCTGCTACTTTAGACCAAAGTGCCTGGGTCAGCACTGGGCTCCTTCGGAGTCACTTCTTGCATCTGAGGGTGAAGGGGCTCCTGATAGAGTGAGAACTCCATCGACCTGTCACGGAGAGAGGGAGAAAACCAATCGTGAGCTTAGAATGATAAGGTTTTATCTCCGTTTAGGGTCGTTCAGAGATATTGAGCGTCACAGTTTTTACATTCCACTATGTTTTGTGAGATGGAACCTTCGTATTTTATGAATTACTAACTCAAAAATGTCAACTTTTTAGAAATAACACCACACAGGCATTAATAAACACCTAATGGATCAGATTATGTAAAAAACTCAATTTTGACAAAAATGGAGATAGAACCTTATAATTCTAACGTCACGCAACGTCGAGCTCAACAAACAAGTGCAATCAAAGGAAACGGTAACACACTACTGAAGCGTGACGTGCACCTGTGTGAACGGGGACCTCTAATCTCTAACAAACGTACCCAAAGCAGATCGATACTCACCTCCCATGCAGCGGGTGGCCGTGGAAGCTGGCCGACTGGGGGATCTGAGACCTGTGAAAGTTGTGTGGGTCTCCTCCTTGGACAGACTGGGCCTGGTGCACCAGCGGGTGGGGGTGCGAGAGGCGAGAGACCCCCGCGTCGTGCCCCTTCGAGGTGGGCACGGGAGGGTAGCCCAGGGCGTTCCTCAGGTACCAGTCTCGGAGCCCCTCCAGCGCCAGGGCTTTGTGCAAGCTCCGCGTGGAGTCCTCCGGGGTGGGCAGGGAGAACTGGGGGGGGGGCCCCCTGCGGCTGAACGAGGAGCCGGACGACAGCTCAGTCTGATAGGGGTGGGGCAGGTTGGGGATGGAGATGGAGGACGTGGTGGAGCTCGAGGCAGGGTGGAGGAGGGGGGGTTCGTAGGCAGAGAGCAGGATGGTGTCCTGCTGTTGCTGCTGCTGCAGGGGGATGAAGGGCCCGCAGGACTTGGTCCGGGTGACTTTGACCCGGCGCGGCTCGGCCTCGGAGTCGCGGAGCACCATGGGGCTGTAGGGAGGAGCCGTGCTGGGCAGGTGCACCTGGGAGTGGGAGAAGCCGTTGGCGTGAGGGGGCGCCGCCGCGGTGGAGGCTCGAGGGGAGGAGATGTCCTGCCAGATCCGCCCTGTCGACTGGTACAGCTGGTGCTGCACCTGCACCCTCTGCTGCTTCCCCCAAATGTAATCCATCAGGAGCTCGTTGTAACCCCCTCCGGCCCCTCTGCCCCCCATGGAAAGACGCATCTGCCCCTGCTCTGCGGAGCCGTCCAGGTGTCTCTCCGGGCTGTCCAGGTGGATGTGTCTGAGTTTGCCGTCGGTGAGGGTCTCGGAGCTCTTATAGGGTCCTCCCCGGGGGGGCATCCCGTTTCGGAGGGTGGGGTCCTCGGGGAGACTGGAGCGGTCGAGCAGGGCCTCAGAGCTGTTGCTGCGTCGGGCGCGGGCACTGTAAGGGCAGCCTCTGCGCTCCGAGGAGGACCCCTCCTGGGCCAGCGGCACCATGTGTGGAACGTCCAGGCTGCCAGACCACTGGTTCAGCGCAATCCCCCCAGAGACATCTGATCTGAAGGAGAGACAGAGAACAAACAGCATAGAGTCGATATTTACATTTACATTTTTGGCATTTAGCAGACGCCTTATTCCAAAGCGACTTACAATCAATACATTTGAATACTAAGCATGTGAATCAGCAGTCCACTATTCGTTGCAGGAAGAGTACTCTAGCTCGGGCCCGGGGCCACTGATAGAAGGAACAACCTTCTCCCTATTATCGCCTTCTACTAAACCTTTTTTTTATTTTATTTATTTTTTTATATTACTGGAGAAACTGAGAAACAGTACAAGGGGGGCAATAGAAGTTCTTAGGGACACAGTAGAGGGGAAAGCGGGTGTCTTTAGGAGACGTAGTGGTGAGGGTCAGAAGATGTCTCAGGAGGATCAGTTAAGATGTAACCTGAAGAGATGGGTCTTCAGTCTACGACGGAAGATGGGTAGTGACTCTGCCGTTCTGACAGCCGTGGGGAGCTCATTCCACTAGCGGGGAGCCAGTGTTGTGAAGAGACGTGATCGGGCAGCCCGACTGCTGTGTAGAGGAGGTGGGGCCAGTCGGCCAGCCGAGGTGGAGGAACGGAGTGAGCGGGCAGGGGTTTGGGGGGTTACCATTTCCTTCAGGTAGGCAGGGGCTGTCCCTTTAGCTGCCTGGTATGCAAGCACCAGGGTCTTGAATCTGATGCGAGCTGCTATCGGGAGCCAGTGCAGGGTGCGAAGGAGAGGGGTGACATGCGAGTATTTGGGGAGGTTGAATACCAGCCGGGCAGCAGCATTCTGGATGAGCTGCAGGGGTCTAATGGCTGAAGCGGGGAGCCCAGCCAGGAGTACATTGCAGTAATCCAGGCGGGAGATGACCAGTGCCTGGGTCAAGAGTTGCGCTGCCTCTCTGGTAAGGAATGGTCGTATCCTTCTGATGTTGTAGAGGAGGAATCTGCAGGAGCGAGCCGTTGCTGCAATGTTCTCCGCACAGGATAGTCGGTTATCCAGGATCACTCCAAGGTTCTTGGCTGTCAGGGAGGGGGTTACAGTAGAGTTCTCCACTGTGATGGAGAAGTCTTGGAGAGGGCAGGCTTTCCCGGGGATGAAGAGGAGCTCGGTCTTGTTAAGATTGAGCTTGAGATGGTGGTCAGCCATCCAAGTTGAAATGTCAGCGAGACATGCTGAGATACGGGTTGCCACGTGTACATCAGACGGGGGGAAGGACAGGAAGAGTTGAGTGTCGTCTGCGTAGCTGTGGTAGGAGAGCCCATGTGAGGAGATTACCGAGCCAAGAGACTTGGTGTAGAGGGAGAAGAGTAGGGGCCCTAGGACGGAACCCTGGGGAACTCCAGTGGAGAGGGTTCGTGGAGAAGATAGCGATTCTCTCCAGGTCACCTGGTAGGAGCGGCCCGCCAGGTAGGAAGAAAACCAGGAGTGTGCGGTGCCAGAGATGCCCAGGTCTGAGAGGATGGAGAGAAGGATCTGGTGATTGACTGTGTCGAAGGCAGCAGACAGGTCAAGGAGAATGAGAACAGAGGAGAGGGAGGAAGCTTGGGCAGAGTGGAGGGCTTCCGTGACAGCAAGGAGAGCAGTCTCAGTGGAATGCCCAGCCTTGAAGCCAAGCGATATTGGAGGTGGATCAGAATCAGAATCAGAATCAGAATCAGAATCAGAAGACTTGCCATGATGTGAACATGTTAGGAATTTGGTTTGGTACAGTGGAGCGCAGTTTACAACAGGACAGGTGCAAGACAGGACAAGACAGAATAAAACCAACATCAGTGCAAAAAGTAATAAATAAATATAAATATAAGAAGTGCAAAAAGTGCCAAAAGATCAAGTGTTCAGGTCAAGACAGTCCATAGCTCTCTGAGTGGGGGTGGAGGGAGGGTAGATAGATGGGGGTCAGGTCGGGGGGGGGGGGGACACCAGCAGCATTTAGGAGCCGGATTAAACGGATTAAAGCCGGATTAAAATACACACGTTGCATTTTTCACGCTAAAGAATATCTACGTTTGAATAATAAACTGTAAATCCAGTGAGTGCACTATTACATTTAATGGATAATAGACACCTAGATAATAATAATAGCATGCAGTTAGCCAACACGGTACTAATCCTACCACAACAATCAAGTCTCTGACTGTTCACCAAATAAATCATCGTGCCATTTTGTCAGTGTAGTGGGTGTGGACCCGTGGATGTGCTGCATTAGGCAGAGGCGTTGGACCAGAGAAACGGTACCTGACATGAACACTGATAGGGGCCGTTCGAGCCAGGAGGGGTGTAGCCGGAACACTCCTGCCTTCGACATTAGACGAACTTCTGGGTAGAGAATGACTAGGGCTATAAATACACAAATGCATAGTATTAGACATAAAAGGACAAGGGAGTGCTTCCCGTGCATGCATATACACGCACGCTAATGTGCACAAACACACAAACACACACACATACACACACACACACACACACACATTCACACACACACACATACACACACACACACAAACACACACACACACACACACACATATACACACACACATACACACACATATACAGACACACACACACAAACACACACACACACACACACACACACACACATTCACACACACAGACACACACACCCATACACACACTCATATAGACACACACACATACACACACACACACACACACACACACAGACACACACACAAACACACACTCATATACACACACACACACACTCACACACAGACAAACACACACAGACACACACACACAAACACACACACAGAAGCAGGATGCTGTGTGTGTCAGCCTCGCTGACAGTACCTAATGGAGCTGGTGACAGAGTTGCGGCGCGTCCTCATCTCATAGTAGATTTCCACGGGGGAGAGTTTCCTACAGACCCGGTGGTCCGGGCTGCCCAGGGTCAGCCGGGGCTGGGACAGGGAGCGGTGGTCCGCAGCAACGCTGGGAGACGACTCCTCTGTGGGGAGGAGACCATGGGGGGGGTTTTCTACAGTATGTAGGCCTAACTCACTCACACAGTTCGTGACGTTAGAATTATAAGGTTCTATCTCCATTTTTGGTCAGAATTGAGTTTTTTACATAATCTGATCCATTAGGTGTTTATTAATGCCTGTGTGGTGTTATTTTTAAAAACGTTGACATTTTTTTGTTAGTAATTCATAAAATACAAAGGTTCCATCTCACAAGACATAATGGAATGTAAAACCTTTGACGCTCAATATCTCTGAACTACCCTAGACGGAGATAGAACCTTATCGTTCTAAACTCACGAGTTAACAACAGAATAAACAGCTCGTTCTCTTTCATGACAATAAGCAGACGGCCGTCTGAGGAGGACAAATCTGATTTTGCGTTCCTTTCATCATTTTGCGAACCGAATTGTGATCTGCCATCCAGTCACTGTGAATTAGAAACGATGAATGTGAACAAGGGGAAGAAAGAAATCCCATCTCCGTGGCCTCTCTGACAGAACAATGGCACTTGCCTTTACAGTTTTTTCCCAGTATTTGGCAAGCCTGTGATGTTGACCTATATATGGCCAGTACAAAAGGAACAAACAAAGATAACTTTCCCAGTGATGTTGAAACGGGCAGCAGAGAGAGAGTATTTGAAAATCCAGCTGACTCACCATTGTCATGGGATGTTGAATCTGACATGGAGCTAGTACTCTCTGACATCACAGTGTCCTCTGGAAAAGAACACACACACAACAAACACTTTCTCACAGCAGATAATCGACAGGTTATCAAAAGGTCAAGAACCTTTCAAATGACACGTATACAAATCATATCCTGTGTTAGACCCCCACATCTCTCAACGAAGAAACATTGAGTAGAAGGACTTTATCTATGTTAGATTTCAACATTTATGCAGGTTGTGTGTGTCTATGTTTGTGATCTTTGTTATTGTATGTTTCTCTTTCTTTGTCTTTTGTTGTTTTTTCTTTGATAATGGTATATAAAAATGATAATAAAAATATTGTGAAAAAAAGTAAATCGGTGCTTGTTCTAAAATAATGTTTGGTACAAAAGAGGTTGTGGTGCACTACTGTCTTACCCGTGTGGCACCCCCGGTGGACAGTCCTCTTACTGTTCGGGACATTTCTGTCTGAGTCTGAGTGTCGGTACAGAGCGCCAGTGAAGAGCGCTTTCATCTGCCGTCTCTGGCATATCTCATCCTACACAGAACCAGAACACAGCCAGCCGTGAGTTGACGACACACAGTACCACAGTGTCAAATGCTCTGATCATAATCTTATTGGACTATTATTACCTCTCCTTTGGTGTTGGTGGCCAGCCCGGCCCTGCGCTGTACCAGGGGGGGTCTCTCTCCCGTCTCCAGGGGGAAGGAGCGAGGGAGCTTCCCTGTCAGCTCCTGCAGAGGACATTCAGAACCGGAATTAGAATCAGAACCAGAATCAGAATTAGAATCAGAATCAGAATCAGAATCAGAATCAGAACCAGAATTAGAATCAGAATCAGAATCAGAATCAGAATTAGAATTAGAATCAGAATCATTGCTTTTATTACATCCAATGTACTGGTACACAGAGTAAAATTCTTAGGTTCAGGTTCTTCGACATTGGCATTGCAGCAGAATACAAAATCAACAATGATAGAATAAGTAATGACATTCATATGACAGAATTAGCACTCTGCCATGAAGGAAAACGTTAGATCATGCAGTAATAATAACAAACCTAATAAACAGTTAACTGCTAGTCTCAAGCCTGTCGTTCTCTACTTTAGTTAATTGTGCTAAAATAGATAACCCTAACCCTAACCCTTAAACTAATATAACCATGATAATAATACCCAGATTTTTGGTTATCAGAGTAATATTATTGAAATGGCTCTGCTTCGAAACTTAAAATCAACTGATTTATACACAGTGAGTAAGTAAGTAAAGCTTTATTTATATATCGCCTTTCGTACATGAAATGCACAGGCATCTAAAAGCATAAATAACCCTATTGTGTAGAGTAAGTGAAAGCAGGAGGGGTGTGTGAAACAGCTGTCAGTGAAAAGCTGAAGCTGCTGCCTGGTATTTCTGGCTCTGCCTCTGGAGAAATCAAGCAAACATTGTTATGCTGCAACATTTTCCATGACTATCGCAGCTCTGTAACAAAAAGAAGAAGTAGCCAAACATTCTTTTCATCTGTGAAAAACCAAACACAGCGAGCCTGTGATTTACCGTTTCAGACGATTCGGGTTTACGTCCCTGTATAAACTGTTTTAAACTGATCTGCAATTAAAAAGATTAAAACGACATACTCATGCGGGCATGTTTGTGCGTCGCGATAATCGGCACCTCTCGCAAAAACGTAGGTGTGTGGATCAATACCTGTCTGCTCTAAAGCCGTACTGAGATCAAGAGATAAGGGGAAGCTAAACTAACCGCCTCCAGCAGACAGACTTGTCTCAGCTCCCCCACGCGGCTGTTCAGGAGCGCCTCCAGGAGCTGCTTCCTCTCCTGAAGCGCAGATATGCGCTCTGCTTGCAGCTTGCTGTCCTGAACATCTGCACACACAGAAAGACATTCATGGAAGACACAAAACAACAAATACATCAAACATTTATGATCAATCCAACACTCAAAGGCACGAATTTCAGTGAATGTATGTAAGTAAGTAAGTAAGTAAGTAAGTAAGTAAGTAAAGCTTTATTTATACAGCGTCTTTCGTACATGAAATGCAACTCAAAGCACTTTACAATAGATGAATATATAAAGTCCCATAAAAAGCTGCTAAACAATCATTTTTGGATGTTGTTTTTGGATGTTGTCAGCAGACACTCATTGGTTAGATAATACTATAATCCTTAATTAAGCTGTATGTATGCCAACCATTAGTGTTTCACACATACAGTACATTCCCCGGACAGTTCCCCAGAGGGCAACACAAATAGGACAAGCCAGAGTTAATTTACAAACAATCTGATGCTTGTTCAGACATATACTGTACCAGTGTGAACTTTAGTTTTAGTGCTTTGGTCCAAAATAGACTAAATGTGTGAAGGAACATTCCCCTAAAATAAAATAGATTGTGGTTTCCAGACTCACCTGGAGCCCCCAAACCCATGGATGTGATAAGGCGACCTTTGACCTCCATGTGGTGTAATTCCCGAGGCCTTGTAACTCAAACCTCCAGCCAGTCAAAACATCACCTGCTGCGAGAAATGCTATGGTTGAAGAACACAAATTTGGGCCACATCTTGAGCACAATTTGGACTTAACATTACAATTCATCTCACCTTGAAGTTCCAGTCATGTATTCTGAGGAGGTTCAGACTCAGGGCTTTCATTTTCAGCTAGGCAGCAAGAAATCTGCAGCAGTGTTTCTCCCACTTTGGTTCCTAACACTGAAGTACCCCCGGTCACCACTAGAGGGTGGCACTGCGCCTCTCTTCACCCGTCTACTGCTGAATCCTGAAACGAGACAGATACCTTTTATTTCTCAATTTCTCTCTCTGTGTACCACAAAAGAAGAGATTTGGTGAGGCTGCATTCTCACTTTATGCACCCAAATTGTGGAATGCACTGCCAGTTTACATTAGGGATACAACCTCAGCAAATATGTTCAAGCCAAGACTAAAAACCCATCTTTTTAATATTGCCTTTAAATGACTAAATAATTAAATTAAGATTATAAAAACCCATCCTTTTAATATTGCCTTTAAATGACTAAATAATTAAATTAAGATTATATAATGATTAAAGCACATTGAGCTGCAACATTTGCAGGAAAAGCGCTATACAAATACAGTTATTATTATTATTATTATTATTTCCATTTTCTATACAACAGAACCTGAGTAGGACTATCATTGATGTAAAATATCATCAGTATGTTTGTGTGAAGACAAGCCTAGACTATCTTTAACACAACTCAAGTGTTATGCTAAAAAGCTACAAATAATAACATATTAGCGAGTGAGGCTACAGTACCTCAATTTATTTCAGCCCGACAGAGGTGAACAGGTCTTAAAGTCTTTAAATCTTTCTCAAAATAACATTTTAAGCCTCCAATTAAATTGCAAGGATGAGAGAGACAGAGGAAGAGTATCAATAATGTATGGAGAAGACCAGATGGAGGGGAAACCTAAACCCCTCTGTGTTTCATGTCTCAATTACACAAAGGTACATAATCCACACAAAACAACAGAGAGGACTTGTTAATGAAAGTAGAAACAAGATGTTTTGATGATGTTTTCTCTCCAACACAATATCCGCAGCCGTAAAAACAGAATTCTGCTTTGTAGTGCTTCCTAAACAAGTCTTTACAATGTTCTTGTGCTGACAAAACCAGTGTCCAAGGCCAGACCCCAGGAACAAGACATGCCCCACAAGAAGCCCCCTTCATTTCCAGAACATTACCCTTTAGGCTCACATAACCATTCTGTCAAGTATGCAAGTGGTATTGTTTCACATTCCATGATGGTTTGGTCCAAATCAAGCCTTTCTTCTCTTCATATTTCAAAAAGGGGCATGCAACTCTAAAACCTCCTCCCTCAGACTCAAACATCTCTGCCCTGAACAAACCTGTTGCTGTCTGCTACATAATAGAACACTTCTACCAAGAACAATACACACACACACACACACACACACACACACACACACACACACAAAAGTCCTCCTGGGCAAATACAATGTTAAAGTGCGCCGCACTGTAGTGCAACAACACTTGTTACCTAACCCACAAAAAAATATTATTCACCACTTTTAACATTCCACTTGAAAGAATACAAGTGTCCAGGGCAACCAAAGCATCCCTCTTCAATCTAATGAATTGCAATGTGATGCTCAGTTCACACAGGAGCAGACTTAGGAGCAGATGGTAGTCTTGGAAATGAACCGGTCATGTTTGCTGTAGTGAGTCACTATGTGACCTCCCACTGACAGACAAAGAGCAGCCTTTAAAACCAACAACACAGACACAGTAACGATCCACTGCAGCCAGCTGATGGTCAGACAAAGCCCTTCATCACAGAACCCACTCCAGTCAATCAATGATCACATTCTTCAACCACTGTCTTTGCCTTCACTAAAGAGGACACCTTTTTGATGGGGGTGTTACAAAATACTGTCTTAATTCTAAACAATGTAATAATAATAATAATAATAATAATGCATTTTATTTGTATTGCACTTTTCATTCCAAAGAATCTCAGAGTGCTACAGAGAGAAAAAAACAACAACCGTAAAAACATACGGTAATAAGTTAAAAACAAAACAACCTAAAAACATAATAAGTTAAAAACATTAAAAAGATATATAATCACAAGAATGAACACAGGTTCAGCAGTCAAAGGCCTTTTTGAATAGGCCTGTCTTAAAAGAGTCCAGGCTCTGTACTGCCCTTAGCTGGCTAGCTGTTCCACGGGAAGGTGCCATTGAAATGGGGTTTTAAGGACAAATGTGGGAGGGATGGGGAGACAGGCTTGTTATTGAAGGAGGGAGGAGGGATGGGGAGACAGGCAGGCACAGTTTGGTCTTCAGATCAGGTCTTCTAGAAGGGTGAGGGCATGACTGGAGCCAAAAGGCAGTCAAGGCTTCCATGGATGTTTCCCCAACAGTTTACACAAAATGGACTGACTTCTATAGCGCCTTATTCCAAAGCGCTTTACAACGGCCTCTCATTCACCCATTCACACACACACATTCACACACCAATGGCGGCAAGCTACCATGCAAGGCGCCGGCCCGCTCACTGGGAGCAATTTGGGGTTCATTGTCTTGCCCAAGGACACTTCGACATGTGGCCAGCCGGGGCTCGAACCGCCGATCTGCCAACCTTGCGATCATTAGACGGCGGCTCTACCTCCTGCGCCACAGCCGCCCCAAAAGGCAGTCAAGGCTTCCATGAATGTTTTCCCAACAGTTTACACAACAAGTCAGTGTAGAGTTACCTTTCCAAAATCAGGTGTGTATGTTTTTTAAAATAAATAATTGTCATGTGTGACACATTACTCTGTCTGTCTCCATGTCTGTCCTGTGTGGTGTTGGTCTGAGTGTCTACGTGTTAACAGCTGTGTTCTATTCCTCAGGTGCTGATTGAACCTGGTGCTACACGCATAAAAGACCTGAGACCACACCACTCTGGGCTTCTTACCCGTCTGCACAGTTTTGTTATTTGTTTCTCTTTAGTTCTTTTTCATTATTATCACCCTTCCCTTAAGGAAGTGGTGATGTTCTTTTGTGTTGTGTTTTTGTAGTTATGTTTCATCTTTTGTTGATCCTCACCAGTGAGAGTGGTGAGACTATTAAAATAATTTCATTTGATTCAAACAACGACTTTGTCCGTCTGTTTCCATAATAATGTTTCATTGACATGTGACAACGAGCCCAGAGGGCATCTAGTCAATGTTAACGTTATAATAATCAAGGTGTCGATACGTGACAAGAGGATGAGAGGATTGAGGGAACTGACGACTATAGCAAAACCTGTCTATTACCACATCTATTACCACATCACCCTCTGAATCTACCTCCAAACACCACACACCTGAGAGAGCTGCCGGTCTGATGGAGCGAGTGTTACTGCAACATCTGGTGAGCAGATGTACACAGAGGCACAGGCACAACTCATTCTATATCCATGGCTACAACAATACAACAATACAGCACTACATCACATTCCAAAGTCCAACTGATGTGAGCATAGGGATGATCAAGAAAAAACAAATGAGTATGTCAACACGCAGAGACAACTCTGCAAGATAGCAGGAACATAATACGAAACATAATGGAGACTTCACACATGCGAGGGGAGTGTAAGTGTGGTGATGAGATAGAGATAGTGGTGGAGGGAAACATGTTGATTAAAACATGAGATGTGCGGTGAGTGTCGGCAGCCCCTGTGCAGCTCGCACCGCACGCATGCAAATCAGTGAGACAATTTAATATTCAGGTCCAGCGGGCTACACAGTCACGGCTGCAGGGCAGGCCAGCTCTCTCGGCTAACCATGTTCCCTCAAGGAACTGCAATAATATAAACATATCGTTTTGTCAAATGAAATGGCAGAAAAATCGTATTAATCCAGCAGTTCAAGGTGTCCTCCTTAGACTATTAAACAACTATTCCAACCGAATGTAAAATGGCAATTTCACTAAAAGGCCGCCTTCAATGTTGCACAACTGATTTATTTGAACAATTGGTTAATCGTGTTACTAAAACTTTAACGTTTGTTTTGCTTCACATTTGAAATGTCATCGCGGCAAAGGTCCTTGCTTTACACTCAATTTGATAGCCGTGATGTTTATGAATATTTGAATACAAACTAGCACCAAGACAACATCGGACCCTGAGCAGCTGAAATGTTTCCTCAACTCATGTGAGGACAGGTGAGGTGACACAGTGACACACTCGACTACAACACCAACCAGTGTTTAAACAGCTGCTCCTCTTATGAACTTACACATTCTAAACAAACCTCAACAGACAGGAAGACCTCTGCCAGACAATCATGTGGACTTAATAACCATTTAATTTATGACTGTTTCAAACTCGCTTCAAAAGAGCCTCTTACTTTTGAGCATTGCTGATGAATGATTGATGAATGAATATTCATCTCTTTCACTCCCACCACTCATCATGCAGTCTGTTGTACCAAAACAATGAAGTAAGGTCTTCCTTGCAGCACATTGCTTAATTTCCCTGCTCAGTTGTATTTACTGTAGCTGTCTTAAGAGTCTGTGGTACACTGTTCTCCACTGTGAACACTTTTCTTAATAACAATAAAAACAGACTACTGTTGGGTATGTAGTATTCTTGGAGAACGGCAGGTTTACTGACTAACCCGTAAACATGAAAGGATCATGGGAAGAAATAAATGACGGAAAAGGGTTCACAAAGGCTCCAATCACCCCCATTTCCAAACAACCTGCCATTGAACAGATTATGTAACAGATTATGTAAAAATATGCACAAACCTACAAACACATAATGTGTAAACATGTATCTAAGTGTACCATGTATCAGCTAAACTGACAGCTGTAAAGTGTCTGAACTTTGATACACCTCTGTGTGGCTCTCTCTTGCATGATCAGCCTGGCATTAGGTAGAACATTGTACCCACTGATGATGATGATGATGATGATGATGATGATGATAATTTATTTATTAGTTTATTTAAAAGGGACAATGGACAGTCATTGACTCTCCCTGAATTAGCTGGGTAGCTAAATTGCATCAGCAGTCCCTGGGCAGGTAAATCCACTGGGGAAATACGGCCTCAGATGTTATAAACAATTTAAAACAGAACATGATGATGATGATGATGAGCATGAGGATAACGATAATTTAAAAAATAAATGTTATACGTTTATGATTTTGGTGTGTGAGAGCGAGACAATTTACCTGCCTTTAATACTTCATGGTATTGATGTTGGGGGGGAAATAAACCTAACACAGTTCTCAGAATTGACTACGGTGTGTCTCTCTTTCAACCAGCTCCACCTGAACTAGCTGGGCTCTGTGGAGGGCTTATGGAGAGTCAGGTGACTTTCGAAATATCATCTCTTCTCACTCTCTGTGTGTCCCTCCAATACTGATGATAGCATGCTTATCGGCACAGCCAAGGACAGCTTAGCCACGGTGGCCAATACTGTAGCCACCGTTGGTCATTCCCATTCTGGACATGTGCAATCTCCCTTCTGGCCGTAACACATCTCACTTCTGCAGATTTGCAGATTTTGTCCATCTACATAAGTGAAAGCAATCTGGTGATTGCTCCACTTCTTTTTCTGTTCGCTAGGCATGGGAGTGGAAAGAGCAATAAAGAATGGAATGTGGCCCTAATGTCCATGAAGATTATGAATATAGTGTTTCCCCAGGCTCCGTAACACCTGAAGGGATTTTCGTATTTATTTGAAACCCCCTCCCCATGTCCCCCCTTGTTGTGTTATCCTCTTTTATTGTGTTTGCTGTAAGTTCAAATTCAATGTAAAGCCATAGACATTCAGCTTACAGTATCGCTACGGCTCTGTGTGCAGTAGGTTTTACTTTACCATACCCATTATTAACTTTCACCTCTTCAGAGTTTGAGTGAGTCTGTGCATGCGTGTGGACCCCTGCCCTGGAGATGCTTACATGTGTGTGTATCAAGCCAGCTGCTCAAATGCTGTCTGTCTGCTTCTGAGGGATATGAAAGCTATGGTGACCCGTTGGGTGCAACAAACAATTATTAGTTGTGTGTCTTCTGTGTTTGCAATCTCCAATTCTGTGGCTTCTAATGTGGCATTTAACAATTACAATGTAGCTTGGGAATCACATTATGACAGATAAAAAGAGTCGCTAGTCAACCAATTTCACCCCAAAATGATATTCACCTATAAGAGAGTCAAGTTTTACTGCTACTTCTTTCACAACCACGTTTGACTTGGATGTGTATCTGATACAAGGTGGAAAATCCCAGTAGTAGTGTAGTTACACAGACCAAACCGACCCCAGCAGTGAACTAGCCCCAGGCACAGTCCGGGAGGACACATTTACACAAGTCTCTCCCATCCTGGCAGCTCTGGATATCCTTGTTCAAGAATGTGATCATAATGCTCTTAATCCCAGTGCTACAACTGTTGAAACATGCAGTATAAAAGTATAAAAACATTAATGAATCCTGTGCGTAGCCTAATTAATATTCAATTAACGGTCCTGTGTATAATGCCCCCCATATCATGCAGCTATGCAATAGGAGACGATATGCCCCCCCCCCCATGTATGGCAACGTCAGTAAACCTCAACAGATTTTTTTTTGCTTGTGCAATTTATAATAAAACCCTTTTTATTTGCAAGTCATTTAGAGTCTAATGTGAGTCTAGTAGTGAGTTCAGGCTATGGTATTCAAATGTGCAAGGTGCGTAACACAGATAGAGCGCCTCATGTGAGACAAATACGCAACACGAACAGGAAAAAATCTGCATCTTGCATGGATAAAACATTTGTTATGCCCCAATCACACAAAAAAAATCGAATTCTTGACATTCTAATGCAAAGAGTAGGACAGACATGTGGCCATTAAACCCGGCTTAATTCAACATTCAACAGCCTATCCTACTAACACCTGCATATATGCTGCAGAGGGAAACGTGATTATTATTGGTGGAAGTCATCTATAAATGCATGTTTTCCACCGAACAGACTTCCAATCAATGCATGTTTTTGTATCATTATGGGAGAAAAATGATCAGCAACAGAATGTTTTACTTGCCTGCAATGGATCCCGGTGATGGCGAGGACGTGGAATGCAAATAAATAAAGATGTGTCCTTTAGACTACTGCATTTCTGTGCAGAACATTTCCACTGATTTTAATTTCGAGCCTATGTCGTATAACGTACGAAAGGTACATCTCTACTGTTAGAATCCCCGTCCCTGGGAGAATATGACTGATGCGTACGGAGGTCTCACTCTCCATAGACCATTTATTTATATTCGATGTTGTGAAGTCACGAAATAATACAACTCTACGTGTGGTTGTTGTTGGACGAGAATATCATAATTAAGAAATAGATCGTTAGTTATAATTTGCCGATCCCCCTGATTGTCCGATGTGGATCCATATTCCGATAGAGATTCATTAGCTGCCCATCTGCGCGTCAACAGACCTCATCCTCCCTTGCGTCGAAGCCTTGCGCATCTCAACAAAAATAAAATATTTTTTTCCAAAGGTAGAAAATATGGACCGGATGAGATATTTCCCGTTTAGTCCATGCGTACGGTTATTTCTTATACATCAAATAATTTTCACTGTCATGTTTCAGAATGTATATATCGGTATCTGCGGTAGCAAACACCTCGCTGTCTAGGCCTGCCCTCAATGTGATCAATTTACACCCCGTGGTCACACCTAATATGGTCAATAGGAAACGTGCTCAAGGCAATATAAAGAAAACCAAAAACTGAAGACTCATTGGATGAAGTTTTTAATCAAGAGTTCCTTTGTGTATCCAGGTGATTGGACTGCCGATAAGATTGTATGTGTCTACTGTATTCTATTTATCAAAAAAATCGAAATGAAATTCTTAAATTATCTTAAAACTTAGGCTAGTCGTTTAAAGTTTAAAGGGCTCTGCACACAGCGTGCGATTTCTGTTGGCGTCAACGTTCCATTTTGAAGTTTGAATGGAAGTCTATGAGAACATCGCATTTACCCACACACGGCCCCGATTTTAATCGCACGGCGAACATTCGATTCCATTCATTTTGAATGGGACAAAGCACACGTCGTGCGAGTTTTGTCGCACTGTCAAATTTGTGCTTTTCCCATTCAAAATGAATGGAATCGAATGTTCGCCGTGCGATTAAAATCGGGGCCGTGTGTGGGTAAATGCGATGTTCTCATAGACTTCCATTCAAACTTCAAAATGGAACGTTGATGCGCAACAGAAATCGCACGCTGTGTGCAGAGCCCTTAAAGGCCAAATGGTTACCATTCAATTTCCATCATAAAATCACTCTGTGTTTAGAAGAATTTACAAATTATTTACAAATACATGTTTCTTCACAATATACACAATTCTTGAGAAAACATATTGAATTACAAAAGGAATATAAGGTGGGTAATCTTTATCAATTTACAGAATGCATTTTTTTATTTATTTATTTATTTTTTTTCAGGAGAAGAGAGGTCTGTATCTGGAATGATAACTTGGAGCATGAGAATAACATTAGAATACAGTATTACCAGTGCAGAGAAAAAAGTTGGTGTCTGAAATGCAGTAGCAATTATTCTTATGTGATACTGTGAACAGAACACCATCACTGTGTTTTCCCTTTGAATTTGGGCAGAAACCCCAGAGAGTGACTGGCAACATCTGAATAGTTCTAGACAAATTATCACTTGAAAACAAGATAGAAAAATTCTATCGAAAGTTTTTTTTTTTGCCATTTAGCAGACGCTTTTAATCCAAAGCGATTTACTTTCTTTTTTTTTTTTTTTTTTTTCGGGCATAAGGCCCTTACCTCCACCCTCCCGAAATTAAAGTCGTAATGGTTCAGATAAAACAGAATTAGAACTATAACAAATGCCTCATACTCAAATAAACAATAAACTCATCCCGTGGATGGTTAAATAAACAATAATAATAAAAAGGTTTCAAACACAACGTATCACTAACAATATCAACTGAACAAAGTCTCAACACAATTATAACCAAAAGAAGTATCAACTAAATCATAACAAAGGGATCTCTAACAAAGTATCACTAAACAAGGTCACTAAACACAGAACACAGTGAGTGAGCAGTGAGTTTTAAAAATGAGTACATTGAATTTGAACTTACAGCAAACACAATAAAGAGGATAACACAACAAGGGGGAGGGGGTTTCAAATAAATACGAAAATCCCTTCAGGTGTTACGGAGATCTTCCATAGGCGCTGAGACGTCACCTAACACACACACACACACACACGGTTACATTGCATGTCCCATGCGACACACACCCACACATGAGAGAGATGGCCTTCCACCAGATACTAGAGTATCCATTGTACCTGTTGTCTATGAATGCAAAGTCAGCAGATAGTAGAAATAAAGTATAAATAAAGTATAACCTTGATAGTATAAAGGTGTGTATGTAACCGAAGGCCTTGTCTACTCACCCTCTATAGCCTCCAAGACGTTTGACCACAGAATACATGACCAACAGGTTGACTGAGGACACACAAACCACAAGTACATTACTCCACTGGACCATTTAGGGACAACATAAAAAACAAAATGGCCGAGCAAGTCTTTGCACTTGTTACAGCACTCTACCTGTTTCTGTACCAGGACGTCACAGGTGGACGCCCTCTCACAGATTACTGGAGCCTGGATGAGTGGTGGTGACAACTCGATGGGGACCCCCTGGCATACCCTGTACCTCTCCAGATCCAGGAGTAGGGTCACCACGTGGGTCACACAGTTCAGTCGGGGTGGGTGGAGTTCATATAGCGGGTGAGGGAGGTGCAGAGGCTGTCCCTGCACAGTGACCTGATAGTAAAAGCCCGGGTCGATGTGCAGGATCGTGTCCGTCATGGCAGACAGCTTGGAGCACTGGCGCAGCTGTAGCCGCGGGCCCTCCACCATGATGGCCAACCAGAGGATGGGGAGAGCTGACGTCCTCAGGTTCTCTAACAGCTGCAGCAGCCCTTGGTCCTGGTCCGTCCTGGTGGTGCTCGCCGTGCTGTCAGCCAGACTGAAGATCTGAGTGATCTAAACAGAATCGCATCAAGGTAAAAAAATGTGTTGTTTGGTCTCAAGTCCATTTGAACTACGGTCGTGTGATTCGAGAGCCCATTCCTTATCGTTTCACACAAGTGTGAACTTTCAATACCCATTTTATTTGCTTCTACTACACGACAGCAGCAGAGCTCTTCAATAAGCGCAAGAAGAAGTGTTATAAAAACACACCCTACAGATTACAGCATATACAGGGATTTTCATTGAGACAGGAGTCAGGATTTTACATCATAGCAAGACTGAGGACTGGATAGGAAAATAGGCTACTATCAAGGACAGGAGAGGATATAATTTCCCCACCCAAGCCGTCCTCTCTGGATGGCTGCATGGCTATGGCGTGACCGAGACAGGTAGGCCTATGCCGTGCATTGTGCAAAAGGTCCATCAAATGTGATTGTCTGAAGAATGACAGCTTAAAAAGGCACAAATTATCTTATATCTAGACTTATATCTGGATATGTATTGAAGTGAGCTATGCATTTCAGAGTGAAATAATGTGCAGTATTGTTTTCCAATACAGTGCACTCCATAAGTATTGGAAAGAGGAAGCATTTGGGTTTTCTTTTAGCTCAATACGGATTTGAAACTATTAACAATTAATATGGGGTTTATATAGAGATTCTCAACTTTAATTTAATGGGGGGGCGGGGTGTTCAGATTGGGTCCACAATTTAGAAAGTATAGTTGTTCTTTTAGGGTTAGGGTTAAAAAAAACATACTCCCCATATTTTCAGGGCTCCAAAAGTATTGGAAAATTTAACACTGGTTTTAGACAATTTTAGGCAATTAATATTATGAATAATAATGGTTCAAAGGCCCAGCTATGCAACAGGGTACGAGCTACTCATTTACCATAGGTGTGCCCTCATCCTCCACGTCCGGCCTTCTAGAGTGCACGTCTACTTCCTGGTCCACGACTAGTCTCCCTCCGTCCCCTCCATTCAGTCTGCCCTGGGCATCAGCCTTTCTAAACACAGTGTCTGTCTGTTGAGCAAAGAGAAAGGAAAATACACCATTACTCCAAACGTTCAAAAGGTAAACACAGCAAGAGTAGTACACAGGCAACATGTCAAACATGTGGGGCATTTCATGAATTCAAAGATACCGTGAACATATCAATATGAATGCATGCAAGGAAATTCTAAAATTATTTTAAAAAACAACAACTAATGAGTGCCTTGTATTTATTGATATCAACAAAATAGGCTGATTTAATTGACCATGAACATCAGAGACATACATTACGAATGTTCATTTAAAATACTCTATACTGAGCACTGGTATAAGAACATGAACCAGATAACAGCAGTAAATGCAATAACCCACAGTCGTCGCTGATGATGTTGCATTTTCGATTAGGATACGGGATTAAAGGGACCGGCGACGGGGTAAAAGAGAAATCCAAATGTCCCGCTAAATTCGGACCAATCACAAAACTGTTTTGAAAGCGCGCCTGTTGAGAGCGATTCAGTCTCGATTGCAGTGCGAACACAAACGACGAGGTTAATTGCAACATTGTAACATATTGTAAATAACTACGCCCTAAATCGTAACGAAATGTTGTTCTGGAAGCGGCCTAAATCTAGCTTCAATCTGCTTTTTTTCTGTTCTCCGGTCATAATAACTCGCTGCCTTTCTGCGCAGCCTGAATCAAAGTGGACTGTCTGAATCAATTAGTAGCGGAGTGGCGGCCCGCCACGGATAAATGCATATAGAGGAAACACTGTACCATGTTGTTGTCATCATATCCGGCCGCCTTGTACTGCTGGTAGAGTTCCGCCTCGCTGTCGTAGTCGTCTGAATATCGCCTTCGCCTGTGGTGCGAATTCTCCCGCCTTTCACGCAAGGAATTCTCCTCATCTTTCACACATAGAGTTTTCTGAACAAAAGGAAAAAGGGGACAAAATGTTGTATTTTGCAGGAAGTATACACAAGTTCTTGCAACACACTTGAGAACATGGAATAGTCAAAATACCTCTGAATTTCTTCAGTCAAGTGAGATATGAAAGGGGGGGAAATTAAGAGCAAAGAAGCAAGTTTCATGAGCAAACTCACCCTGGCTTGGACCTCACACTGCCTAAATCTGCACTTCTGTCTTATCTTATTGGGACCCCCGAATTTTTTCATATCCTTGCAAAAGTCACATTGGGTACAGTCCACGGTCCTCCTGCATGGCTCACACTCCCCACACATACGAATAGAGCGCTTGACCTGAATCAAAGGAAAAAAACAGACAGATATCTCAACGCCAATGCAGTTGTAGTCCAAAAGAGAAACAATTTTGGAGGGAGAGATCACAGAAGATACACAAGACCTCATAACTGTCAAGATTTTAGATTTTAGAATGTTAAGATTTTAGAATGTTAAGATTTTAGAATGTTGAGATGATAAAAAAAACCTTAGATCCACGGCGCCTTTCGGTCTTGTAATCGGGGGTGCTGCACTGTTTCTCTACTCTCTCAGGCTCAGCTTCCTTCTCACGGCTCTTCTTTGGACGGTACTTGATCTCCAACGAGGAGTTCTTGTCTAAACAACGGCAATAACAAAGTCTCAGGGAAGTGTTCACCTTGAAAGTCGGAAAATCACACTGCATTCACAAAAAGATCATATATCATATTCTGACTAGGGAGGAAAATAAAGCCATTAGACCCTCACCTCGGCATTTCATGCAGTACCACTCCCTGATTGCCTTGGCCATCTTCTTTGTGACATTGATGCAGTGACCATGAAACCACTCGTTGCAGTTGTCACAGCCACTAAGCAAAAAAAACAGATATGTTGTGAGCCTTATGACACCTTCATCACAATGTTTGATAATCACATGTTATGACTTGGCTAGCAAACTCACATCATGAAGCAGTTGATGTCCGGTTTTCTGCAAATGCAGTACAATGGTGCGTTTTCCCCCTCCATGCTGCTGTCAAGCCCCGGTACAGGGTCGAAGTCGGACACCTCACTGTCCTGTGGAAGATCAAAATACATAGCCATAGATTGGTTGTAAGCTAGTGTAGCCGGGCAGTTTTATGACCCAGGAGTTAGGCAGCCCACCATTGACAGTGTAGCTGGGTAACTTTAGAACCCAGGAGCTTTAAGACAGCCTCTGGAGTGCCACCTCGATATCAAGCCCTGTGACGATTCAAGTAGTGTTTGCTAACAGAGCTTGTTGCTTAATGAATGAACGTGTCTGCAATGGTTAGCGTGCTGAATGTCTCAGGCATTAACCCAGTTCTACTAAGGTAGGCTAGTGGCTGAAATAATTTGCTGTTGCTTTGCTATGCAACCAATCTTTCAGAATAAACCTGGTTTAAGTTAGATGCGTGACAAAAATGTCTCACAGGTGGGAATGTGTATGTACTGTATAAACTACCTGCCCTGGCCTCTCGAGTATTTATTCATTTAGCTTCATTGTTTGCAATGTAATGTAATTCATTTATATTTTAGAAGTTGCATAATGATTGAAGAACAACTCCATCTATCAGTAGAGATAGATACCATAATAACTTTATAATTTGACAAAAAACTATGTTTCAAGCTCCTAATGGTAATTAAAGATCGGAGCAAGTTTGATGGGTGGGTAATATTACCTGTGATTCCACACGTTCATTCTGTAACAAAATAAGAAAAATACAAGTGATTGGCAATGTTAGTCTACAGTTTACATAGGCTGAAGTCTAGAATATGCAGAAATATTCATCAGGGAGAAAAGGGTTTTTTTTCATTAAAAAGCTTTTTCATTACCTTCCTTCTCTTACGCATGGGTTTCTGTTGGCCATCTACGAACAGCCCTGTTTTGTACTTGAACTTGTACATGTCAAGAGTTCCTCCCAGGTGTCTGGAAAGTTCAACTCCACTTCTCACACGCTCCCCCAACGGACTGCGAACGACAAAAGTTTGTAGGAAAACCTTTGGTATCCATTTGTGCTATTCAGATTGAGATTATGATCATCATATCAGTGAGAAAAATCTGCACTAACCATTGGTCTAAAAATATCAGATAAAGTCTGCCAGGTAGTTTTTACCTCATATAATAAACATCTGTCTGGCCGACACTGGAACCTGAGCGACGAACGACCACTTTGCGCATCCACCCGTCTCCAAGTACTGGCCATTCCTCCCATCCCTCTTCAGGTTTCGTTATTTTCCTACGTGACAAACAAAAAATTGACATGAGATGAATACTGAATCATTAGGAAAAGCATAGTGGAATAACAGAAATACAGATACAGATATGACAGACATCAAAAGGCCTATCTACAAAGAGGATTATAGGGAAATATATCCAGTAACCATTTGCTACAGAATGACCAGTATACACTATGGCTTAGAAATCACATAATTGATATTTGGTACTATGAACACGGCCAACAATAAACAATACCAACATACTGGTTATTGGCCCTCTTCTTTAAGTTCTTCTCACTGCCCGCCACGCTCCCGCTCCGTTCACTCTCCCCGGCAAGACTCTCCTCTTCCGCCTCCCTTCGGACAAAAATGCGTCTCTCCCCAACAGAGTAGTCCAAGCTCTGTGCGTCATTTTCATCATCATCATCATCATCATCATCGCCATCATCATCTTCTTCTACAGGTTCACACCAGTCTCCAGGAGGCTCCTCAGTAGCTCCTCCCACTTCCATCTTGGTCTCCCCCGTGACATCATCGTGATCATCGTGATCATCCCGAGTATTCACAGGGCTGTCAGAGGGAGCCAGGGCCTCCGGTGGAGGTACCACCTCAGAGATTACTTGAGTCATGTAGCTGAAAGAAACGGCAGGAGCTCCAAAAACAATAAGCAGATAAGCCTCTGTCATCCGCAATGTGCGCCAATCAAGCAGACTTAAGTAATAAATGAAACGAACGCACTATTTAAGTAACTTGAAACTGATTGTAATTGTGCCAGCTACTCTGTAAGTACAGAACTGGATCACTAACACATGTCTACAGCTAGCTAACAAGCTACACGAGTATGGCAAGCCGTTTTAACATTTATTAGCTACAATGGATATTCATTACTGATATCTGCAACATCATTTTGCCTAGTCAAAACTCACATTTTAGATATCTGTAATTATATTTTGACTAGTAAGATTCAAATGTATTTTGCCATTCAAGTGTATGGGGTTTGTCATTACAGATATCTACAATGTAATGCAATTTTTTTCATGGCAATATGTGATTGGCCAAATCACTGAAAATGGGTGGGCACGGGAGGCCTGGCCTCACCATGCATTGAGTCCAGGACTGAAAGATTGACATTTTGTTCGTCCAATCACATGAAGCCATTTTGAGAATTCGCCAGTCATTTCAGTCAAAGAAACACTCGCCATAGTGGCTACGAGTGTCCTATCCAGGGTGCGAAATAAGGGGGAGCTCGGGGAGCTATAGCTCCCCTAGTGGTGACATGAGCTCCCCTGGAAACATGGTTTGTGAAATTTTGGTGGAGCTCTAAAATATTCCAAATTGCGATGGATTTATTCCAAGTTGTGACGGATTTTACCTGGTGTAATATGATTTGTAGAGGCATACAATCTATTTTGATGTTGGTATTAGGTATATAAATGATATATAATAGCCTATATAGCCTACATATAGGCCTTTATTGGCTACAACTATGCGACAGTAACTTGCAGCGGGGTGCACTGACGCTGAACCCCTCATAGTGATAAGTAGGTGGACAATGCGTGGTGCTGAAATAGCCGACATGCGGTGTGTGGTTTGAAAAAAGTAACGCCAGCTCAGTAAATAATTCAAACTTAATGTTTACTTATAGGCTATGTGAATGTGACTGCACCACACATGTGAACAGTAACAAAGCAAATGCAGTTTAATTTTATGAAAAACATAAATCGGCGCCAAAAAAAAGAAAGAAGCTGAATCCGCTTAGCCTACAGTATATGCTCCTGAAAAACATTTAATGACAGAGCAAACACGCTACATTACTAGGGATAATAATTACAATGAGCCATTCATTAAAAATAGAAAAAATAATATTAGGCTATTAAATCTCACTTAATGAGAAAACTGGCATCTCCCATCGGTCACTATTTGTTGGCTATCTGGTGATATGGACGTCTTTGAGTGTCTAGAAAAGCGCTATAAGTCTAATGTATTATTATTATTTATTATTATTATTATGGACGTCACTTTAATCCGGCAGTTCTCAAGGTTTTTATGCACCAATCGATTCCTCTAGTCCGTCTTTATCACATTCATTGATGAAAAGGACGACTCGCATGTATAGGTGGAAGAGAACATTCATTGTGAGCACGGAAAATGTGAGTCTCTCACAACGGCTTTGCATTGATGAAACCAGGTAGGATGAACGCATAGTTCGCTGTCCATTCCTGTTTAAATGCCCTGTTTTCACCGTCAACTTTCCTCTTTAGACCTTTGGAGAGTGACATTATGTTTCTCTTGCTAGCTAGCAGGTTAAATGTTTAGCTAACTTCACCAAGCACCAAACAACCAATCCAATAATAATGTGACCTTGTAAGTCTGGGAGGAGGGGGGAATCATTATCAGAATAAAACTATGTTAAATAATTATTAGAATAAGTTAGGCTGCGCTACATCGTCAGTCCACACATGTATTATTCAAAACTATGGAAAAGGGTGAAACTAGGGTGAGAATCACAACACAAACTCGCTAGTCAAGCCAAAATACAGCAGCGAAATGGATTGGACTGCTACCTAGTTAACTAGAACACTACTTTACATTGTTACCTAGTTAACTAGAACACTACTTTACATTGTTACCTAGTTAACTAGAACACTACTTTACATTGTTACCTAGTTAACTAGAACACTACTTCACATTGTTACCTAGTTAACTAGAACACTACTTTACATTGTTACCTAGTTAACTAGAACACTACTTTACATTGTTACCTAGTTAACTAGAACACTACTGTACATTGTTACCTAGTTAACTACAACACCACTTTACATTGTTACCTAGTTAACTAGAACACTACTGTACATTGTTACCTAGTTAACTACAACACTACTGTACATTGTTTAGCAGGCTCACAAAACAAGCCGTGTTAGTTGACTAGCGATGTGTCATTGATTTTCGACAACGTGGAAATGTGTTCACATTTTCCGAAAGAAAAGTCAAAGCATTAGAACGTAGAACGGAAAATCGCACGCGCGCTTTGCGCACGGAAAGCCACCGGCCCCGATTTGGCCTGAATTTTTTTTTCCGTCAGGAGATTTTTTTTTTTTTTTTGCTTTAATCCCTGGGCTCCCCCGCACACCGTGATTTAATTCGCACACTGGTCCTATCAACTTGTCCTTTGCAGGACACGTCTAGAACACCCATGGCTATTATCCCTGAAAATAATAGCTCATTTGGCCAAATACTTTTGCTTAAAATGACCTCGAAAGTCAGCCTCCACTGATTAGCTAGTAGCTAGCTATGTGCTGTCACAAGCTGACTAACTAGATTTTGTGAAACACAGCCGGGCCTTGCCCTTGTACAATGAATAACTATAGCATATTAACCTGTTTAATACATAATAATGTATAATAACTATAGCATATTAGCCTGTAACTATAGCATATTAGCTATATTTCGTTTTCTACTTACGAGATGCGACCGTCGTTCTCCGCGTCTTCTATCTCAATGAGCCGCGAGTCTTTCTGAGGTCAATGAACTCACGACCTAGTCACGAGACGAGTTCGCTTTGGCGCCGAAATCGTCCGTGGGCCAAACCATTTTTCATTACCAAATTCTGGGCAAATTCTAGATGTGCTTTTTTTATTCCTATACATCGCTAGATTATGTTTTGATATGATAGACCTTTTGGTTTGGCAGCTTATTAGTGGTTATTTTATTATCACCTCTTAACCCTCCGGTTGTGTTCATGTTTGCCCCCCCCATCCTTGGTGTTCCCGGTCTAATTAGACCGGTCTGATTCACTGCTTCATATCTCCAAAACTACATGTTCACATTTGCTAAATTTGGTACCTGGTGAAAGCTGAGACCTGTGAGATGTTAAAAAATGAACATAGATATGACCAAATTACTGTAATGTGACTAAATAGAACAGTAGAAATTGAATATTTCATTTCCGTTTTTGAGAATTTCAAATAAGAAGGCCAGTTACACCCTGAAACTCTATATATCTCTGCCAAACAACACATTGGATCAGTTCTTCAACATCTCAACATATACTGTGCAAAATGTTATGAGACATAAACAATGTAGACTATTGGTTAACCTGAATAACTGGATGGGCATATACGCACGGGAAAGAGAAGGGTTCCCATTACAAACACCTAATTGTTTAGTTTGAAATGTGTCAAACTTTATATATGAGGTATTTGAACAGGTCTGATACATCCTGGAATGTTGTAGCTTGTTACAACTTGTGTTATCCATTAATTTCCTATGGCGGTCATTTTTGACCGGAAACACCACCGATGTTACAAAGTTGACTAAAACCTCAAAATTCAATGCCAGTGGTTAGTCAGCAATTGTATATGTTCAAATGCCTAGTGTGGAGGATATCATAAGGCCTTGAGGCAATCAAATGTAAAACACAATATTTATGATTGATGAAAGTTGCTCTCGGTCAGATTTGACCGGGAACACAACCTGGGTTAAAACGAATAGCTGGGGCTCAAATTTGTAGATGAAGCAATTCTAGCTGTTATTGTTCAAATCAGAGGGTCAGATTGATAGTGGTTTCATACTGCCTCCTGGTGGATCTCCATAGATGGTGCAGTCACTGTCCACCTGGCGACTATTTCATTTCTTCACCGTCAAAATAACACACCTGCCATTATACACACCATTTGACTATGCGCTATATTTTCGAATGCCGTATATTGGTCCCCATGAGATTGTTGAATGAATTCCCATTTCGAGTTTCTATGCTGAATCCTTGCGGAATTTGTTCCAGAAAGAGAGACATTTCAGTCATAATATTCTCAAGAACGTAGGGTATTATTTGATGGACTTCAGGCGCAAAGTACAGTTTGGGACTCTGGAAAGGCCAGTCGAATTGATAACTGTTGAACATTTTATTAAAATATATATATATATAAATATTTTAAGGCACAGTGAAGTATGTAAATACATCCGATATGATGTGGAATGTTTATGCCCAGTGTAAATTAGACCTTTTTGTCCTCGTTCACCATGCATCATCAGTAGAATGCGATTATGACCTCACCCCTTCAGCTCGTAGCCATGGTAAATCTGACAACAGATACAAACAAAACATGTGGATACTGTCAGATGTTTATACTTAAAATATACGTCAAATGTTTACGTGACGCAGACGGGACTAGAAAGCACAGGTAACAAGCTATGCATGCATGTTAAACAATGTTGAACAAAAACCGTAAGGTATCACATTTAGGGGGAATATAATTTTGGGGGGCATTGATGACTGCATATATATGTCAACGTTTATTGAGATTTTATGAGTTTATTATTTTATAGAGTTGGTCTGTTTGATCTGGCTTGTGATCTCAGTGTGTCTGACATTTCACTCATTCAACATTCCACACCTAGCACAATGTTTTATTAATGAAACATGCCAACACACGTGATGCCACTGATGATTAACAAAAAATATATATATATAATAATAATAACAGTAATAATAATCTATAATTATATTAAATGCAGGCTTATCTGAGAGGAGAAAGTTAGCTTGAAAAATGGATGCAGAGGTTTTCAACATAGTGTATCTGCGTTACTTTGCAGTTAACATGAGAAGAAGAAAGGTGACCCGCCCAAGCCATGGCATCAGTGAGCAGCAGCACCCCATGAAGACGCACTGTGGCAGCACTGGCCAGAAAGGAGACGACCCCCAAGTGTCCAACCACTCATGGACGACCTTCATGGATGCCCGCCGCCAGATCCTGCAGCTACTCTCCACCGAGTTGTCCCCCTGCGCCCTCAAGGCCCGTATCAGCCACCTGGACCACCTTCAGAAGTGCTCCTTCTACCTGGAGGTGGCTCAGGACCGGCTACTGCAGCAGCAGCTACTGCAGCAGCAGATCTACTTGCCCCCCGCCCTCTTCTTTCAACTCATAGACCCTGGGAAGCTTGCACGCATGAAGAAGCTTGCAACCAGCCAGGTGAAGATCCAGCTGAGCCTCTTGGAGGAGCTCTGCGAGCTGATCTGTAAAGGCAAGGAAGAGCTGGAGGCCATGCTGGAGTCCACGGGCGACCAGTCGGACGTGTTCTCCCTCGCTCCGGAGGACGCTCCCTTGCGACGAAAGGTGGCCCAGCTCAACGAGGCCCTGCTGGACTTTGACTCCCGGCTGGGGCCTGGCAAGCTGCACCCCAAGCACCGGCTCATTCCCGGCTGTGGCCATAGCACCGTGCAGCTGTATCAGCTGTTGCTGACCGTCAAAGAGCCCGTGGTGTTTGACAAGATCCAGTCAGAGGCGTTGAGCACCAGCGCCAAGCTGTATTGGTTCGTCGTCGGGCAAGCGCCACAGGACCCGCAGGAGCAGTTTGAGATCGGCTACAAGCTCTTGCAGCCAGCCAACGCAGAGGAAGGGAGCCCACAGGGAATGGTCACCTGTACCGCCTACTCTGTTCTGATCGGCAACCTGATGCCTGAGAGGTGCTATGAGTTCACGGTCAAGAGGGCAGACGGCTTCGGCCATGTCTACGGTCACTGGAAGAATGAGACCCTTACCCTCAAAACCACGCCGTGGTCCATGGAGAGTCGGTAGAGGAAGAGGAGGCTGTTTCTCTGGTAGTGTGTTGTTGCCGTTAATGCCCAGCTATATGAAATGAAAGACATTTTTAAAAATATATGATTTTAATAAAAAATAAAACATGATTTTTACATTTGAGTGCAGTAGTGGTTTGAATGGTTTTGAGAATAAGGTCTGATTTATGCATGGTGTTTGTTGTTTGTTGCGTATCCTTGGTAGATACAATCGCAGTATTGGAAGACATGTGGTATTGCATCTGTGTGCTTGGGATTGTTAGTCACAAACCCAGCAGTCTGATGTTTAACTTAACAAACTGTG
>NC_137685.1:5920664-6061876 GCF_963989245.1 Nansenia antarctica | reverse complement strand
CAATAACAGAGAGAAATTGTTCAATTTGGGAGACATTTTCAGGAAAAATGATAAAGAAATGTATACAATTTGCTTGACAGATTTTGACAACTTGTTCAAATTTTTTGGATGTAATGACTCAAGCAATGAAATGAGGACTATTAGTTTTATAGGGAATGACTATTAAGCATCCAAAAGTATAGTTCATTTTGACTGACATGACATAAGCAAATGATAATGTTATAAAACAGCAGAGAATTGTATGACAGCAATTGATGCATGTCCAAAAGCATTTGCAATTTGTTTGAAGGAATGAGAAACTGCTACTATGATGTGCACAAATGACTAAATGTTGTGGAGGGTGAACTAACAGTTATGAGAAATTCAATTCTGATCAGAGAAATGCACCAAAGCAATTGAGAAAAACTGTAACTGAGAATGAGACACGTTCAACGTGACGTTGTTTCGCTAGCAAACTACCCACCACAAAAACATTAAAATAAGTACTTTCTCTTTTGTTTTCTTAAAATGTTTATTCACCATAATGTAGTATGGAGTTCAAAGTACTAGAATACCACATAATATCAAAATCGCAGAAATAGGACATTTCCATCTATTTTTGCTCTTTGCCACAAACGAACGCCAGCGACATCCGACAGGTTTTCCCAGGCCACCACACATATTACCCTGTTTATTACATAATAATGTATAATAACTATAGCATATTTCCTTTTCTACTTACTAGGTGCGACCGTTGGTCCTCGCTGCTTCCCTCTCAATGAATCGCGTCTTTCTGAGGTAAACTGGGTCATGAGACACACACAGTGGCCATATAAAGTCATGGAGGTATTTCAAAGTCCAAATGGACCTGCTATGCTAGGAAGCAAGTTGCCTAATGGCATGAAAATGCAACATGTTGTACTCGTTGTGTGCCTGTACGTGTGAGAAGATGTCTCATTCCAAACGGCACTTCACATCAAGCACTAGAACCTCCCTACAGTTGTCCGCCGCGTCGCGTGCAGGGCCTCTAGGGAATGGCCTAGGAGGGTGAAAGTTGAAATTGTACAATGTCCCATGAAGGGGAAGGAGTGTGTAGAGTTTGGTGAGTGTGACTCTTTCGCAGCCCGTTCCCTGGGCCCAAACGTACCCCAGCAGGAGCACCTTTCAGTCAAAGGGCACAGACCTATGAAGCAGTGGCGGCTGGTGGTAAAAATGTTGGGTGGGGCACAGCAGTGTTTCCTCCAGGATTTTTCACATTAGTGGCGGGGGGGTCCTCTTTCGATTTTTTCCCCCCGCGTGCACGATTTTGTTTTTTGCGTGCACGCGCGCTCAAAACAAAGACGTAATTTCACTTTACCCACGCAATACCCACTTAAACATGTGTGAGGATACGTAATGGCGTTTTGTGATAGAACTTTCACTTTCATTCATGAAATTCACCCCGTCTGTGTTACTGTTTACACAAGTACAATCACAGTGTGACAGTCAGATGGAGCATTCGGTAAACAACAACAGCAAGGTAATGCTATCAGTTGAGTTAAAGAAAAACAGCTCTTACCTTTGAGGACACCAAGTTTACCCGTACCTCCGCCGTTCTGTTCGTGGTGATTTTAGAGGCAATAGATTATTTTTGCCCCCACGTTAGGTGCGAGGCTGCTCGGTTAAACCATTAGCGGGAACATTATTAGTTGCACAAAATAGGCTGATTTAATTGACCATGAACATCAGAGACAGACATTACGAATGTTCATTTAAAATACTCTGGAAGCCCGGAAGTCCGGATAACCGGAAGTCGGAAGTCCTCAGCATAATGCATTGTCTGCAATACAACTGGATATTCAGGACGCACATTTTTGCGCCCCGGCCAAGAAATAGACACAGCCAATTGGAGCGCTGCTACAGCTCACGTGTAAGCGAAAAGTATTCGGCCTGGCATAGACTTGCATTGACCGGCGCCCCGACTCCTCCCCCTATGTATTTTAACAGTGAATTTTACACACACACAGATACAAATGTTTATTGTATTGGAGGATTTTTAATGAATGCTGATAGGCGCCGACAGAATATCAGCCGCATTTTGTGAATAAACAATGTTTATTTTATTTTTTTACTTTTACAAATCGCAACTAGGAAGTGAAGGTGGGGGCGGCGCCCCAGCGCCCTCTATCGGCCAGCCGCCACTGCTATGAAGGCCTCTAGGGAATGGCCTAGGAGGGTGAAAGTTGACATGGTACAATGTCCCATGAAGGGGAAGGAGTGTGTCAAGTTTGGTGAGTGTGACTCTTTCGCAGCCCGTTCCCTGGGCCCAAACGTACCCCAGCACTTTAATTCAGGCTTTTGGGCCTAGTCTAGTGTGACATTAAAGGTTAAAGGACTTTAGCGTCGCAACCGTAGGTGCCACAGACACGGTTCAGATATTTTCCGACTCGGCTCGGCCCCACCGACAGGCCACACCCACTTTGATACAAGCCACTCCCCCTAACTGTCTAAGCCACACCCACTTTGATAAATACATTATATTTATATAGCGCTTTTCCGAGGCTCAAATACCCTGACAATATGGGGAAAACGGGAAAGTGCTGTGTCCCTTGTTGTATGAATAGATCCGACCGGTCTCAAAATGTAGCCTATAATTAATGCAAGTGCAATCGGGCTAACGTTACTCATTCTCGCAGTTCCAAATTAATGAACGTTGAAGCGCACTGCCGTCGGGTTGTAAAATAGCCTAGTTTGATAGGCCTATTGACAGCGAATAAAACAGTGAAGATGACAATTGTTTCTGCTGTTGTTATTAAAATCTGTTCTCCGTTGGTTGTATCTCAAAATGTGGCCTATTAAAATCTGTTCTCCGTTTGTTGTATCTCAAAATGTAGCCTATTAAAATCTGTTCTCCGTTGGTTGTATCTCAAAATGATGTTGCCTAACTAATGATGTGGCCTAACTAATTAATGCAAGTGCAGCCAGGGGCGTGTCCAGGGGGTGGCCTGGGGTAGCACGTGCCACCCCTGAAATCTGATTGGCCACCCCAGGTGCCACCCCCCTGATTGATTGGCACACAGCTGACATGATTTATATAATTTGATGTAAAGAACTCTCAAAAAACACATACAAAATATTGTTTTAAGTACAATAAAGCTTTATTTCTTTTAAGAACGTGTGGAGTGCATGTACTGTCCAGTTAGGATGGGGTGTTTCAGTGTGCATATTTCAGCCTATAAAATGGGACAAATGTTTTGAATGTTATTTAAATAATTATTAGTTATTATTAATTATTAATTATTAGATACTTGTAACATTATTTTGAGTTATGCCTCATAACCGCGTGGGAATTGTTTGATTATATAGATCAGGTATGCGTAGGGATATTGGGGGCTGTGATTAGGTGCTTAAATAGTGGGAGACCGTGCGTATGGATTCATTGTGTGATGCCAGGACGTGAGGGATGCCACGGTTAGTGTGTTTGATGCGTGCTTTGTGTAACATTTATATGCTTTGTTTTAGTCTTTGAATGTGTCAGAGCTGTGTATTCATGTATGTTTTTGTTGTCTGCATTCGCAGGTTTTACAATCTATTCAATTTTCACTAAAAATAAGAAAAACGAATTGAATGGTATCCGTGTCCTTCAGTCCAGCCTTTCTGTCGGCGTCAGTAGACAGAACAGTGCATCTCCAGCAGTGCGATATCTGTAAACATACTATCTGTAGACTCTCCGCTCAGGGTTGCCAGATGGGATTGACAATTTCGAGCCTAACCAGTCTAAAAACAGCTAAATCCACCAAAAAACAGCCCATCTGGCAACCCTGTCTCCGCTGCTTCAAACTCTTCCACCGACACTCGAATGGAATACACTCATGACCAAATGTAATACGCTGCGCTCAAATGTAATACACATGCTCAATGGAATACACTCGTGACCAAATGTAATACACATGCTCAATGGAATACACTCATGACCAAATGTAATACGCTGCGCTCAAATGTAATACACATTGATTTTATTTTGGCACAAATATGCCGTATTTTTGCATTGTATTTAGTGTTACACGTGTATTGCATTCCGATGTGTGTATTGCATTCCGATGTGTGTATTGCATTTAAATGTGGCACGATCCACCCTCCATAGAGTTAGGTACGCTTAAAATAGCTTACAACAGCTACTAGCATAAAGAAATGTCTGATTGTGCGTGTTCGGTTGTCAGAATCTTCTACCGAATTCCATCAGGATCAGACCATTTCAGAGCAACAGGCGGCGTCAACTGGACTGAGGACAGGATAAAAAAAAATGCTTGTGCATGTGCCGCCCATTTTATATCAGGTAAAGTATTGTAGCAACCGTGTAATAATATGTTCATTAATGTTGCAATTAATGCTCAGAAATTCAATGTTAGCACTGTTACTGTGAGCTGTGTTGTGTGCCAATGCATTCCTGTGATTGGTGGAGGTCACGGGGGGGCGGGTGTTGCGTTGAGGAAAGGAGAGCTTCAGTGAACAGGCGGTTTTGTATGTGGAAGTTTGCAATTAAACGCACGGATTGTAAGACAACCTATCTTGTCTTTGGCTTGGGAGGACTTCTGATTTCAAGACATAAAAGTCTGAATCTAGGGAATATTGCACTACGGTCATATTATGTTTAGGTGCACGCACCGGAAAGGGAAATAGATAGACTACTGTTCTAATGTTTACACCTGCGTTCGCCCTGCTCAGGACTTGTTTAATTATTGTCATTTCGCAGAGTCATTTCATTAAAGCAAATGAACAAATGGAATATTGTTATTATTTATAATTAAACAACGTGATGCAGTCAAGCAGACAAATCCAGCAAAGAGGAAGACGCATGTATTCGCGGACGACTCACACGGACATCGGCAAATAACGCCACCCCGGAATCTGTATACGGACATCGGAAAATAACGCCACCCGGGAATCTGAATAGCAAATGGAATATTGTTCTTATTTAGAATCTATGTCATGGTATTTGATGTACTGTACATGACCACAGATTGCGTAGTTGTAGGCATCTAGTGATGTATATGCTCTCAATTTCTCACGGGCCTACACGCTAGGCAATGCAAACTTTTCATACTTTTCACAGGCAGGTAATGGCCAGGTAATGGATTGGAACAATATCTCGTTAACTCCGACCACTCCCCCAGATTTGTTTGTTTAAAGAATAAATATGGGAGTTTAATATTACATCCGAATCCTGACGTCTGCCGTGTGAGACCAGGTTGCATTTAGACTATATAGTGACTATATCTAGCTATATATATCTAGTCTAGCTATTGCTGGCTAACGTTACACGTATGTTATTTTAGCTCTCACCTTGTAACAATTAGCTGTAGGCAATAATAATAATAATTAATTATATTTATATAACGCTTTATTAATGCAAGTGCAATCGGGCTAACGTTACTCATTCTCGCAGTTCCAAATGAATGAACGTTGAAGCGCTTGTATCTCAAAATGTGGCGTAACTAATTAATGCAAGTGCAGCCCGCCAGGCGCACATAACAGGCGTACCCCTGCGCTTTCAGAGCTCGTTTTCTCGTCGGAATTCGACGTTTGGAGACGAACGACAGACGTCGAATCCTGACGGCTGCCGTGTGAGACCAGGTTGCAACCCAGGTCCAGGAGGATGTCATCAGCAGTTCATTCGTCTCCCTTAGCATAGCCGTTTCTGTACTGTGGGCTGAGCGAAAGCCTGACTGAAATCTTTCAAACAGGTTGTTGTGTTTGAGGTGATCCTGGAGATGGGAAGCAACTTCCTTCACTAGCACCTTGGACAGGAAGGCAAGGTTGGAGATAGGCAAACTCCCAGGCGAGGGGTTGGTAGCAGAGGGAGACAGAGAGGAAGAGCTGGGCATCAGAGAGCGAATGTTGTTGACCTTGGATCTGATATATATATTTTTTGTAACCTTTATTTATACAGGTAAGAAACACATTGAGCCCCAAGGGCTCATTTTCAAGTGTGACCTGTTCACAGGCATACAACATCCACCACAAACAAATACAATACAAAACCTGGCCTACATAGTCTAAAAACTAAACTAAAAACTACATTGTCTAAAACTAAAACTAGTCTGAAATAGTCTAAGATCAACTAAACTTTCCGTCAGTATAGACTAAAACTAAACTAAAACTACACAGTCTAAAACAAAAACTAGTCTAAAACAGTCTAAGATAATCTAAAACTAAACTAAAACTACAAAAACCTAAAACTAGACAGCTAAAGATCTAGGGACAGGGAGGGGTCAGTAATGGGCAAAAGGGAGGGTCAACTTAATAGCAAGAACAAATCATGGACTCGCACTGTATGTCTCTCAGCAAGAGCTTGAAACTGGAGAGAGGGATCAGCTGAGACAGTTTCAGACTCTGCTGTAATGAATTCCAAGAGGAAGGGGCTGCAAATGAGAACGCCCTCTTGCCTTTCATGGTCCGGACCAAGGGGATGGAGTATGTGATGATGTCCTGTGTGCGAAGGCCGTAGACGGATTGCTTGCGTGACAGGTGGTTAGAAAGGTAGGAGGGGAGCAGACCAAGGATGGATTTGTAAATGAAAATATACCAGTGAAGGGTTCGGCTGAAAAAGTCAATGAAGCTGTTACATCGCTGCTCTGTAGCCTCAGTAGTGGGAGATGGTTGTGGCATCAGGAGATGATTTATGGTGGAAAAAACTAGCTAGCTAGTTATAATAATAATAATAATAATAATAATAACTTGCATTTATATAGCGCCTTTCAGGGAACCCAAGGTCGCTTAGTTATCTAACTAGCTAGATATACATTACCACTAACTCTAAACTAGCTTGCTAGCTAAAGTTACCTGAGGTAACTTACCTCTAAATATGGATCTAGCTGGGGCTAAATTAATTTATTTGAGGAGGTAAACACACACTGTTTGGCTAATCCAGGGAAGGGTAGTTCATTTGGAGGTTATTTTATTTGTTTGATTTGTGATTGGTTAAAAGTATGCATGCGGAGAGTGATTGGCTTAGATAGAAAGGGGGCGGGCTTAATGAATGTAATCTGGGTGACAGGGGAAACGGAAGGTTAGTTGTAGAGAGAGATGGGAGTTGGTGAGTTGAGCTCTGAATGTTTGTGTTTGTTAAATCTTTTCTGTTAGTTCGTTCACTGTTTGGTTGTTATATGTACTAATGTATCGATGTGTTTTGTCAGTTTTACAATCTGTTTAATGAAGGAAGAAGGAAAACCAAAGCGAATTGTGTCAAGTCTCATCATTTCACCCGCACTGCCGGAGTAAGCAGAAGATTCAGCTAACTAGAGGGAGAGCTGAACACACACTTTATTTGTTTTAAGCACTTTGAACAAATTACTTACCAACAAGGCATCTGCCTATGGTCCTAGCGGTCACCAGCAACTAGACTCACTCACTGAACATGTAATTACAGAGATGTGTGAAACCTGGACATAAACAAAACCTTCAAAAAGGGTTTAGGCAAGGCAAGTTTATTTGTATTGCACATTTCATACGACAAGGACAATTCAAAGTGCTTTACTACATTATATAAAGACAATACAGTAAGAGGAGTATAGTAAGATTTTAATTTAATTTTATGTTATGTTATGTATTGTATGTTTTATTATCCATATTCTAAAGGCTTGCTTAGATTAGTTTTAGATCTTTTTTTACCGATTAGATTTCTATTCTGGAAAGTTATGGAAATATTTTAAGTAGATAATGTATAATTTGTATATTTAAACATAAAAATTCAGAAAACAATAAATGTACCCATCCATGGGTTTGACCTTTCATCTGCCTCAGTGTCCTGCATTCGGGTCCACAAAAAAAAAGTGCCCTGCCATATTTTGCTCCCCTTCGCGTGAGTCGCACGTAGCTCTGGCTGTGCTTGTGATAGAGACATGAGCCAGATGTTCTTCATGCGCCTCCTAAATACGTAGAGACCAACCCCGAGTCGTTCAGAACTTCCTACGCTGAGCTATGGTAACTCTCCCGCACCTACCGCACAATACCTCCGGAAAACCGCAAAAAATAGGCATTCACCGGTAGGGGGTAGGTGCGAGAAAGTTACCATAGCTCATCGTAGGAATCATTGATCGACTCAGGGTTGGTCTCTACGTGTTTAGGAGACTCAGGCGCATAAAGAACATGAAAGGGCTCATGTCTCTATCACAACCACAGCACAGCTACGCGCGAATCATACGAAGGGGAGCAAGATATGGCAGGGGCCTTTTTCTGTCAAAACTCCGGTTTTGAAGAAAAGCACTCCATACCTTTAAGAGGTGATAACCAGTGGCGGCTGGCCGATAGAGGGCGCTGGGGCGCCGCCCCCACCTTCACTTCCTAGTTGCGATTTGTAAAAGTTCTTTTTTTAAATAAACATTGTTTATTCACAAAATGCGGCTGATATTCTGTCGGCGCCTATCAGCATTCATTAAAAATCCTCCAATACAATAAACATTTTATCTGTGTGTGTGTAAAATTCACTGTTAAAATACATAGGGGGAGGAGTCGGGGCGCCGGCCGAATGCAAGTCTATGGCAGGCCAAATACTTTTGGCTTACACGTGAGCTGTAGCAGCGCTCCAATTGGCTGTCTCCTATTTCTCGGCCGGGGCGCAAAAATTGCGCCCCTGAGCATGCGCAGATTATAGGCTTACCTAGGCTGCAGCCTAGGGCCACTACCACTAGGGGTATATCCGGTTGTTAAGTCTGACGTCAAACGTGACGTTTTGCCATTTCCGGCTCCAAACCAGAAATACAACATTGTGCGCGCGACGCGAGAGAGTTTTTGCCGGGTGAGATGTCTTCAGATAGAAAGTAAGCAAGTTGAAACGTTAGCAAATATAATTGCTGAGTGTTCTGACAGAGAAAGTTGGTTAAAATTGGTTGTTATTATTGTGACTAGAAAGTGTCTGACTGACACTTGACAATGACTATAATTCCATTGTGTAAATAGTGTCAAAGAACTATCAAGCTAGCTAGCTAGCTCAGAGGTGATGAGATGAGCTAGTCTGCTGCACACATGCCAGCTAAAGAGCTAACTGGAGGCACTTTATTATTTTACTTAAATTAAATTAGATATACAATCTTTCTTATTCTGCTAGAATTGGGCTTCATTGGTAATACCAGAATGGCATATTTACAGTACATGGACAGTGGATTGAAGCATTTGAAATGTCTGTTTTGTATAGTATAGTTGGACATGTTTTTTTTTCCAGGTGAGAGAGTAATGTCAAAATGACATTATCTGACTGCATTGCCCACAGCAATCCAAAATTCAATTATAATTATGTTATAAATTGATATGGATCAATTTATACCTCTTATTAGATTATAAATACTCTGGTTGTTATGTTTGCCTTTTGGTTGACAGCAAAAGGGAGAGAGGAGGATAGAGAGGGAGAGAAGGAGAGAGAGCAGGATGGTGTCGGCACACCAGAGAGAGAGAGCAAGAACCAGGTGAGAAAGTGGACAGGTAGTCAAGACCACATAAGTAAGTAGCCTTGAGAACCGATGGTTCTCGAGCCTAATAGCCCATAGGGAAGGAGCCTATCTCCTGTTTCCGTAGCGTGAGGCGGCTTAATGTACAAGTTAGTACACCCCCTGGACATGACGCTGGTATGTCGCAGGGTCTTACCCCCTGGGGGGGGGGGTCCATGCCACGGTCCATGCCACCCCCCCAAGGCAGCAAACCTAGGGTAAACACTGTTATTCTCATGCTAAAATCGACTGTAAATCCAGATTTTAAAGTGTATATTCTTCCCCGTGGAGCATGCCCCCATAACCTGTGCCCCACCCAAAATGTTTAGCACCAGCCGCCACTGGACCTATCTATATTCGATGTTGTGAAGTCACGAAATAATACAACTCTAAGTCTGGTGGTTGTTAGACGAGAATATCATCATTAAGAAATAGATCGTTAGTTATAATTTGCCGATCCCCTGATTGTCCGATGTGGATCCATATTCCGATTGAGATACATTAGCTGCCCCAGACCTCATCCTCCCTTGCGTCGAAGCCTTGCGCATCTCAACAAAAATACAAATATTTTTTCCAAAGGTAGAAGGTTGTCATATGGTACCGGCTGAGATATTTCCCGTTTAGTCCATGCGTACGGTTATTTCTTATGCATCAAATAATTTTCACTGTCATGTTTCAGAATGTATATATCGGTATCTGCGGTAGCAAACACCTCGCTGTCTAGGCCTGCCCTCAATGTGATCAATTTACACCCCGTGGTCACACCTAATATGGTCAATAGGAAACGTGCTCAAGGCAATATAAAGAAAACCAAAAATTGAAGACTCTCATTGGATGAAGTTTTTAATCAAGAGTTCCTTTGTGTATCCAGGTGATTGGACTGCTGATAAGATTGTATATATATATATGTGTCTACTGTATTCTATTTATCCCAAAAAATCGAAATGACATTCTTAAATTATCTGAAAACTTAGGCTAGTCGTTTAAAGTTGAAAGGCAACATGGTTACCATTCAATTTCCATCATAAAATCACTCTGTGTTTAGAAGAATAGATTTACTAAATCATATTATATTTACAAATACATAAAGTGTGCACAACAATAAGTTGCGTACATTGAAGTGTGAGAAAAAAAACTTTACCCAATGAAATAGAACAACAAACAGTGTACATTGAACTATGAAAAAAATATTTACCCAATGAAACAGCCGAAACATGAAGTGTATAAATGGTGTAAATTGGATTACAATAAAATGTAGCTGCTCACTCAGACTGATGATAACGATGAGTGATTATGGAAAACCTTTGGTGAGCCACGGCATAACAATAAACTGTAGTCCAGAGGTAAACAAGTAAAGGTTAGAGGGGAGTGGCTATACTTATCTCAAATGCAGTTAAATTTGAAACCCATAAAGAAGTCAGGGATAAAGAGGGAAGATATGTATTAGTGAAAGGAAAGCTTGAAAACACAATAGTGACGTTGGTCAATGTTTATGCGCCCCCAGAGAGTACTAAATATTTTTTTTAAACTCTGTTTGACGTTATTGCTTTAGAGACTGAGGATATTTTGGTATGTGGAGGGGATTTTAATGTGGTCCTGAATCACACACTAGATACTACAAGCCACAAAAATAGCAAGATGCACCTAACCCAGGTTTCTTAATGCGCCAGTGCAGGAAATGGGACTACCGGTACTTGATATCTGGAGGGAACTCCACCCCCTGGAACGGGACTATACACACTACTCAGCACCTCACTCTGTCTACTCCAGAATTGACTACTTTCTAATGAGCATGGGTGAAGGTCACAGGATTATAGAGTGCAGGATCGGGGTGGCAGATGTTTCGGATCATAATATGATCAGCTTGTCAATGCATCTGAATAGTAGACAAAAGAATACCATGTGGAGGCTCAATGTGGGTGTTTTGAATAATAGGGCAACCGTGGCGCAGTTAAGGGGAGAGATTAAAAGATATATAGAGGAAAATGATAATGGGGAGGTGGACCCTGTGATGCTGTGGGATGCTTTGAAGGCTGTTCTCCGCGGAAGGCTGATCGCCCTCACAGCATCACAAAAAAAGGCCCGGCTAGCCACATACAAATACAAAGTAGAAGAATTGAGAGAAATGGAGACAAAACATAAGAGTACAGGCGATCAGGCGGAATTACAACAAATTAAGGAAACACGGGGAGAGATAAACGAAATCCTCAGGGGAGAAATAGAAAAAAGGGCAAGGTTTGTGAGGCAGTCTTACGATGAGTCAGGTCCAAAAGCAACTAGACTCCTGGCCAGACGCTTGCGCAAACAGCAAGCATCTCATACAATTAATACTAGAATAAGGGATCCTCAAAATAGTCAAATACTGTATGAGCCGGATGAGATAGAAAGAATATTTGTAGAGTACTATAAAGGGCTCTGCACACAGCGTGCGATTTCTGTTGCGCGTCAACGTTCCATTTTGAAGTTTGAATGGAAGTCTATGAGAAAATCATAAAACATCGCATCCCAATGCACACAGCGTGCGATGCAATTTCTGTTGTATGTTCTCATAAGGGCTCTGCACACAGCGTGCGATTTCTGTTGCACGTCAACGTTCCATTTTGAAGTTTGAATGGAAGTCTATGAGAACATCGCATTTACCCACACACGGCCCCGATTTTAATCGCACGGCGAACATTCGATTCCATTCATAACAACAATGGAAATTATGGAACGTTGACGCGCAACAGAAATCGCACGCTGTGTGCAGAGCCCTATAGACTTCCATTCAAACTTCAAAATGGAACGTTGACGCGCAACAGAAATCGCACGCTGTGTGCAGAGCCCTTAAGACACTCTACTCTAAGGCCCAATCCCAATTCACCCCTAGCCCTTCGTTTTCACCCCTATGGCTCGATTTGCGCGTTCACGTTTAGGGCGAGGGCTGTCTCAATTCATATTTCATCGAGGGCTAGGGGTAAGGGGGAGGGCTAACTATTACTTCGTTTCGAGGGATTTCAGGACCAGACTAGCTTCGAAGGGCTAACGGTACGCTACCCCTTGATACCAGGATGCATTGCGAATCATCTACAGAAATCTTATGTCGCTCTATTCAATGCGGAAATGTCATTTTACTTTCTCTGTAATTACTTATTAATAAAGATTTGAAAAATTATGATAACCATCGTATTGTCTTAGTTTAATGTCATTACAATGTATTATAGACCTTTTATTTATAACAAGCTTAACCCAAAAATCGCTTTTATGTCGGTGCTGTGTCTAACGTTACAGTAACGCAACGCTGCATGACAGTCGAGCATTTCAGAGATTACAGTCATAAATCAATTATTACCTGTGGCGTTTGACAGCGGATGATGGTACACATATGTAAAGTTATCTATCAAACGTTCATCTGACTACATGATGCGCATTTTGACCTATTTCCACCCGCAATCTAATCCGAGCAGTTGTTATTAGGTAATATTATTAATGGGTTGTATCATTGTATGTAACTTACAAATGTAATTACAGCTAGAGCGCAGACTGGCATCGGCACGGGTGAACTATACCACAATGCATTGCATGTCATGTATAAAAAGATCAATGCCACAATACCTATTGACAACGGCGAAGAAGAGAAGAGAAGAAAGAGACAAGAGACAAGTTTAGAGACCACAAAAAAACAACAAGATACAGAAGATGCCACCAAAAACTGAGATACACAAATGTAAGTATTTACTTCGTTAATGAAGTTTGTGAAAAGTTATGACCATGGTATTGTAATGTCCATGTAATGACGTCGATTTCTCCGGTGTGTTGATAATAAACGAAAAAAGATGCTTATAGCACACGCAACAGAAATAAACACAGCTGAAGAAGGCATTGCGAGATGTGAGAGCCGGCAACACAACGCGTCACCCGTACCGCGTCAAACCACTGTTGATGACGTAGGCGCCGTGAAGGGCTGTCCCAATTCAAAGGGCTGAGATTTGAAGGGGTAGGGCTTGTGACGTATTCGAAGGCAAGGCCTTCGAATCGAGTGACACTCGAAAACGAGCCATAGGGGTAGAAAAGGGAATTGGGATTGGCCCTTAGCTGATGAAAACACAATAAGAAACTTCCTTAATTCGCTTGATCTGCCATCTATAGGTGAGATACAGAATGACACCATTACATCACAATTTGCAGTTGAAGAACTGGAAGCTGCAATCAGTAGACTAAAGAACAGTAAATCACCGGGTAGCGATGGGTTCCCATCAGAGTTCTATAAAACTTTTACGAAGGAGCTGACACCTCTGCTTTTGTCTTGTTTTAACTGGACCCTTAAGGAAGGCAGAGCCCCCCCATCATGGAAGGAAGCAATTATTTCCATTCTACCTAAGGAAGGCAAAGACAAAGACCATTGTAAAAACTACAGACCAATTTCTCTTTTAAATGTGGATTACAAACTGTTTACCTCAATCATCTGTAAAAGATTTGAGACTTTCATTCCAGACCTTATTCATGAGGATCAAACTGGATTTATTAGAGCGCCAAACACAAGACAATATCAGAAGGACTCTCCATATTGTAGACAATGCACATAAAAAGGGCACGAGTATGGCTCTGGTTAGCCTGGACGCGAAAAAAGCGTTTGACAGTGTCAGTTGTTTTTTTTTGTATGAGGTATTGAGGAGATTTGGTTTCAATGAAAATGCAATTCGGTGTATTAGGACTATCTATCATGAACCTACGGCTAGGATCAAGGTGAATGGGAGCCTGTCCAATAGGATTCAGTTGGAGAGAGGCACAAGACAGGGTTGCTGTCTCTCGCCTATTCTCTTTGCTGTGTATGTTGAACCCTTGGCGCAGGCAATAAGGCAGAGTGCAGATTTGCAGGGAGTCAATATAGGGGGGAAAGATCATATCATTGGGCTTTTTGCGGATGATATTATAGTTTTTCTTGAACAACCTGACGTATGTTTCCCAAAGCTGATGAACCTACTTGAAAAATATGGTTACTACTCAGGATATAAAGTGAACATAACAAAAACACAAATTCTTACATTTAATTATTCCCCATCACAACAAATTAGACGTGCATACAACCTAAAATGGAATACCAAAATAATGACCTACCTTGGTGTAAATATAACCAAAACATTTTCCAACCTGTTTGAAGCTAATTACAACAAAATTGATGACAATATTCGAAAGGATGTAGAAAGGTGGTCCACTCTTCCTTTAGACTTCAGTGCCAGAATACAAACTGTTAAAATGAATATCCTGCATATCCTGCCTAGGCTGCTGTATTTCTTCCAGTCTCTTCCAATCGATGTCCCCCAAAATACATTTGTAACCTGGGACAGAATGATTTGTAGATTCGTTTGGAATAGTAAAAGACCAAGAATAAAATGTACGACGCTTCAGCTACCTAAGAGTAAAGGGGGAATGGCTTTACCAAATCTCAGGGAATACTTTTATGCAGCTCAGCTCAGACCTTTGGCCTGCTGGTGTAGACCCGATTATGTATCTAGATGGAAAGATATGGAAAGGGAAGTGCAGGGTCATCACGTTCAGGCCTTGGTGGGGGATAGACATTTGGTGAGGGCTCTGAGAGGTGAGATGGATCCAATAGTTGCATTTACACTAGAAGTCTGGAAGGCGGTAGTAACAAAATACAAATTAAAGAGAGGGGTCCACGCGCTGAGGTGGTTTGCATACGATTCCAATTTCAAACCAGGGGTGTATGATTCAACTTTCAAAGAATGGGTGCGAAAGGGCATGACGGCAATGTGTACGGTTTCAGAGAAGGGTGAATTGAGGAGTTTCCAGGATCTACAGACGGATTATGGTATTCTAGACAGTGATTATTTTAGATACATGCAATTAAGACACTATTTTGTTAAAACGATAAAGTTGAATGCAGATGAATCTTTAGATACTGTGACTGGGGTGATTGTGGATGCATACCAGCAGAGGGGGTCTCGGATCATCTCTGCTTTCTATCAGGCTTTGGGGGGAAGCAGGGGGGACTCGACTCTTTACATAAAAGCAAAATGGGAAGCGGAGTTGAAAATCCAAATATCAGAGGAAGAATGGTTTCAAATGTGTGAGACGCAATTTACATCCACAAACTCATTAGTATGGAGGGAGTTCTGCTGGAAGAACCTGACTCGCTTTTTCATAACACCCAGAATAAAGAGCAAGCAACTTGGCGTACAGCAACAGTGCTGGAGGATGTGTGGGTACATGGAGGCTGACCACTCGCACATTTTCTGGAACTGTACAAAGATAAGGCCATATTGGGAGATGGTTAATGCAGTGATCAAAAATATTATGGGATATGGAATCCCAAATACCTGCCCGGTGATGTATCTTGGGAACATTAAAGATGTGGGGGGAGGCGATCTCTATCTGACTAAGGTTTTGCTTGCAGCTAGTAAGAAAGCTATAACCAGGAATTGGCTTAATGTGAACGCTCCGAAACAGGAACAGTGGCTGGAAATTGTACAAGATCTTTTTGTTATGGAAAAGTTGACATACGTTCTGAGAATCCAAGAAAACGCATTCAATAGGAAATGGGAAAAGTGGAATATTTACAGAGTTGACACCTAAGAGTAAGCTGTGCATTTTATTATGTGTATCTCCAGACAACTAGTGTGTATATTGTTGTTTTTTGTTGTTTATGTGTTGTGTTGTCAATGTTTCATGAAAACTCAATAAAAACATAAGTGTGAAAAAAAAAAAAAAAGTCAAGGTTAGAAATAAAATGAACATAACATAACATAACAAAGGTTCATGTTGATGTCGTTGAAGGCCTGATGATCTCCACTGTGGTTGTAACTTTCTTCTGTTAAGCCTTGGCGATGCTTAAAATGTCTGTGCTTCTACTCGCAGGACAAGTCTTTGCACTTGTTACAGCACTCTACCTGTTTCTGTACCAGGAAGTCACAGGTGGACGCCCTCTCACAGATGATCGGAGCCTGGATGAGTGGTGGTGACAACTCGATGGGGACCCCCTGGCATACCCTGTACCTCTCCAGATCCAGGAGTAGGGTCACCACGTGGGTCACACAGTTCAGTCGGGGTGGGTGGAGTTCATAGAGCGGGTGAGTGAGGAGCAGAGGCTGTCCCTGCACAGTGACCTGATAGTAAAAGCCCGGGTAGATGTGCAGGATCGTGTCCTTCATGGCAGACAGCTTGGAGCACTGGAGCAGCTGTAGCCGCGGGCCCTCCACCTTGATGGCGAACCAGAGGATGGGCAGAGCTGAAGTCCTCAGGTTCTCTAACAGCTGCAGCAGCCCTTGGTCCTGGTCCGTCCTGGTGGTGCTCGCCGTGCTGTCGGCCAGACTGAAGATCTGAGTGATCTAAACAGAATCGCATCAAGGTAAAAAAAATGTGTTGTTTGGTCTCAAGTCCATTTGAACTACGGTCGTGTGATTCGAGAGCCCATTCCTTATCGTTTCACACAAGTGTGAACTTTCAATACCCATTTTATTTGCTTCTACTACACGACAGCAGCAGAGCTCTTCAATAAGCGCAAGAAGAAGTGTTATAAAAACACACCCTACAGATTACAGCATATACAGGGATTTTCATTGAGACAGGAGTCAGGATTTTACATCATAGCAAGACTGAGGACTGGATAGGAAAATAGGCTACTATCAAGGACAGGAGACGATGTAAGTTCCCCACCCAAGCCGTCCTCTCTGAATGGCTGCATGGCTATGGCGTGACCGAGACAGGTAGGCCTATGCCGTGCATTGTGCAAAAGGTCTATCAAATGTGATTGTCTGAAGATTTACAATGACGGCTTAAAAAGGCACAAATTATCTTATATCTAGACTTATATCTTATATCTGGTAATGTATTGAAGTGAGCTATGCAATGTGCAATATTGTGTTTACAATACAGTGCACTCCATAAGTATTGGAAAGAGGAAGCATTTGGGTTTCCTTTTAGCTCAATACGGATTTGAAACAATTAACAATTAATATGGGGTTTACGTAGAGATTCTCAACTTTAGTTTAGTTCAGATTGGGTCCACAATTTAGAAAGTATAGTTGTTGTTTTAAAAAAAAAAACATACTCCCCATATTTCAGGGCTCCAAAAGTATTGGAAAATTGAACACTGGTTTTAGGCAATTTTAGGCAATTAATATTATGAATAATGGTTCAAAGGCCCAGCTATGCAACAGGGTACGAGCTACTCATTTACCATAGATGTGCCCTCATCCTCCACGTCCGGCTTTCTAGAGTGCGCATCTACTTCCTGGTCCACGGCTAGTCTCCCTCCGTCCCCTCCATTCAGTCTGCCCTCGGCTGATGCACTCTCATATCTCACAAGAGGATCAGCCTTTCTGAACACAGTGTCTGTCTGTTGAGCAAAGAGAAAGGAGAATACACTGTTACTCCAAACGTTAAAAAGGTAAACACTGCAGAGTAGTACACACACAGGCAACATTTCAAACAATTACTAGCACCGACCTACATTGTGCTTTTATTCTACAATGAAACACGACATGGTTGAGGAACCTTGAGGCATGCTGTGAAAGAGAGGAGTGAGTGACTCACTGCTGGAGAAGCTGAATGGTTTCTGATACCGGGGATGCTCTCAGGAAGCCCATTCCTCTGGAATGGTTCCACACTTTCTCTTGTCGCCTGCAAAATGAGCAGGGAGGGGGAGAGGGGCGGGGCAAGTGGTTTAGGAATAGTGGATCCCACTGAGACTGATAGATTAAAAAAGGGAGAAAAAAATAGCATATCTATAGCATATCTTTTTTTGAAATAATAATTTTAATCTAACCTGGACTCTCGGTTGGTGATTTCCAAAGTGCCTCTCATGAAAGCGTCTCTTACTACTGCTGGTCTGCTCAACGCCCCTGGCCCAGCGTCCCTACAACAATAACAAACATCAGAAAGGGAGAGGGGAATCCAAATCACCTATCATTGAGATGGGACCATAATTCTAGCTCAAACTTGTGAGCATATCACTTTCCCTGCTCTTCCTGCAATTCCCTGTCATATTGGGCAACTCACTGTTCCCATGGAACGCTCATCCTCTTCCTCCTCCTCCTCCTCCTCCTCCTCATCAGTGTACTCCAAGTCAATCGTTACTGCTTTACTGCTTTTCCTTGAGGTTGTCTTGGGACCGTATGTATACTGAGGTTTTTGCGTGCCATCCTGCACCCCCCCCTCTTGGGTCCCAAACTCATCAGCCTGACCCAATTGAAAGGGCAACAAGTGTCTCTGTCAAACACATACATACACATAAGAGCGCCGTTGGAAACTTTGTTAGGAGGCTGTTCATGTAATTATTACACATGTTGGGCATTTCATGAATTCAAAGATACCATGGACATATCAACATGAATGCATGCAAGGAAATTCTAAAATGATTTAAAAAAAAATAATCATACCAAATACTTCTACTACAATCATTTAAACAACGGTGCTTTCTCAACCCTCACCCTGGCTTGTCTCCGACACTGACGTAGACGACATTTCTGTTTCTTCTTATTGCTGCCTCCAAACTTGGGCTTGTCTATGCAGAAATTACAAGTGCCACAGTCCTTCCTGAGACAAGCATCACACTTCCCACAGGAACGCCGTTCACGGCTCTTCTTTGGACGGTACTTGATCTCCAACGAGGAGTTCTTGTCTAAACAACGGCAATAACAAAGTCTCAGGGAAGTGTTCACCTTGAAAGTCGGAAAATCACACTGCATTCACAAAAAGATCATACATCATATTCTAACTAGGGAGGAAAATAAAGCCATTAGACCCTCACCTCGGCATTTCATGCAGTACCACTCCCTGATTGCCTTGGCCATCTTCTCTGTGACATTGATGCAGTGACCATGAAACCACTCGTTGCAGTTGTCACAGCCACTAAGCAAAAAAAACAGATATGTTGTGAGCCTTATGACACCTTCATCACAATGTTTGATAATCACATGTTATGACTTGGCTAGCGAACTCACATCATGAAGCAGTTGGTGTCCGGTTTTCTGCAAATGCAGTACAATGGTGCGTTTTCCCCCTCCATGCTGTCAAGCCCCGGTACAGGGTCGAAGTCGGACACCTCACTGTCCTGTGGAAGATCAAAATACATAGCCATAGATTGGTAGTAAGCTAGTGTAGCCGGGCAGTTTTATGACCCAGGAGTTAGGCAGCCCACCATTGACAGTGTAGCTGGGTAACTTTAGAACCCAGGAGCTTTAAGACAGCCTCTGGAGTGCCACCTCGATATCAAGCCCCGCGACGATTCAAGTAGTGTTTGCTAACAGAGCTTGTTGCTTAATGAATGAACGTGTCTGCAATGGTTAGCGTGCTGAATGTCTCAGGCATTAACCCAGTTCTACTAAGGTAGGCTAGTGGCTGAAATAATTTGCTGTTGCGTTGCTATGCAACCAATCTTTCAGAATAAACCTGGTTTAAGTTAGATGCGTGACAAATGTCTCACAGGTGGGAATGTGTATGTACTGTACATACACATAAGAGCGCCGTTGGAAACTTTTGTTAGAAGGCTGTTCATGTAATTATTACACATGTTGGGCATTTCATGAATTCAAAGATACCATGGACATATCAATATGAATGCATGCAATGCAAGGAAATTCTAAAATGATTACAAAAATCATACCAAATACTTCTACTACAATCATTTCAACAACGGTGCTTTCTCAACCCTCACCATGGCTTGTCTCTGACACTGACGTAGACGACACTTCTGTCTCTTCTTATTGCTGCCTCCACACTTGGGCTTGTCTATGCAGAAATCACAAGTGCCACAGTCCTTCCTACAGAGACAAGCATCACACTTCCCACAGGAACACCGTTTACGTTTTTTAGCCCAGGCCTGAAAGACACAATGAACAATGAGGAAGGAGGAAAAGAATACAATCTTTATCAGAAAACGATGTATCCACTCACTGCAAAGTAAGTGGCTTTGGATAAAAGTGTGAACTAAATGGCATATACAGTGATGCGAAAATTAGGACATCCCATGAAATATTTAGTTATTTTTTAAAGAAATAAGGACATATCAATATTTGGTGTTCTTTCAAGCAACGTCTAGAGATAAAGGTGATGTAATTGAACCAAGAACAATGACAATTTTATTGTTACTGTTATCATTTATTTAACAACATATGAACAAAGCTGCCAATTCCTACTGAGGAAAAAGTCACGGCCCCAATAGCCTTTGGCTGAAGTAACATAAAAAAAAATCCACATCTTTTGGCCAACCAGTGCAGCGGCAATGCGCTCAAATGCACCGACGGCCTGGACTACACCTACGGTATATGGATATTTTTTTAAGCTGATATTTTCGTCCTCATTTAAAAAAAAAAAAACTACTTTGTCCACACCACAAAAATATCTCTGCCCATACTAATACGAATACGACTGTCCGAGCTCGGCCAAAGAAACGAGTGATGCCCTGGACATGCGGAAGTTTAACTTCCACTCCTCATCAACCACACCCCCTGCCACGAAATTGTCCCACCATTTGCTGGTCCATTTGCTGACCCAAAACCGGCGTTTCTGGCTCTTATATTTTAGAAGTTGCATAATGATTGAAGAACAACTCCATCTATCAGTAGAGATAGATACCATAACTTTTCTCCCTCTACACCAAGTCTCTTGGCTCGGTAATCTCTTCACATGGGCTCTCCTACCACAGCTACGCAGACGACACTCAACTCTTCCTGTCCTTCCCCCCGTCTGATGTACACGTGGCAACCCGTATCTCAGCATGTCTCGCTGACATTTCAACTTGGATGGCTGACCACCATCTCAAGCTCAATCTTAACAAGACCGAGCTCCTCTTCATCCACGGGAAAGCCTGCCCTCTCCAAGACTTCTCCATCACAGTGGAGAACTCTACTGTAACCCCCTCCCTGACAGCCAAGAACCTTGGAGTGATCCTGGATAACCGACTATCCTGTGCGGAGAACATTGCAGCAACGGCTCGCTCCTGCAGATTCTTCCTCTACAACATCAGAAGGATACGACCATTCCTTACCAGAGAGGCAGCGCAACTCTTGACCCAGGCACTGGTCATCTCCCGCCTGGACTACTGCAATGTACTCCTGGCTGGGCTCCCCGCTTCAGTCATTAGACCTCTGCAGCTCATCCAGAATGCTGCTGCCCGGCTGGTATTCAACCTCCCCAAATACTTGCATGTCACCCCTCTCCTTCGCACCCTGCACTGGCTCCCGATAGCAGCTCGCATCAGATTCAAGACCCTGGTGCTTGCATACCAGGCAGCTAAAGGGACAGCCCCTGCCTACCTGAAGGAAATGGTAACCCCCCAAACCCCTGCCCGCTCACTCCGCTCCTCCACCTCGGCTGGCCGACTGGCCCCACCTCCTCTACACAGCAGTCGGGCTGCCCGATCACGTCTCTTCACAACACTGGCTCCCCGCTGGTGGAATGAGCTCCCCACGGCTGTCAGAACGGCAGAGTCACTACCCATCTTCCGTCGTAGACTGAAGACCTATCTCTTCAGGTTACATCTTAACTGCTCTTCCTGAGACATCTTCTGACCCTCACCACTACGTCTCCTAAAGACACCCGCTTTCCCCTCTACTGTGTCCCTAAGAACTTCTATCCCTTGTACTGTTTCTCTGTTTCTCCAGTAAAAAAAATAAAATAAAAAATAATAGTAGAAGGCGATAGGGAGAAGGTTTTTCCTTCTATCAGTGGCCCCGGGCCCGAGCTAGATTACTCTTCCTGCAACGAATGGTGGATTGCTGATTCACATGCTTGGTATTCAAATGTATTGATTGTAAGTCACTTTGGAATAAGGCGTCTGCTAAATGCCAAAAATTTAAATGTAAATGTAAAAATAATAACTTTATAATTTGACAAAAAACGATGTTTCAAGCTCCTAATGGTAATTAAAGATTGGAGCAAGTTTGATGGTTGGGTAATATTACCTGTGATTCCACACGTTCATTCTGTAACAAAATAAGAAAAATACAAGTGAATGGCAATGTTGGGAATGTTCATGGACTTAGTCTACAGTTTACATAGGCTGAAGTCTAGAATATGCTGAAATATTCATCAGGGAGAAAAGGTTTTTTTTCATTAAAAAGCTTTTTCATTACCTTCCTTCTCTTACGCATGGGTTTCTGTTGGCCATCTACGAACAGCCCTGCTTTGTACTTGAACATTGACATGTCAAGAGTTCCTCCCAGGTTTTTGGAAAGTTCAACTCCACTTCTCACACGCTCCCCCAACGGACTGCGAACGACAAAAGTTTGTAGGAAAACCTTTGGTAACCATTTGTGCTGTTCAGATTGAGATTATGATCATCATATCAGTTGTCAAAAAATCTGCACTAACCATTGGTCTAAAAATATCAGATAAAGTCTGCCAGGTAGTTTTTACCTCATGTAATAAACATCTTTCTGGCCGACACTGGAACCTGAGCGACGAACGACCACTTTGCGCATCCACCCGTCTCCAAGTACTGGCCATTCCTCCCATCCCTCTTCAGGGTTCGTTCTTTTGCTACGTGACAAACTAAAAATGGACATGAGATGAATAATGAATCATTAGGAAAAGCATAGTGGAATAACAGAAATACAGATACAGATATGACAAGACATCAAAAGGCTATCTACAAAGAGGATTATAGGGAAATATATCCAGTAACCATTTGCTACAGAATGACCAGTATACACACTATGGCTTAGAAGTCACATAATTGATATTTGGTACTATGAACACGGCCAACAATAAACAATACCAACATACTGGTTATTGGCCCTCTTCTTGAAGTTCTTCTCACTGCCCGCCACGCTCCCGCTCCGTTCACTCTCCCCTGCAAGACTCTCCTCTTCCGCCTCCCTTCGGACAAAAATGCGTCTCTCCCCAACAGAGTAGTCCAAGCTCTGTGCGTCATTTTCATCTTCATCATCATCATCGCCATCATCATCATCATCTTCTACAGGTTCAAACCAGTCCACAGGAGGCTCCTCGGTAGCCCCTCCCACCTCCATCTTGGTCTCCCCATGACGATGTTTCACAGGAGTGGCTTCATCCCGAGTGTTTACAGGGCTATCTGAGGGAGCCAGGGCCTCCGGTGGAGGTACCACCTCAGAGATGACTTGAGTCATGACTAACAGCCTTGGATAGTAGTGCCAGATTGCAGCATCCCCATCTATACAAGTCCTATGGACAGCAAGAAAAGTCAGAGTTTAATATCAAGACTCTGCCCTTACTTTTTCTGTTATTTTTCAAGGGGAAATAACAGAAAGGCAAGAACAAGGTTTTAATATGAAGTTAAAATACAGATTGTCAGCTTTTATTGGAGGACATTTGTATTGTTTAAACCATTTATAAACAAGAACACTCTCATGCATGATAGTCCCCCTATTTCATGTTTAGTATTTGGTTGCATATACTTTGCATGAGATAACTACCTGGGGATCTGTGATACATTGAGCATTATACATTTGGTTTTTATTAATTTAGCGTGTTTACTTTTCAAAGATTTTCAAATAGTAGAATCATTGTAGCTGAAAGAAACGGCGGGAGCTCCAAAAACAATAAGCAGATAAGCCTCTGTCATCCGCAATGTGCGCCAATCAAGCAGACTTAAGTAATAAATGAAACGAACGCACTATTTAAGTAACTTGAAACTGATTGTAATTGTGCCAGCTACTCTGTAAGTACAGAACTGGATCACTAACACATGTCTACAGCTAGCTCAGGGCTTGACGCTTACCTTTTCCCCAGGTAGCACTGTGCTACCATGTTGAAAAATTTGGTAGCACACCAAGAATTTCAATAGCACAATGAAAATTGCCAACGAAAAAAGAAAATGTTCGTATGACGACAACAAATGATCATAATCATAACATATCAAAATTATTATAACCGGCTCTTGGCCGTAATAAAAATGGAGACTCACACAATGTAAAGGGGAAGTAAAAATATTAATTTCAGTTGGCCCACGGTTTGGTATGAACCTCGGTTTTTGGGTCACGGTTCACGGTTCGTGTTTTTTTTAAATGCTACTATTTATTTACAAACTGTTACTTTACTTCATTTTGCTTATACTTATGGAACTTTAACATTTAGACACATTCCAGAATATGACTGGTATATTGTATAATATAAATATATATAAACAAAAAACACTTTCAAATGTGAATTACATAAACACTTTCAAATGTGACGTGTTGTGGATTGGAACTACAGATCATAAGCTTTCAAATGATGTGTCATACATTGAAATCCGAAAAGAGATGACGAAGTTAGAGTCATTTGAATGTTGTTCGACGTCAGGCACATATCGGGTTAAACACTGTCATGAAACCGGAAGCAAACGCTGCGGCTAACAAAAAACAGCGCTACGAACGTCTAAACTGTATTTTAATAACATAACAACATGCTGATAGAACATCAACATGCTAAAAACACAACATAACTATACATAATTAGATGATCACACAGTCCTTGCTTTTGAACGCGTCCTAAAATTAAAGTATGTTTACAAGCCATGTATCACTTACCGTTAGCCTCAAACAATAACAATGAACCCATTCCACAAAGTATACATGTAGCCGTTTCACGTGAGTGGTTTACAGTTTCACCAGCTGGCGTCACAAAGAAAGTGCCTCTTAGGCTTGAGGACCAGTATATAATAGGAGAGGAAGAAATGAAAGTAAAAATGCACTTTTGTCACGCCCTCTACCTCTATGTAGTGGGCAGTGCCTCTCTCTCTCTCTTTCCCTCTCTCCCCCTCTCTCTCCCTCTAATTGGCAGCAGGTGTGCAGCTGTCCGGCTGTTCTTCATTATCTCGTCGTTAGCCCTGTATAAAGACCCGGTCCTATGGAAGGCCATGCCCGCAAAAAACGGCTCGTCTCCACACGTGATATTTTGACGCCTCAAGGCGTCAATTCCACACGTCGACGATTTTTTTTTGCGTGTTGCCTGTCATAGCCAACGGGCTGTTCCATTCTACTGATGTCTGGGTGTTAGAAAGGAAGCCTTTTGTGGTTTAAAGGCAGTTGGCAAACAGCTTTTAGGTGCATTACCAGTTAACTTTATAATAGTTACCTTTAGAACGATGATGCTGTTTAAACAACAAAAGAAGAAGAAGAAGCAACGAGGACTGGTAACATTACAAGCAGACATAGATTTCGAAATCTATGTATGTTTGTAATGTTACCAGTCCTACCACTAGGCGTCACTATGCCATATATAATGTATATTCTCATGTATATACACATATAATGTTGCTTTCACTTTAGATTAAAGGAGAGATAGATAATACATAGAGAATTGTATGAGAAAAACAATGGTCCAAACCCCATGGTTTGTATGGTTCAAAAGTTATCATGGTTTACCTCTTTCCATGCCAATTACTGGAATTGATCTCAATAGAATCTCGACCTAACAAGTGGTCACTGCAATAAAGATTTGAAAAATTATGATAACCATCTTATTGTCTTAGTTTAATGTCATTTCAATACTGCTTCAATACTAACGTTGAAATTACAGTCTTAAAACAACAATAAGTACATCGAAAACATATACACAGAGCATGTATGTTTACACATGTAAGACAAAGAAAAGAAAATTCGATTTTTCTATTGTCCCCTATTTCCTGGGGCTCATATAGATTTTACTAATTAGTAGATTAGATTAGATCAGCAAATGTCTGTCCAGCGATTGATATGAAGGGGTGAAAAGTAGGGGAGGATGACATTGAAAGACAACATTATGGCCCATTGGCATATGAACATCTAAGCAATATCACACGAGAGGGAGTGCTGTTATACTTAATAGCAGCACGGCTGTGATAGGTACGAGGCCGCAGTTCTACAGCGCCATTTATTACTTAACAGTAATAAGATAGAACAGATTATGATTTGTTTGTTTGTTTAATAATTTATTTTGGCAAGGGGACATCACTTTGATTGACATTTTGGTATCAACTAAGGTAAACAAACTCATAGTCATGTTACATGGTGGCGGATGTTCAGTGCAAAACTAATTTGGTCTTGCCTGAGTAATACACATTCTGATATCTTATCCCCTTTCTCTTATCTTATCCCCTGACTCTTAGTAACAACAACAAGGTACAAGGTTCATTTATTGGCATTCTATAACACAGGGATGCACAATGAGATGCAAGATATAGTCCTTACAGTCCCAGTAGGTCTCAGGTCCTTACAGTCCCAGTAGGTCTCAGGTGTGTGTGTGTGTGTGTGTGTGTGTGTGTGTGTGTGTCCGTGCTCCGTTCTACATCAGCACCAGACAACAACATAGTGCAAAGAAATAATATTTTAAATAAAAAAAGAAAATACTAAATGAGATAGTGTGCAATATTGGCAGTGGCTAGCTAGGCTAGTGGCCAGAGTTCAGTAGTCTGATAGCTTGATGGAAGAAGCTGTCTCTGAGCCTACAGCCCCAGCAGGTCTCTCAGGTCCTCTGACCAGGGTTTGCTGGTTGTCTCCCGTGCCAGACTGAAGACCCAGGGTGATAGAGCATTCAGACAGACAGACAGACAGACAGACCCAGGGTGATAGAGCATTACAAACCGTGGCTCCCAAACTCTTTGTGACTTTGTGACCCTTGGTCTGGGAAAGGTGCTGTCCAAATACATTTTACTTACTTACTTGCTTAGGTCATTTAATTTTTCAATAAATATAGGCTATATGGGATGAAAACATAGAAAATGGAATGTACATTTATTTTGAACATTGTTGTGTGACAGTGCTGTGGTTTTTGTAGGCTTGGGACACTGGGTCTCTACAGATTGTTTCTCTATGATAAAGTGTGGGCTATTGCACAACAAACATAACACAATTGGTTATGGAAGGCAAACCTAGGCCACCAACCCCCTCTGTCAGGGGTTCATTTTACTACTTCCTCATCGTCCGACATTCACTAAATGTGCGGTTGCAATTCGAAAGAAAAGCCCGCAATGCCATCCTCACGAAGTTGGTCTGCTTGTGAAACTTTACTCCCCCGCGAGAAGTTTTCAAATCGGCTCGCCGCCTGGCCTGCCTGCAGGGTGTGGCCTTCCATACGTAGCGACTGCGTAGGTAATTTATGCGCAACGTACCCCCTACGCTGTTGTCGACAGCAATGACGCGTCACTCCTCATTAATATGTATGAGTGCCTTGATTCAAGGTCCCTCATTGGCTATGATACGCGAGTCCATTTTAGCGGAGAGGGCTTTCCATACGGTCCAGCCTTCACTACTCTGCCAGATCGTAGCTTCAGTTTACCGTATGATACGGTTCCAGCTCCCCTACCTAATTACTAGTGATGGCGAGATGAAGCCGACGCTTCGGAGCGTGTGTCGAGTAACAGAGGAAGATTTTTGTGAAGCGCGTAACGAGGCGTGTGTTGATGACGTATATGGTAAGAACGACGCTTCGCCTTCCGGCCGTACCACGTGACCGATTCGGGAAGTGGCTCGGATTTGGCGCGAGACTCGAAACATAAAAGGGACAGATGAACGCAATGGATTCCCCCTCACAGTTTGTTGACTTGCGACTTTATAGTTTGTTTGTTTGCAATCTTTTGGAGCTTCTTTTTTTTGCGATGGAACCAGCGAGAAAGAGGAGATATTCCCCTGTCTGGGAACATTTTGATCTGATCTCTCCTAATAAGGTATGCACTATGCACATAGTAATAAATAATAACTAGTGTACTATACTGTAAATAAATGTGACAACACAGTGTATCGTCCCTTGTTCTAATGTCTTTCTTCTAATTTCTGCTATTGTAAAAGGTGAAGTGTCTGGTGTGTTCAAAAGAACTTGGATACAGCAATAACACTTCATCTATGCTGAGGCATTATAGAGCCCTGCATGAGAACAAGGAGACCAACCAAGGTGGACCAAGCTCAGGTAAGCCTTTTTAGGATGCAATGATAAGACAGCATACAAACATACAATTACAGGGTACGTTTTTATTAGACAACATTAATTTATATTTTAAATATGACTAATGAATGACATCTGCAATTGAATACTGCATTTTTTTTCATCAGCACTGAAGAATGATGTGGATGAGGCCTTGGTCAATATGGTGATTGAGGATTGCCAGCCCTTCACCATTGTGGAGGACAAAGGGTTCAGAAAGCTTGTTAAAGCTTTCAACCCTACCTATGTTCTCCCCACAAGGCAGGTGTGTATGTGAGCACATGAAGCATTTTTCCCCATTTCCCCATTTCCCCATATATGCCATTCCAAGAGTGTTCCCTTCTTTCCTTTAGGCTTTGAAAGCTATGGTGGAGTCCAGATATCAGGAGTCCAAGGAGAAAGCCAAAGCCATTGTGTTGAAGGCAGTTATCATCTGCAGTTAGCTTGACAACAGACATGTGGACCTCCATCAACACTGATGCATATCTGGCTGTGACCTGCCATTTTATAGATGAAAGCACCTCTTTGCACACTGTTGTTTTAGGGGTGCTATATTTCCCTGATGCACATACTGCTGTGAATTTGGCCACCGTCAAAGCAGCACTTATGGCCCAGTGGGGTATTACCACCAAAGTGTCTTGCATGGTGACGGATGGCGCAGCAAATATGGGTGCTTGTGCCAAGGAGTTGCGCTTGCGTCACACAATTTGTGTGGCGCACACTTTACATTTACTTGTAAAAAAGGCTATTAAAGAAAACAACGTGTTGGCTGACATCCGGGTAAATTCTCGGAAGATTGTGGGCTATTTTAAGAGCAGCACCAATGCAAAGGTGAATTCCTTTCTTTCATTGCAATATTCTAAATGACGCTGTTTGGTTTAAGTTGCAAATTTTATAGGAGAGGCTGACACTGGTGCAGGCGCAAATGGGCCGGCCGGCACTGAAGCTGATCCAAGAGGTGGATACACGCTGGAACAGTACGTACCATATGCTGCAGCGTGTGTATGACCTCAAGGAGCCTATAGCAGCAGCTTTGGCCGGCCTACGTACTGACATTGTCCCACTCACATTGGAACAATATGACATCATCGCAGAATGTCTAAAAGTGCTAGCCCCATTCAATGATGCCACAGTTGAGCTGTCAGAGGAGAAGAGAGTGTCCGGTTCAAAAGTTATTCCTCTTTTATCAATGCTATACCACACACTGGAGGAGGAGGAAATGGGACGTGTCCAAACACAAGAGAGCATGGCAATGGTTGAGAGTCTAAGAAGACAATTAAAGGATAAGCTCGCTGTACTCATTGCAATCAATGAGCATAATGTCACTGGCGACACTGCTTGATCCACGTTTTAAAAAGATAGGATTCTTTAGCCCCAATAAAGCAGCAGAGGCCGAAAATAGGCTCATTTTGGAATGTGCTACCGTTATACGAAACAGCGCCGCCTCCTCCTCTTCCTCCTCTTCCTCCTCTTCCTCCTCCTCCTCGTCATCACAACCCCCCATATCAGAAGCTAAGAGACTCACTTCCACGGTCATCGGATCCGACACCACTCACAGCCCCCCTGCTCCTTCCCCTGTTCCTCCTATGCCCGTTCACGCACCATCCCACTCTCTACCCACGACTCCACTCCCCGAGCGCTATGGTGGCGACCTCGGTTCTTGTCGTTCGTTTTTACTACAGTGCTCCTTACAGTGCTCAAGATGCATCCCTGTGCTTTCTTCTCTCGCCGTTTTTCCCCCGCAGAGAAGAACTATGATGTGGGAAACCGGGAGTTGTTGGCAGTTAAACTGGCTCTGGAAGAGTGGCGTCATTGGCTGGAGGGTGCGGTCGTCCCTTTCATTGTTTGGACGGACCATAAGAACCTGTCCTATATTCAGTCTGCCAAACGGTTGAACTCCCGGCAAGCCAGATGGGCTCTCTTCTTCGGGCGCTTCAATTTCAGTCTTACCTACCGTCCTGGGTCCCGCAACATCAAGCCTGACGCGCTTTCCCGTCAGTTCACGGGGGACGAGACCTGCTCTGACCCGGAACCTATCCTATCTCCCACTTGCCATGTCGCAGCGGTTACTTGGGAGATCCAGTCTCTGGTGCGCCGTGCACAGCTTGACCAGGCTGATCCTGGCAACGGCCCAGAGAACCGCCTGTTCGTCCCTGACGCTGTCCGCTCCCAGGTCCTACAGTGGGGCCACAGCAATCGCCTGACCTGCCACCCGGGGGTAAACCGCACCTTGGCTTTCCTACGGCAACACTTCTGGTGGCCAACGATGGGGGGGGATACCCGGGAGTGCGCCCAGAACAAGAACCTGCACCGGCCTCCCACTGGTCTCCTTCAGCCCCTGCCGGTCCCCCGTCGCCCCTGGTCCCATATATCGATGGATTTCGTCACCGGACTACCACCGTCCGAGGGAAATACCACCATCCTGACGGTGGTAGATCGCTTTTCCAAGGCTGCTCATTTTATTCCGCTGCCTGGCTTGCCCTCGGCAAAGGAGACGGCTCAGCTGATGGTCCTGCACGTCTTCCGCATCCACGGACTACCATCAGACATCGTATCAGACCGGGGTCCACAATTCACCTCACAGTTTTGGAAGGCGTTCTGTGCCCTCATTGGATCCACCCTCAGCCTGTCATCGGGCTTCCACCCCCAGTCCAATGGACAGTCAGAGCGGGCCAACCAAGACCTGGAGACCGCCCTGCGCTGCCTGTCCTCCTCCAATCCTACTACCTGGAGTCAACAATTACCCTGGGTGGAGTATGCCCACAATTCCCTTCCCAACTCCTCCACGCTCCTCTCACCATTCCAGTGTGCCCTCGGATACCAACCCCCTCTCTTTCCTGACCAGGAGGTAGAGGTCGGGGTACCCTCGGCCCAACACTTCATTCGCCGTTGTCGCCAGACCTGGAGGAAGGCACGGACTACCCTGGTCCGCTCTGTGGCCAGGTATAAACGCCAAGCTGACCGCCATCGTGTCCCTGCCCCCCGCTACCAGGTGGGACAGAAGGTCTGGCTCTCCACCCGAGACCTACCCCTCAAAGTAGAGTCTCGCAAGCTAGCCCCCAGGTACATCGGACCCTTCCCCATCAGCAGAATTATCACCCGCTCTGCTGTTCGCCTCTGGTTGCCCCGCTCCATGCGAATCCATCCCACCTTCCACGTCTCAAAGATAAAACCGGTTACCACCAGCCCACTGCCTGCCCTACCTGCCCTCCTGCCTGCCTGCCCTACCTGCCCTCCTGCCTGCCCGCCTGCCCTACCTGCCCTCTTGCCTGCCTGCCCTCCTGCCTGCCTGTCCTAGCTGCCCTCTTGCCTGCCTGACCTCCCGGCCTGACCCCCCGCTTGCCCTACGACCATTCTCTGCCAACCCCCTTAAATAAATCATACTTTATTTTACCTTAACCTGTCTGTGTCTGTGTCTGCGCTTGGGTTCCCTATCGGACCGTCACACTTTAGCTATGAGAGCTGTATCCAATATACCCATTATGCGCATTTTAAGCGCATATAGGACACGCGTGAAGCATTTCTGCGACACACGTTTCTGTTCACTGTTTTCATTCCCTCATCGCTTATACACATAAGATTGACTGCGCATGACAGTAGTTCAGCAGTCTTTTAGTCGCACTGGTGCTATTGAATGTATTTCCAAGTCGCACAGAAATATATTCACTCGCAAATGCGACCAAAACAGTCGCACTGTCGAGCCCTGAGCTAGCTAACAAGCTATACGAGTATGGCAAGCCGTTTTAACATTTATTAGCTACAATGGATATTCATTACTGATATCTGCAACATCATTTTGCCTAGTCAAAACTCAAATTCAAGATATCTTTAATTATATTTTGACTAATCGAAACTCACATTTTAGATATCTGTAATTATATTTTGACTAGTAAGATTCAAATGTATTTTGCCATTCAAGTGTATGGGGTTTGTCATTACAGATATCTACAATTCAGTTGTAGATATCAGCTATTCACATTGCCGATATCTGCAACTGAATTATGACGTTGTAATGAGTTGTAATTACAGTTTCAGATATCTACGGTTTCATTCTGACTAGTCATAATTCCAGTTCAAGATATCTTTAATTCCCATTAATTCAAGATTGTCCTTAAAGATATCTTAAATTAAGTTGAAGATATCTTGAATGAAGTTGTAGATATCTCAAACTGGAATTAGGAATAATCATAATTTAATTGTAGATATCTATTATAAAGTTATAGATATCTTGAAAATCATTTTAATGATTGATATCTCAAATTGGTGATATCTTTAACTTTCATTCTGCCTAGTCGAAATGTTATTACAGATATCTTAAATTAGAGTTTAGACTAGGCGAAATGACGTTTCAGATATGTCTGTTGTTGTCAGAAAACGCTGGAGCAGCTTCAATTACTGCGCTGTAGATTTCTAGTAGCTACAAGCATCTGGTGAACGAATCTCACGTTCACCACAAATCCCTTGATAATATATTCTCTCTATTTCATGGCATTTTCGCGCTATCCTATCCACCACAGCAACCGCCATTGCTTCTGCCAACACTCATCAAATGCTTTGCTGGTCCCGCCAATATCATGAGATACCTCGCATCATGAGATACCTAGCATAATGAGATACCTAGCATCATGAGCATCGTCTTGCAATACAATTCGGACTAGTCATAATGACGTTTGAGATATCTGCAACTATTATTTTGACTAGTCAAAACTGAATTACCGATATCTCTAACTGTCGTTTTGACTAATCAGAATGACGTTATAGATATCTTGAATACAAATTTAGACTAGTAAAAATCGAATTACGACTAGTCAAATTTAGCTAATAAATGTTAAAACGGCTTGCCATAATATATGTATATATAGCCAGCCACCCTGCGTTGGTGGCTATGTAGTAGATAGATTATTAGCTAGTAGCTAGCTGTGTGCTGTCAACCATCGACAAGCTGACTAACTAGATTTTGTTGCGGTTGTGAAACACAGCCTTGCCCTTGTACAATGAATAACTATAGCATATTACCCTGTTTAATACATAATAATGTATAATAACTATAGCATATTTCCTTTTCTACTTACTAGGTGCGACCGTTGGTCTCCGTTGCTGCTCTCTCAATGAGTCTCGAGTCTTTCTGAGGTAAACGTTCTCAAGCGTCTGGGTCGCGAGACCAGAGCAGAACGGCGCGAAGAGTCAAAGGCTGCGTCTATGGAGCTATTTTAGTGCCATCAGAAATTGAATTGTATTTGACAGATTGAATTGAATATGAGCACAAATTTAATTGTATTTCACAGATCTGAATTGTATTTGACAGATTGAATTGAATCTGAGCACAAACTGAATTGTATTCGACAGATTGAATTGTATTCAATTCAGTTTTCATTATTTTCATTCAGTTTTCAAATTCAGTTTCTCTAAATACAATTCGGTTTTTCTCAAAATACAATTCAGTTTTACTCAAAATACAATTCAGTTTTACTCAAAATACAATTCAGTTTTAGAGGCACTCATCCGGGGACTCTGGGCTAGGTAGAATAATAGAGCCCCGATTCTAATCCCTCCCATCCGAATTCATAAGAGCAACGCATCCGGGTACTTTGCTCTCCCGTCATGTCCACGCCCCTTTTTGGGTGATAGAAGTGTAGAAGTTTGACTGGCGGTCAATGGAAATGTCTGGTCTTTGCTACTTTAATCCGATAAAATAAGAAAACCGTAGTGCTTTTTAGATATTAGGAGCCCAAATCCGATGGCCAGTTAGGCAAACTATTATATAGTGTCGTTGCCGATCAATGATCGGCGTCGTTATATAGAGAACATTTATGAACTAGGGGTTGATTCATCAGAGCAGTCATACGTCATCTCCCTGTCATCAGGGATGTGTAGTTCTTCATTTGATTTGCCGTGTAAATCCCCAGATGAGAGTGTTACATTCGTTTTCTTAAAATAGGATAATGAATAAATCTGTTCAATGGGCAATTGCCAAAGTAGGGTTAGGGTGATTACTGTTAATCAGTATTTAGCCTGTATGGTGTATATGAAGATGTTATAGCTAGCTAGCTACGATTTATCATGAAAATAATGAACAGCAAGCTAGATCCAAAACTAGGGCCGGTGGAGGTCATACTTGAAAATGAGCCCTTGGGGCTCAATGTGTTTCTTACCTGTATAAATAAAGGTTAAATAACAAATAAAATTAAAAAAGGGCCACTTTGGCATGTCTTGACTTTTGACAAAGCTTGTTAGCTTACGTTAGCTAGTGGCTAAACCACCCCTATTGACTTTGTTTCAGGATCATGGTACACACCATCAGGCAAGCCAGCTAGCTAGTTGTACATCTCTGTGTAGCAAACACCTCGCTTTTCACATCGGTAGCGCGCTGTCTAGGCCTGCCCTCAATGTGATCAATTTACACCCCGTGGTCACACCTAATATGGTCAATAGGAAACGTGCTCAAGGCAATATAAAGAAAACCAAAATTTGAAATGAAATTCTTGAATTATCTTAAAACTTAGGCTAGTCGTTTAAAGTTGAAAGGCAAGGACTTCCCGTTGAACGATGTAGTGGATGGACGCATGGTGTTTGCCTCCCGCACATTTTCAAAATATTTAGTTTATTACGCCTATCCCCTAAGGCTATATTTAGTGTAAGCCTGTCTTAACTAAGTCAGCATTGAACCTGCATGGGAATGAGCAAAAAAGTAATTAAAAAGACGGTGCAGAAGACACTTTTCTCCGGCGAAGGCATAGCTAACGCTAACAATATGTAGGGAGTCCACCCACTGGTCGTAGAACGTGCGAAAACGGGGTTTTGCCAGGGTTGCGCTACTTAATCACCATTAAAAATATTTTTTGGGAAGATATTGTCTTACATGTGTCAACATACATGTCCATATGTATTATAGTTTTAGCTCTGTGTACTTGTTTTCGATGTACTTATTGTTTTAAGAATGTAATTTCAATGCTACCGTTGCTACTCACTAGCACTTTCAGCGGCGCCGTTCTAATCCCTATCTCCAGTGATCTTCGGCTATTTACAAGCTCTCTTTCTTGCCATTTCCACGGCTCTGACCAATAGTAATCCTTTTAATGGACGTGTCACCTGTATCTAAGGCATCTTGACTTCCTATTGGTCTACCCGCAAGTCTCCACTCATTGGAGGATTTTTTCCTGTGGTAAATTTAAGGAGACACTTGACAGATCTTCATCATTATTGACATCTGATCGTCTTCGCGGTAGGTTTTCTGTTCAATTCAACTTGTTTTCTATCTAAAAATATATACATATAGCTACATGTTTGTCTTGTATCCAGCGGCTTTTGATTAGAAATACAGTCTACTCCGCTCCGGTTGTAATTTCGAGAGCCTACTCTTACTCTAGCCCGCTAGATGCTATTTGTGTGAATGGTCCCTCCGGTTTCGAAGGGTTAATAGTAAATAGTAAATAATCAACTAGAATATATAGGTAGATCGCTAGATAAGTGTATATCTTGTTTTATGTCCACATAAAATGTAATCCATGTAACACACAGTACTGACTAGCCTAATTTCGGTTCTTTGTTTTGATAAGTTACATATTTGATTTTTACAGAGTCTAGCTATGGCCACAAACGCACCTCAAGTGTCACCTCAAGTGTCACCTCTCCAAATGTTACCTCAAGTGACACCTATCGTTACAAACGGCTGGCTCTATGAGCAGAGTTTAAAGGGGATGACTGCAGCAGAATTAACTGAAGAAATAATTAAATTGGTTCCTAATAAATATGGACGCTCAAACAGCCTCAGACAAAAATGTGATGATGACCTCTCTAAAATCAAGAAAATGAAGAAAAACAAGTGTAAAGACCTACAATTATTTTGGCAATCTGAATTTCTTCCACCAAAGGCCCGAACCCCAAATTCAATTGAAACCCAACTCAAAAAAGAAAACCCATCCCTAAGCAGAAAGCTTCAGTCATCAGAAGAGCAGGTCTCTCAAATACAAACACAGCTCACAGCCATGGAGGAAAACGCAGCTGATAGTCAGACCAAATTCCAGACCAGTATATTACAGTATCAGCAGGCCAGCATAGATGCCACATTGGACAGACAATCATTGAAATTACAATTGGAACAATTTGAACTTGAGAACTCTAATCTGACCAAACAGTATGACCTCTGCCTACAACAATTAATTAGAGTAAAAGCAACTTTACCAAGAAAAAGAGCATTGGACATGAAAGACAAAACAATTAAACGGCTAAAAACTACCATTAAGCTATCCAAGGAGGATCTTGAGGAGAAAGAGGGAGTAATGCAGGTGCTCACTGAGAAGTTGAGCCTCCAGGACAAGTGGAAGCAGGAGAAGGTGGCCCTTCAGAAGAGGCTGAGTGTGATGAGAGGGAATGTGGCGACAGCCAGGCGGGAGAGGGATGAGGCTGAAGATATGGCAGAGGCCTCCATTCAACACCTGGAAGCTGAGGTAAAGCAGCTGGAAAGGAGAGAGCGAGAGCTTCAGTATGTGATAGACTGCACTGAGAGGGAGGAGGTTGCCACATTTGAAAATGGCAGATACACAAATGAAATCCGGGAGGTCTGCATGACACTACTCACAGAGGGGAATGTGAGCATCCGAAAGCTGCCAAAGGTCCTCACTACAGTAATTAAAAACCTGACGGGCAAGGTACCACAGAGGTTTCCCAGCAAGACACTTCTCAGCAGTCGTATTATGATGGAGGCCAGAATAGTGGCGAGTAAGCAGGTAAAAATATATCTGAACATGATATTGGTCTATTGCTCAACTTCTTGAAAATGTTTTGCCCATTTAAACACAATTATGTTTATGGCAAATTCATTATTTTGTGTCCATTGGTAAGGTTGCTGAGGAAATGCTGAAGGACTTTGATCCGGAGAGTGGTGCAGGCACAACACTACACCAAGATGCCACCACATTTAATCACAGCCATTACCAAGGCATGCAGGTATGTACTGCCATTGAGCCCTCTAACAATAACCAATCCTCTAAAGTGTGTGTGTGTGTGTGTGTGTGTGTGTGTGTGTGTGTGTGTGTAAACAACATGTACTTGTTTCCAATTAAATCAGGCAGTAAATTATTATACTAATTTATACATTGATTGCAATTCTGGATTTACATAAAATATATAATATATTTAAGTATACAAAATGCATTTATTGTTATTGTGAATTTGCTTTAAGGCAAACATGATTGAGGTTTAAAAGCGGTTACGGTGTATGTTTTAGGTGTCACTGAAGTCAGGGAAACACCTGACATTAGGGCTGAGGCAGGTAGCAGGAGGAGATGCTGAGACCTATCTGACCGCTTTCAAGGAGAGCATAGACAGTCTAGCAGCAGCAATCACATCAGCTGAGGAGGAGAAGTCAGTAATCGTGGCATCACTTGTGTCGAGCATCAAGTGCTTGATGTGAGACCAGGCAGCAGTCAACGGGGTCTTCAATCGACTTCTGGCCCAGTTTCGGGAAGAGCTACTGCCAACAATAATCCCAGCGTTTGATAGGTATAATGCAGTGATTTTAGATAATCCCAGAGTTTGATAGCAGTGCATTAGGCTAGTTATTTCAATAAGACCAGGAGGCTTCAATTTGTTTTGTGTGTTAATAGAAACAATAAATGAGTATTGATAAGAAATTAGAAAAGGACAAGAAGAATTATAGTTAGTTAACTGTTAACTCTGATTCTTGTGAGTAGTGTTTTATTTTGTGGAAACACATTTTACACACATTTTACACACTTTAATCTAATCTAAAGCTTTTAAAATATGTTTTAGTCTTTCAACAGACCAGCAACAGCAGCTCGTGGAGATGGGGACCTTTGCGTGCCGAATGCACCTGCTGGTGAATATGGAGCCTGCAGCAGCCCGTGCTCTCCGTGCTCTCCATGCTCTGGATATCACACTCTCTGAGGGCACCAATCCCCACAGTCTGCACAGTAAGGAGGCAGGGACACAACGAGTGATCAGAACCGCTGCAGCCCTATTCACACGGCGTGGGTCTGCAGTTGCTGGGGCACCCGACATGTGGGAGGTTTTTTTGAGAGGCAAAGGGCAGACAAAAAACTATCTGGCGACCTACCATGGCCACCGAATGAACATTTCATTTCAAAATGCCCTGGCCTTGTACTTCCACTGGGAAGATGCTGCTATGTTCCTCACTGACTGGCCTGCTGACAACGACCTGGTAAAGTCAGTGAGGTATGACATTAAGGAGCCTCTGTACAGGGCCGGGTGCAGGGCCATGGGCCTGGTCTATGCTCTCCTCATGGAGCCTTTCGAAAGGATCATGAAGATGCCTGGTAACATCCTAGATCTGAACAGTGATCTTGAAAGGATGCTCTCCTCCCTCCAGGTGTGGTCCATCGATGGCTCCATGGCGATGAAGAGGGGTTCAGTGTTCGCCGTGCAGCCCCTTGACAACGAGCTGACGGCAAAGATATTCAGAGAGGTGGAGAATGCGGAGGAGAGCGCCTTCACCCAGCTCGCCATCGAGCTCATTAGCGCGGAGATGCTGGTTGTGCTACAGAGGCAGGCTTCCATCCAGCTGCCCACTGGGAAACACTGGCACCCCAGCACTCTAGTACAGCAGATGGCAAGCACAGTCCCCAAGACCAACATGCTGGGTGAGTGTGACCTGGCTGTGCTTGACCATCTGCTCCGTTCCAAGCCCTCCATCTCCAATCACAACCTGGAGACGCTGGTCATGTGGTGGCAAAATAAGCCCAGCAATTATCTGGAGAGCCTGAGCCCTGCTGAGAGAACAAAGGTTCTTGATGAGGCAAGGCGTCAAGTTCCTTCCTTCATTTTGTCAATGAAGGAAAAGAAGGCTACACTACAATTGGCTCTGGAGGAGAAGATGGCGAGCAAGATAGAATCAAAAAAAGCTAAAGATGCCGCACTTCGGACCACAAAAATTCAGTTAACACAAGGTGTCACCAAGTTGGGGGGGCCATGGTCCAAGGAGGAGGTGCAGTCGCGGCTCAACGAGATAGGCTCTGGTGAGTGGAGGGAGGCGCTCCTGGCCCAGATAAGATTTCAAAAAACCGTCCTGAACTCTGCGGGGGAGAGGCATCTCTTCCAGGAAACAAGGGAGAAGAGGAAATACTCTGTGGAAGAACTAAAAAAAAAACTCATGTCCATCTTGGAGGCTAATGTCAGTGTCCCTCAGATCATTCAGCCTGGTGGTCTTGTATATAGGTCCAGGGAAGAGCAGCAAATCACAATTAGCGACTGCAGAGCCAAAATGTTCTTTAAATTAAAAGAGGCAGAGCAGAAGGGGAAAATACAGCAGGCTATGTCATGGCTGGAGGAGTTCGGTAGAAGGCCTGAGCTGTTGGTTGGCAGGAGGGTCATGCACCTGTGCAAGGAGGATGGGAAGGTAGAGTGGTTTCCAGCAACAGTCTGTGGACTTAAAGAGCCTCAAGCAGAGGAAGTCATAAACACTCTGTTCAACATCAAGTATGATGTTTGTGAGGAACACTGGTGTTTTCCTCTTTTAAAGGATATTAAAAACCACGATTTGTACTTTCTCTGATCACTCCCCACCCTCCAACACCCCGTCCCATTGAATACATGTTTTGTTACCTACCTTTAGTGCCTGGACCTGGATTATTTATGCAATTTCTTGGTCATAACTCTTCCTCTCTTTTTGAATTATGCATAGTTGTATGCATAGCATTTATACACAAAAACCAAACACAGCATTTACAAAAGACAACAAAAACATTACAGTGGCCATGTTAGATTTAGTCTGCCCTCTTGGATATGAATTGTGTGATAAATGTTTCTATTTGCTATTAATATTGGTCTTAAAATTCTCAAAAACATGATATATAGGTTTATTTAATAAAAATGAACAGTTTAAAAGATACATTTGAATTTCATAATTGGTGTATCCAGTGTCTTAACGGCAGCCATATTGGATTTAATCCGCCATCTTGGATATTAATTGTGCGATAAAAAATGTCATTTGCTATTAATATTGGTCTTTAAATTCTGAAAAGAATGATATATAGGTTTGTGTAATAAAAGTGAATAGTTTAAAAGATAAAGTTGAATTTCATAATTTGTGTGTTCCATTACTGCACAGCAGTGACCACCTGTTAGGTCTAGATTCTATTGAGATCAATTCCTGGAATTCACATCACATGTGTATGTAAAGAGGTCAACCTTGATAACTTTTGAACCGTACATGATAGAACCATGGGGGTTGGACCATTGTTTTTCTCATGAAATTCTCTGTGAGATGGACATATTTATTTTAATAAGTGAAAAGCAAAATGATCTAAAGTGAAAGCAAAATTATATGTGTGAACACCCTACAATATGGCGTCCGAGCCCTCCCCTCTTACGCTGGAGTTGCTGGTAATTGAACTGGAAAAATCCAGGAGAAGCATGACTGCGGAACTCACCGCCTCTTTGAACGCAGCCCTCGCCCCAATTCAGTCTTCCCTGGACTCCGTGGTCTCCACCGTGGCTGTACACTCCTCCACAATAACGGAGATGGAAACCGCCCTATCTTCCCACTCGGACGCCATCACGGGCCTGGAACAAGAAGTGGTGGAGCTGCGGTCCAAGATGGCATCGATGGCGGAGGAGCGCCCTACACTGATAGGGCTTTTTCACACCGGCAGTTCCGAACGCCGGTTCGCGTTCGCGTGCCGAAACCTCCGAACGTTGGCGATGTCTGACGAACGAGCCCGCGTTCATACCAGTGTATCGTTTCCGGTTTCCGAACGCGAACGCGAACCGGCGTTCGGTACTGCCGGTGTGAAAGCCCTAGAGGTGCAGTGGAGGACCTGGTCTTTCGCTCCAAGCGCCAGAACCTGAGAATAGTTGGTCTCCCCGAGGGGCTTGAAGGCAAAGACGCGCGACTATTCATGTCGGGGTTATTCAGGGAGGTGGTCGGGGATACGCTACCGGAGGACGGCCCTGAACTCGACCGCGCTCATCGCAGCCTCGGACCCAAACCCCGACAGGGATCTCGTCCTGTGATTGTGCGTTTCCATCGCTACATTGAGAAGGAGAGAGTGCTGCGCTGGGCAAAAGAACACCGCGACATGGTCTACCAGGGTCACAGCATTAAGTTTTACGAGGACTTTAGCGCGTCTGTGGCCAAGAGGAGAGCCGTCTTCAACGCAGTGAAGTCCTTGCTCTACTGCAAAGGCATACGGTTCGGCGTGATGTACCCTGACCCAGACCAGACCAGACCAGACCGTGATGTACCCTGACCCAGACCAGACCAGACCAGACCGTGATGTACCCTGACCCAGACCAGACCAGACCCAGACCAGACCCAGACCCAGACCAGACCAGACCGTGATGTACCCTGACCCAGACCAGACCAGACCCAGACCAGACCAGACCGTGATGTACCCTGACCCAGACCAGACCAGACCAGACCGTGATGTACCCTGACCCAGACCAGACCAGACCGTGATGTACCCTGACCCAGACCAGACCAGACCAGACCGTGATGTACCCAGACCAGACCAGACCAGACCGTGATGTACCCTGACCCAGACCAGACCAGACCAGACTGTGATGTACCCTGACCCAGACCAGACCAGACCAAGACCAGACCGTGATGTACCCTGACCCAGACCCAGACCAGACCAGACCCAGACCAGACCAGACCGTGATGTACCCTGACCCAGACCAGACCCGACCGTGATGTACCCTGACCCAGACCAGACCCGACCGTGATGTACCCTGACCCAGACCAGACCAGACCAGACCCAGAACAGACCAGACCGTGATGTACCCTGACCCAGACCAGACCAGACCAGACCAGACCAGACCAGACCAGACCATGATGTACCCTGACCCAGACCAGACCAGACCAGACCGTGATGTACCCTGACCCAGACCAGACCAGACCAGACCGTGATGTACCCTGACCCAGACCAGACCAGACCAGACCGTGATGTACCCTGACCCAGACCAGACCAGACCAGACCGTGATGTACCCTGACCCAGACCAGACCAGACCACCAGACCGTGATGTACCCTGACCCAGACCAGACCAGACCAGACCAGACCAGACCAGACCGTGATGTACCCTGACCCAGACCAGACCAGACCAGACCATGATGTACCCTGACCCAGACCAGACCAGACCAGACCGTGATGTACCCTGACCCAGACCAGACCAGACCAGACCGTGATGTACCCTGACCCAGACCAGACCAGACCACCAGACCGTGATGTACCCTGACCCAGACCAGACCAGACCGTGATGTACCCTGACCCAGACCAGACCAGACCAGACCGTGATGTACCCAGACCAGACCAGATCCAGACCAGACCAGACTGTGATGTACCCTGACCCAGACCAGACCAGACCGTGATGTACCCTGACCCAGACCAGACCAGACCAGACCAGACCGTGATGTACCCTGACCCAGACCACACCGTGATGTACCCTGACCCAGACCAGACCCAGACCACACCGTGATGTACCCCTGACCCAGACCAGACCAGACCAGACCAGACCGTGATGTACCCTGACCCAGACCAGACCAGACCGTGATGTACCCTGCCCGGCTGCGCATCACCTTCAACGGTGTGGACCACTTTTTTGACTCTCCGGAGCAAGCAGAGCAGTTTTACCAAGAACGCATCCACAAGTCATGAACAGCTGGAGAGGGTATGTGATACGGTGATCATTTGACATTGACCTACTCTTAGGAGTCTTTATTTTCTGTTTCACTATTGGACTTGTTCACCGTTTCATTCATTTGACTTTATACTCTCTCAGGAGCATTTATTTTCGTTTTCTTTGCTGGTCTTAATTTACATTTTTAAACATTAAAACATTATTATTTACATACTGTATAAACATTATGAGAGATCGCCTACTCTAGCCTACTTTAACTCTGTCTGCTATTCCCGCAGGTTTTCTAGTTAACTGTTATTATTGTTCATTTGGCGTACACTCCACCAGGGGGCAATACCGACTACATGGTAAATCGGTTGTGTATGACGAGTTTAGGGAACGTTTCTCTATTTGGTTTCAAATTGTATCTTTGTCAAAATGTATGTTTGTGTTTTTTGGGGATTATGTTGATTATTCTCTGTTTTTGTTTCTGGGGGAATGTGTTGTTTATTGTTAAATACTGGGAGGTTTTTCACATGTTCTTAATATCTTTTAGATGCGTCTGGGTTGCTCACTTCTACTTTTTATGTTATTTTTAATTAATTTTTATTCTTGTCATCAATATTTTTGAATCAAGTAAGTTTAACTTCCACTCCTCATCAACCACACCCCCTGCCACGAAATTGTCCCACCATTTGCTGGTCCATTTGCTGACCCAAAACCGGCGTTTCTGGCTCTTATATTTTAGAAGTTGCATAATGATTGAAGAACAACGCCATCTATCAGTAGAGATAAATACCATAATAACATTGTAGCTGAAAGAAACGGCGCAAAAGAAAGAACCCTGACCCTAACCACCTTAGCCTGCTGAACCCTGACCCTAACCCTAACCCTACCTTAGCCTGCTGAACCCTGACCCTAACCCTACCTTAGCCTGCTGAACCCTGACCCTATACCTTAGCCTGCTGAATATACAGTATGGAGGAAAGGTACATGTTAACCTTGAATCTTTTTACTAGTTGTTTCATTAAAGTTAATTCAAATGAAATATTTGGAACATCCTTGTATGTGGAGCTAGATACAGTGAACCAGCTAGCTAATGTACATTTTACAGATCAGCAAATCTGAAGTTACGTGCCAGCAATGCTGAGCGGTTTGCCTGTACCGCCCCATGTATAAATATGGATCAATACCATGAACTGGTGGTAAGTGCTTCTTCTAAGTTTGTAAGCTTTTTTTGTTAGTATGGCAAGTAGCCTATGTCAGTATTCAACTGAGAAGACAGCACACATTGGCCTTTTAAAACAACATCTTGTGTCTTTGTGTTGAAGGACTTCTTACCAAAGGGTCACCAGTACCATATATGTCAGTACAAAGCTGTGAGCCAATCCTGCAGTGACCATATCAGTTTTGAGGCCACAGTGCGAATGTCCCTTCAGTCGAAGGAGGAGATCCTGGCGTGGCTGAGGTCCATGCCAATCACATGGAGAGTCGCCTACACCAGACCTACTAAAGGCCTGAAGACCATCTTCAAAGTACGGTGTTCTTTTAGAGTCTGTATGGTCAACATTCCTGGGTAGTGATTTAATTTCCCACTTTCAATATCTTCAGCTGAAAGGTTATTGTTGACTGATAACTCTGTTAGTTACGGCGGCTACTCATGAGATCACTCAGATCATTTGACTCTTTTATTATTATAGGTATATATTATTTTTTCCATCTTAATACTGTAGACAGACTACCGGTGCCAGCACAACACCAGGACCACACCAAAACCTGGCAGGACTAAAAACACAGGTTGCCCTGCTAAACTCAAGGTCACCCTTGTGCGCACTGTGGATGCCCGTGGGCAGCTGAGCAGGTATGACACACACATCCCATTTAAATTCCAAATTTCACATTTTAATCTCTGTTCATATCTGTTTAACAGTATGCTTTTTCACTCCAGAAGCACTGATCCTCATGTACCCAACTACCCAACGGCCAACACTTGTGGAAATTAGCAACATCCACAATCATAACATACATGTGGCTGATGCTGTGCGTCACCGGGATGTGGGCAGTGCGGCTGTGGAGAAGCTCACCAAGCTTCTTGTTTCAGCACACATTTTTCCATGTTCCATGTGTCTTATGTTAAATTGTGGCAATAAATATATTAATGAATGACCCAAAAAAGTTTGTGTGTTATTCTCAATTATTTGAAACTCAACAGCAGATGCAATATGTGATATGGGAAGGCCCTCAAGTGTGACAATTATTCAATTTAACACATTCTTTTTCAAAAAAGTGTTTTGTAAGTACTGATGATATGTCTCTTCGATTGACTACTTAGTTACTATTAACTTTATTAGATGTGTGGACCTCAGCCCTTTGGTCAAGATACGACAATAATCTGTATTAGTAAGGTTAGGCTGGTAATGCCCCTCCAGAATCCCAGCCAACAAACTTAATAAATGCAACACACATAACTGCACATAACTAGTTCAGTCGTGATCTAACTAAGATAAGATAACTAAAACAAATCAAACAAATAATTCATAATTTTGCTCCGTGAACGTTTAATATGGGTTGCCAAATAGCTCCCGTATAAACGTCCGCCATCTTTGTTTATACATTTTTGAGACTGGGAACGTTCGGCCAATCAGAGGCAGGTGGGCGTGCATTACGCTGAAGGAATGACGCGTCAGAGCGTCAGCTCTGTGATTGGTCCGCTTGGTTGCGTCACATGATTCCGACTTCTATTTCTGTCTCGCATCGCAGCGAAACCGGCATATTCGAAAGATGGATCAGCTGGAAGAGAGGCTCGCTGAGGAGATCCGTCGTTATGTACCTGTGTACGACCCCTCTTCTAGTGATGGGGGATACGAAGCTTTCGAAGGAGTCGTCCCCCCCGCCGATGGTTTTGTCACTTGGCATCTGTCCGTCGGGCTGGATCCCATGCTCCAGGCAGTACAGCTCCCAGCAGGCGTTCCCGATCTGCACTCCGGCCTGGCCGACATGGATGGAGATGCACTCACGCTAGACGGAGAAAAAACCAGATCGATTTTGAGACACCACAAATCTCGCATTCAATGTCGTTCATTTGCCACAGAACGATTTACTTCGTTAAGACAATGGCTGGCTAGTAGCTAGCTAAACTGGACTTGCTTACTAGCCGGCTAGCTAGCTTACCTACTTTGAAAACCACAATGTACTCCTTAGCTAGCTAGTAAAACGTACCATGTTGATGAGGATTCAAAGTAGTAACCGTGTATGACAGAAATAAGGTTTTTTAGTTAGTGAATAATGCCTATCTGCGTCGAGCGTAACATCACTACCCTCTTCGCCGCACTACGAAGACAGTCAAATGACCGCCAACTCGTGGAGAGAAATCTCCAACAACATGGATCTGGACGCCGCGCTGTGCGCCAGAAAGTGGAAGAACATGCGGGACAAATATGCGTTCTTTCTTTCTCTTTCCTGGCTGGCTCCCCACATAAAGCACCGGGCGACAGAGTCCAACTTTGGCGACGATACGGTAAATATAACGTTCTTTGTACCCTGTATGTACCCTGTATGTACCCTGTATGTACCCTGTATGTACCCTGTATGTACCCTGTATGTACCCTGTATGTACCCTGTATGTACCCTGTATGTACCCTGTATGTACGTTTGCACCTGTTGCACCTGCGTGTAGGCTAGCTAGTCCCATGGCTAGCTAGCCTACACGCTAGCCAGCCTACACGCAGGTGCATGATGGGAAACACAACAAAACACCATACATAGAATGTTCTTTGTATCATAAACCTCAAGTTCTGTAATGGTGTTTTGGCTGGCTTGCTAGCTAGCCATGGGAAACACACATGGGATGTGTATGTAGTCAGTGTTTCCTCCAGGAATTTTTACATTAGTGGCGGAGAGCCCTGTCCGTGTGCACGCGCATGAAACGCGCACGCGCGCTCAAAACAACGACCTAATTTCAACCAAAACTAGAGGGAGGATGGCAACAAACAAAAAAAATATATACAGAATATAAACTTGTGACTGACAGTCACATACACACACACAAAGATAATCAGCTATAATATAATACGAAGTAGGCCTACATGAGAGCACAAAAGCGGCTAACGTTACTTATACTGTTTACTGTAGTGCCGAGAGACGGGAGTCGTAGGCGGCGTATCAAATGACAAAGCTAAACGTTTAATGTAGGATATGAACGATTGTCAACAACACACTCAAGCAGTAAATAAAACGGAAATAAACGACTTAGATAAAAATCCATCCATCTGTCGCTGACTGTTTTCGTTTAATTTTTTGAAGTTAATTAACGTGATATCTTATTTGTGCACCTAGCTAGCTAGATCAGCTTTTTGTATATTTTAGATGGTTCACATTTAGACCAATCAGGAGTAGCCCTTGTGTCACGTCATCAACTGAACGTTTAATGTCATTAATCTGATTTTGGATCAGCGGTTAGAGAGAGATGGGCGTGAATTTAGGTGCACTTTTAGTCAACATCCATTATAGCGCTGATCTAGGATCAGATATATTTTAATGAGCTAAAATGTTCAGAGGTGGATTTTTTGTTTTGTTTTGTTTTGAGAAATCGTGCACTTAGTGGACTGAATCAATTAGTGGCGGAGGAAATTCATTCGTGGCGGCCCGCCACCAATAAATGCATATAGAGGAAACACTGAGTATGTCGTAGAAAGGGACTGTTCAGGCAGTGGCCCTCGCACAATCGGATTATGTCGACGGTTGTGAATGAATGTATAGTTACAAAGACTAACCTAAGCTATTTTCAACTTTCACCGTCACAGGCTGGAGATTCGCCCAGCAGAGCAGCAGCTCAGCAGAGGCGGACAACAGTCCACCTCCACCTTCACCAAGCCCACCTTCACGCCCACCTTCACGCCCACCTTCAAGCCTACCTTCAAGCCCACCTTCAAGCCCACCTTCACGCACGTCGACATCCCGGGTTGAGCGTCGGCAGGCTGCACAGCCATCTCCTCTGTCCCCCACCCCCCCTGTCCCCCAGCCCAAGGGTGGCACAGAAGAGGAAGAGGAGGGACCGAGAAGATGGCCTGATGAAAGAGCTTATTACGTTTTTTAGCCCAACTTCCTCCTCCTCCTCCTCCTTCTCCTCCTCCTCATCAGTGTACTCCAAGTCAATCGGCACTGCTTTACTGCTTTTCCTTGAGGTTGTCTTGCGACCGTATGTATACTGAGGTTTTTGCCTGCCATCCTGCACCCCCCCCCCCTCTTGGGTCCCAAACTCATCAGTCTGACCCAACTGAAAGGGAAACAAGTGTCTCTGTCAAACACATACATACACACACATAAGAGCGCCGTTGGAAACTTTGTTAAGGAGGCTGTTCATGTAATTATTACACATGTTGGGCATTTCATGAATTCAAAGATACCATGGACATATCAATATGAATACATGCAATGCAAGGAAATTCTAAAATGATTACAAAAATCATACCAAATACTTCTACTACAATCATTTCAACAACGGTGCTTTCTCAACCCTCACCATGGCTTGTCTCCGACACTGACGTAGACGACACTTCTGTCTCTTCTTATTGCTGCCTCCAAACTTGGGCTTGTCTATGCAGAAATCACAAGTGCCACAGTCCTTCCTACAGAGACAAGCATCACACTTCCCACAGGAACGCTGTTTACGTTTTTTAGCCCAGGCCTGAAACCATGAACATATCAATATGCATGCAAGGAAATTCTAAAATGATTTAAAAGAAATATGCGAATAGAGCGCTTGACCTGAATCAAAGGAAAAAAACAGACATATCTCAACGCCAATGCAGTTGTAGTCCAAAAGAGAAACAATTTTGGAGGGAGAGATCACAGAAGATACACAAGACCTCATAACTGTCAAGATTTTAGATTTTAGAATGTTAAGATGATAAAAAAAAACTTCGGTCTTGTAATCGGGGGTGCTGCACTGTTTCTCTACTCTCTCAGGCTCAGCTTCCTTCTCACGGCTCTTCTTTGGACGGTACTTGATCTCCAACGAGGAGTTCTTGTCTAAACAACGGCAATAACAAAGTCTCAGGGATGTGACAAGTGTTCACCTTGAAAGTCGGAAAATCACACTGCATTCACAAAAAGATGCTATCATATTCTAACTAGGGAGGAAAATAAAGTCATTAGACCCTCACCTCGGCATTTCATGCAGTACCACTCCCTGATTGCCTTGGCCATCTTCTCTGTGACATTGATGCAGTGACCATGAAACCACTCGTTGCAGTTGTCACAGCCACTAAGCAAAAAAAACAGATATGTTGTGAGCCTTATGACACCTTCATCACAATGTTTGATAATCACATGTTATGACTTGGCTAGCGAACTCACATCATGAAGCAGTTGATGTCCGGTTTTCTGCAAATGCAGTACAATGGTGCGTTTTCCCCCTCCATGCTGCTGTCAAGCCCCGGTACAGGGTCGAAGTCGGACACCTCACTGTCCTGTGGAAGATCAAAATACATAGCCATAGATTGGTAGTAAGCTAGTGTAGCCGGGCAGTTTTATGACCCAGGAGTTAGGCAGCCCACCATTGACAGTGTAGCTGGGTAACTTTAGAACCCAGGAGCTTTAAGACAGCCTCTGGAGTGCCACCTCGATATCAAGCCCCGCGACGATTCAAGTAGTGTTTGCTAACAGAGCTTGTTGTTCATTCATTCATTCATTCATTCATTCATTCATTCATTCAATCAATGTGTATGTACTGTATAAACTACCTGCCCTGGCCTCTCGAGTATTTATTCATTTAGCTTCATTGTTTGCAATGTAATGTAATTCATTTATATTTTAGAAGTTGCATAATGATTGAAGAACAACTCCATCTATCAGTAGAGATAGATACCATAATAACTTTATAGTTTGACAAAAAAACTATGTTTCAAGCTCCTAATGGTTAAAGATTGGAGCAAGTTTGATGGTTGGGTAATATTACCTGTGATTCCACACGTTCATTCTGTAACAAAATAAGAAAAATACAAGTGGTTGGGAATGTTCATGGACTTAGTCTACAGTTTACATAGGCTGAAGTCTAGAATATGCTGAAATATTCATCAGGGAGAAAAGGGTTTTTTTTAATTAAAAAGCTTTTTCATTACCTTCCTTCTCTTATGCATGGGTTTCTGTTGGCCATCTACGAACAGCCCTGTTTTGTACTTGAACATTGACATGTCAAGAGTTCCTCCCAGGTTTTTGGAAAGTTCAACTCGACTTCTCACACGCTCCCCCAACGGACTGCGAACGACAAAAGTTTGTAGGAAAACCTTTGGTATCCATTTGTGCTATTCAGATTGAGTTTATGATCATCATATCAGTTGTCAAAAAATCTGCACTAACCATTGGTCTAAAAATATCAGATAAAGTCTGCCAGGTAGTTTTTACCTCATGTAATAAACATCTTTCTGGCCGACACTGGAACCTGAGCGACAAACGACCACTTTGCGCATCCACCCGTCTCCAAGTACTGGCCATTCCTCCCATCCCTCTTCAGGTTTCGTTCTTTTCCTACGTGACAAACTAAAAATTGACATGAGATGAATACTGAATCATTAGGAAAAGCATAGTGGAATAACAGAAATACAGATATGACAAGACATCAAAAGGCTATCTACAAAGAGGATTATAGGAAAATATATCCAGTAACCATTTGCTACAGAATGACCAGTATACACTATGGCTTAGAAGTCACATAATTGATATTTGGTACTATAAACACGGCCAACAATAAACAATACCAACATACTGGTTATTGGCCCTCTTCTTGAAGTTCTTCTCACTGCCCGCCACGCTCCCGCTCCGTTCACTCTCCCCGGCAAGACTCTCCTCTTCCGCCTCCCTTCGGACAAACATGCGTCTCTCCCCAACAGAGTAGTCCAAGCTCTGTGCGTCATTTTCTTCATCATCATCATCTTCTACAGGTTCACACCAGTCTCCAGGAGTCTCCTCAGTAGCTCCTCCCACTTCCATCTTGGTCTCCCCGTGACGATGTTTCACAGGAGTGGCTTCATCCCGAGTATTCACAGGGCTGTCAGAGGGAGCCAGGGCCTCCGGTGGAGGTACCACCTCAGAGATGACTTGAGTCATGACTAACAGCCTTGGATAGTAGTGCCAGATAGCAGTATCCCCATCTATACAAGTCCTATGGACAGCAAGAAAAGTCAGAGTTTAATATCAAGACTCTGCCCTTACTTTTTCTGTTATTTTTCAAGGGGAAATAACAGAAAGGCAAGAACAAGGTTTTAATATGAAGTTAAAATACAGATTGTCAGCTTTTATTGGAGGACATTTGTATTGTTTAAACCATTTATAAACAAGAACACTCTCATGCATGATAGTCCCCCTATTTCATGTTTAGTATTTGGTTGCATATACTTTGCATGAGATAACTACCTGGGGATCTGTGATACATTAAGCATTATACATTTGTTTTTTATTAATTTAGCGTGTTTACTTTTCAAAGACTTTCAAATAGTAGAATCATTGTAGCTGAAAGAAACGGCGGGAGCTCCAAAAACAATAAGCAGATAAGCCTCTGTCATCCGCAATGTGCGCCAATCAAGCTATATATCTGTAATTATATTTTGACTAGTAAGATTCAAATGTATTTTGCCATTCAAGTGTATGGGGTTTGTCATTACAGATATCTACAATTCAGTTGTAGATATCAGCTATTCACATTGCCGATATCTGCAACTGAATTATGACTAGTTGTAATTACAGTTTCAGATATCTACGGTTTCATTCGGACTAGTCATAATTCCAGTTCAAGATATCTTTAATTCCCATTAATTCAAGATATCTACATTGTCCTTAAAGATATCTTAAATTAAGTTGGGGATATCTTGAATGAAGTTGTAGATATCTCAAACTGGAATTAGGAATAGTCGTAATTTAATTGTAGATATCTATTATAAAGTTATAGATATCTTGAAATTCATTTTAATGATTGATATCTCAAATTGGTGATATCTTTAACTTTCATTCTGCCTAGTCGAAATGTTATTACAGATATCTTAAATTAGAGTTTAGACTAGGCAAAATGACGTTTCAGATATGTCTGTTGTTGTCAGAAAACGCTGGAGCAGCTTCAATTACTGCGCTGTAGATTTCTAGTAGCTACAAGCATCTAGTGAACAAATCTCACGTTCACCACAAATCCCTTGATGATATATTCTCTCTATTTCATGGCATTTTCGCGCTATCCTATCCACCACAGCAACCGCCATTGCTTCTGCCAACACTCATCAAATGCTTTGCTGGTCCCGCCAATATCATGAGATACCTCGTATCATGAGCATCGTCATGCAATACAATTCGGACTAGTCATAATGACGTTTGAGATATCTGCAACTATTATTGTATTCAATTCAGTTTTCATTATTTTCATTCAGTTTACAAGTTCAGTTTCTCTAAATACAATTCGTTTTTTCTCAAAATACAATTCAGTTCTCTAAATACAATTCAGTTTTACTGCAAATACAATTCAGTTATCAAAATACAATTCAGTTTTACTGCAAATACAATTCAGTTATCAAAATACAATTCAGTTTTTCTCAAAATACGAGTTCAGTTTTAGAGGCACTCATCCGGGGACTCTCTATGGAGCTATTTTAGTGCCAACTGAAATTGAATTGTATTTGACAGATTGAATTGAATATGAGCACAAATTGAATTGTATTTCACAGATCTGAATTGTATTTGACAGATTGAATTGAATCTGAGCACAAACTGAATTGTATTCGACAGATTGAATTGTATTCAATTCAGTTTTCATTATTTTCATTCAGTTTTCAAATTCAGTTTCTCTAAATACAATTCGTTTTTTCTCAAAATAGAATTCAGTTCTCTAAATACAATTCAGTTTTACTGCAAATACAATTCAGTTTTTCTCAAAATACGAGTTCAGTTTTAAAGGCACTCATCCGGGGACTCTCTATGGAGCTATTTTAGTGCTAACAGAAACTGAATTGTATTCGACAGATTGAATTGTATTCAATTCAGTTTTCATTATTTTCATTCAGTTTTCAAATACAGTTTCTCTAAATACAATTCGGTTTTTCTCAAAATACAATTCAGTTTTCAAAATACAATTCAGTTTTACTCAAAATACAATTCAGTTTTTCTCAAAATACAATTCAGTTTTACTCAAAATACAATTCAGTTTTTCTCAAAATACAATTCAGTTTTAGAGGCACTCGTCCGGGGACTCTGGGCTAGGTAGAATAATAGAGCACCGATTCTAATCCCTCCCATCCGAATTCATAAGAGCAACGCATCCGGGTACTTTGCTCTCCCGTCATGTCCACGCCCCTTTTTGGGTGATAGAAGTGTAGAAGTTTGACTGGCGGTCAATGGAAATGTCTGGTCTTTGCTACTTTAATCCGATAAAATAAGAAAACCGTAGTGCTTTTTAGATATTAGGAGCCCAAATCCGATGTCCAGTTAGGCAAACTATTATATAGTGTCGTTGCCGATCAATGATCGGCGTCGTTATATAGAGAACATTTATGAAATAGGGGTTGATTCATCAGAGCAGTCATATGTCATCTCCCTGTCATCAGGGATGTGTAGTTCTTCATTTGATTTGCCGTGTAAATCCCCAGATGAGAGTGTTACATTCGTTTTCTTAAAATAGGATAATGAATAAATCTGTTCAATGGGCATTTGCCAAAGTAGGGTTAGGGTGATTACTGTTAATCAGTATTTAGCCTGTATGGTGTATATGAAGATGTTATAGCTAGCTAGCTACGATTTATCATGAAAATAATGAACAGCAAGCTAGATCCAAAACTAGGGCCGGTGGAGGTCACACTTGAAAATGAGCCCTTGGGGCTCAATGTGTTTCTTACCTGTATAAATAAAGGTTAAATAAAAAATAAAATAAAAAAAGGGCCACTTTGGCATGTCCTGACTTTTGACAAAGCTTGTTAGCTTACGTTAGCTAGTGGCTAAACCAGCCCTATTGACTTTGTTTCAGGATCATGGTACACAACATCAGGCAAGCCAGCTAGCTAGTTGTACATCTCTGTGTAGCAAACACCTCGCTTTTCCAATCGGTAGCGCGCTGTATAGGCCTGCCCTCAATGTGATCAATTTACACCCCGTGGTCACACCTAATATGGTAAATAGGAAACGTGCTCAAGGCAATATAAAGAAAACAAAAATTGAAGACTCTCATTGGATGAAGTGTTTAATCAAGAGTTCCTTTGTGTATCCAGGTGATTGGACTGCCGATAAGATTGTATGTGTCTACTGTATTCTATTTATCAAAAAATCGAAATGAAATTCTTAAATTATCTTAAAACTTAGGCTAGTCGTTTAAAGGCAAAATGGTTACCATTCAATTTCCATCATAAAATCACTCTGTGTTTAGAAGAATAGATTTACTATTTATTTACAAATACATGTTTCTTCACAATATACACAATTCTTGAGAAAACATATTGAATTACAAAAGGAATATAAGGTGGGTAATCTTTATCAATTTGTTAAACACCTGCAACATCACTATAGTAATTTAGACAGGTAGCAGATATGTCGTCTTTGCTTACAGAATGCATCTTGACATTTATAATAAATACCACAAGTTCAATCTGCATAGGCTTCATGTCAGTTATATAACAAAATATTGTCTCATGTTCACATACAACAGCAATGGCAGTGAGTTTTAAAAATATTATAAAGTTTGAAGAAACCAAGCTTCATGTAAGGCCATGTCAATAAGTAGACAGACACATAATACTATTTGATCTCATCACAATTAAGTGCTATCATGTACCAAAAGGTACACGAAAAACAGCTGTACAGTGAAAAGAAAATACAGTGCTACTGCTTGGTGTTCATCATAGTCTCAGATGACTGCATGTTTCAGGACTGCACATCACAAGAGGAGGGAAAATAGAGGGGGAACAAAACAAAAAAGAATGGGTCACAGAAGTCATTTCATGAGCACTGTGAGAAATATAACACACTTAGACTGTGTAATTTAAGAAAGCAATTTGGCTGTGGTAGGCCTACTCTTTCATTATGACCGACAGTATAGCAATTGGTAAATTAAACATATAAATCCAATCAAGGGTATAGGCTTATCAGCCTGCTAATCACAGATATAACTTTTTCTCCTTTCAATATCCATGAGGTCAAATTAGTCAATGACAGACAAGACACAACAATCCCATCTGTCCGTGCAGCTCGTAACTCTGGGACGTCATCAAGACAACATAGGAAATGAAGGCATACAAAGGATTTTCGTTTTTAATGTAGGTTTGGCGGGTGTACATGATGTGTACAAATGAGAATGGTGTCGGAGCTGCACATGACACTGTCACTGTCATACAGCATATTATATACATTTTAATGGCCTTAAAAAATCTGCAGGGATTGTGGAGCGATAGTGTTTAAAAGTAATATAGCTCCCCAATGGGCTGTGATATTTCCTGGTATGGCCACTCTGTTGTCAAATTGTAGCTTGTTAAAAGTAGGCAAATCCATAGTGTCCCAAACCAATATTTATTACCTGTTATCTTGACATCAGGATCTTATCTCAACAGTCTGGACAGCTGATTTTGTGATGGAAGTGAGGTAGTATCAATGGCTAGTAGTGGAAACATGCAGCTCATTGTAATTGCAATTTCAACTTGTGGCCACAGCGGGAGCTAGATTTCATGTGTAGCTCCTTTAATCAAGAAGACACACACTGACGGAATGAGTCCTTTGTTTCCCATATTTACTAGGCTAGCTAATATCATTGGAATTCAATTATCACGTGGTAAACTATGTATGTGCCTATGGACAATAATTCAAACTGAAATAAAATAGAATGTTTCTAGGTCAGTTACGACATCCGAATCATAGAGGTGTCCAGAGACGTCATTATCTGCATCTGTTCAATCAAAACAATTATCTGTATTCGAATAGAAGACCGGAAGTGGGCGTGGTTTGTTCTAGTCTCTAACCAAAATTTTTATTTTTGTGCCTTTAAAAAGCATCAGATAGATTTCATATTAGCATATAATTATGAAATATATTTATAGTTTCTCATACTGCACGTTTTATCTCTTTCTCTTTTTTTTAAATAAACTAAAACTAACTTTTATGAATTGTCTGAACCCCATCACCACCCCTTTAACAACCAGAAACCCCCAAAAGGTTTTACAAATCGAAAGATTCTGTTTTGCATTGGAAATAGAAACTATGTACAGTAGAGATATACAGAAAAATATCATTCAGTTGAAGGGAATAATCCAAAGATGCTGCATTCGCGTTTCTTGATGTGTTAAAGTTACTGTAGTTCACTAGGGTAATATGAATTACTACTTGCGATGCGAGTTTCACATCGAGGCAGCCTGCTGCCTGCTTTGCGCTGTCTCGCTAGGGGCGACTAGAGAAGTGATCCATTTTTAATAATGTGTAGTAAATGAAACGACAACTTAATGATATCAAAGTCCTATGTTGCAAACAGAACGGGCATTTTTATCTTGTGGCCATCCACAATGATATGAATTGATTTGAAGAAACATAATGGCATGACACACATAGGGCTTACACACCGGCAGTTCCGAACGCCGGTTCGCGTTTGCGTACCGAAACCTCCGAACGTTGGCGCAGTCTGGCGAACGAGCCCGCGTTCATACCAGTGTATCGTTCGCCAGATATCGCCAACGTTCGGAGGTTTCGGTACGCGAACGCAAACCGGCGTTCGGAACTGCCGGTGTGAAAGAGGCCACAGACATGTCAATCATAGCTTTTTTTTGTCTGAAGCAGCTCAGGTATTTGGTGTCAGTGAGCAACTGAATTATATGTGACAGCAGCTGGTGAGTCCGGGAACAAGTCGGCCGATCAAATGTTCTGACTGTTATTCAGAAAAATGTAAATACATTTCAACTTTGTTGAAAATCAATGACACAATCGCTAGTCAGGCCAAAATATTGCAATGCAATAGATTCGGTAAGTAATCCCGGTTTCAACAACTGCCGTCACATGTTCTAGCTGTACTAAAGTCAAGTTGAAAAGTGAAAAGTCTATTGCAAAAAAAAAGCAGGCTTTAAACTGTCTGAATTTCCACATTTATTTGCAAGAGACTTAGGAAATGGGTATTAAAACATTCCTTTTCTCTATTACGTAACAAAAGTGTGCACAACAATAAGTTGCGTACATTGAAGTGTGAAAAAAAACCTTTACCCAATGAAATAGAACAACAAACAGTGTACATTGAACTATGAAAAACATATTTACCCAATGAAACAGCCGAAACATGAAGTGTATAAATTGTGTAAATTGGATTACAATAAAATGTAGCTGCTCACTCAGACCAGGGCTTGACATGAAGCTTTTTCAGGTACTTGTCCTTCGGACAAGTGAACTTATCTTTTACTTGTCCTAGAGCTCAAGTTACTTGTCCAAATCCAAAGATTTTGAAAAAGCAATAATATGAATAATAATATATTATACTCTCACCGGCCACTTCATTAGGTACACCTTTTCAACTGCTTGTTAACGCAAATACCTAATCAGCCAATCATGTGGCAGCAACTCAATGCATTTAGGCATTTAGACATGGTCAAGACGATCTGCTGAAGTTCAAACCAGCATCAGAATGGGAAATAAAGGTGATTTAAGTGACTTTGAACCTGGCATGGTTGTTGGTGCCAGACGGGCTGTTGCGTGATATTATAGTGTCAATATGGACCAAAATCTCTGAGGAATGTTTCCAGCACCTTGTTGAATCTATGCCACGAAGAATTAAGGCAGTTCTGAAGGCAAAAGAGGGGGTCCAACCCCAAGGTGTGCCTAATGAAGTGGCCAGTGAGTGTATGTGTATGCAAATAACACATTTGACTACTATTGATTTGATAATGATGTATCCTTAATTTTCAAATGTATTCATTAAACAATATTTTGTAATTATTTAAAAACGTAGGGGTAATCAGTGATTACCCTAACCCTAACCCTTTTAGATTAAGATTGGCCACAAAAGGGATGAATATCTAGGAATATTTACAAAAAATGTTTGTAACTACAGTCCCTCCCCAATGGAAGCAATCTTATTTGCTAGCCTTTGGATAGTATCCTATATTCAAATTGAGAAATCTATAATTAGTGTCATTCTGAAGTTCGTATTGCGATGTGCTGGTCTTAAAACTTCAAACCTAAAATATACGATCGCATCGAACTACATGAAAATAAGCGGCATTGAGAAGAAGCGAATATGCGCATGTTCACGTGAATGGCACTAGTGACAGGAGACGCACAACACTATGGCTGCGTTCGTAAACTCGCTCTGGAATCTGATCAGCACTCATGGAATGCCTTTTGTCCAATCAAATTACTTGGTCTCTTTATGACGTTGAACGCAGTGTGCGCTCTGGCGCTCTGAGCGAATTTACGAACTATGACGATAACGAACTACGAGAGACTGAAACAGCGAGAATGAGGCGCGGCATCGCTTTGCTTGCTATTTTTTTTACTATTCAGATCGGAAGGAGGAATTCATGTTTGCAGATATTAATACATATTGATTTGTTTTTTTGTTTTGACTTGTCCATCGGACAACTGCAGGAGGAAGTCCACTTGTCCAAACATAACATGTACTTGTCCCGGACAAGCGGACAAGCCTTAATGTCGAGCCCTGCAGACGGACAAGCGGACAAGCCTTAATGTCGAGCCCCGCAGACTGATGAATAGATGAGTGATTATGGAAAACCTTTGGTGAGTCGCCGCATAATAATAATAAACTGTAGTGCAGAGGTAAACAAGTAAAGGTTCATGTTGATGTTGTTGAAGGCCCGATGATGATCTCCACTGTGGTTGTAACTTTCTTCTGTTAAGCCTTGGCGATGCTTAAAATGTCTTTGCTTCTACTCGCAGGACAAGTCTTTGCACTTGTTACAGCACTCTACCTGTTTCTGTACCAGGAAGTCACAGGTGGACGCCCTCTCACAGATTACTGGAGCCTGGATGAGTGGTGGCTCCTCGATGGGGACCCCCTGGCACACCCTGTACCTCTCCAGATCCAGGAGTAGGGTCACCACGTGGGTCACACAGTCCAGACGGGGTGGGTGGAGTTCATAGAGCGGGTGAGTGAGGAGCAGAGGCTGTCCCTGCACAGTGACCTGATAGTAAAAGCCCGGGTCGATGTGCAGGACCGTGTCCGTCATGGCAGACAGCTTGGAGCACTGGAGCAGCTGTAGCCGCGGGCCCTCCACCATGATGGCGAACCAGAGGATGGGCAGAGCTGACGTCCTCAGGGTCTCTAGCAGCTGCAGCAGCCCTTGGTCCTGGTCCGTCCTGGTGGCGCTCGCCGTGCTGTCGGCCAGACTGAAGATCTGAGTGATCTAAACAGAATCGCATCAAGGTAAAAAAAATTGCTGTTTGGTCTCAAGTCCATTTTAACTACGGTCGTGTTATCGAGAGCCCTAACCCTTATCGGCACACAAGTGCTGATTCATATTTATATCTTACTTGTAGGGCTGCCACGATTAGTCGACTAGTCACGACGACGTCGACTACCAAAATCGTCGCCGACATATTTGGTAATCGCCGTAGTCGCATGTTTTTTTGGAGCTGAAATACGTTTTTTTTTTTTCCCTAGCACCAGGGGAGCCATGACAATAAAGACCATTAATTTCATTCGATAAGCATTAGTTTTTCTTCCCTGAAGCTGCCACTGGCTAGCGTCTCCCAGTGTCTTTGATGTACATGCGCAGTGTCGGTCATCCGGGGCACACGTGACTTCCCCGGAAAAACAAACAGAGAAATGTCTTCCTGTCCTCGTACCTCTAAAGTGTGGGAGCATTTCAACCACAACGTTGAAAAAAAGAATGTAAAATGTAAAATTTGCAAAGCTGAACTCGCTTATCATGGCAGCACGTCTATGATGCTCGAGCACCTAAAAAGGAAGCACGTTGTGGCAGATGACGAGGAAGAAGATGGCTCGTCTCGGTAAGCTAGTTAGCTTGTTATTGGCTAACGATATCGTTACGTTAAAAGCCTTCTTACATTATTTTACGTTATATGCTGTAACGTTATCAAATAGCTAAAAATGTTGTCTTAACGTTACAGTGCTAAGAAGGCGCGTTCTACTATGAGATGAGTGAAGCAAAGCAAAACTTTTGTACTCTGTACAAGTATTTATTTTTGTTTTTGTATTCTTTTGGTTGCCTAGTGCCTAGCCTACCTCATTTTACTCAGCAGTTTGCACTCTCTACTACTCTTTACATTACATTACATGCAAGTGATGCCAGAAATAAATCTGCAAAGTTCATTAAAATATCTATTTTTGAGTGAACAATCATTTTAATTGTCTTTATTTTTAGTTAGCACATGCCTACAACAACAACTAACAACTTCAAGCTAAATTTAGAAGCTGATTTAGAAGATGATAGCTAAATAAGAGCGATTGAGTAATTGTGCGATAAGCTGTAATTTATGATCCGATTAGTCGACTAATCGTTAAAATAATCGGTGACTAGTCGACTATGAAAATAATCGTTTGTGGCAGCCCTACTTACTTGATGAATAAAGTAATTCTGATTCTGAAGTGTGTACTTTCAATACCCTTTTTTGCTTCTACTACACGACAGCAGCAGAGCTCTTCAATAAGCGCGAGAAGAAGTGTTATAAAAAACACCCTACAGATTACAGCATATACAGGGATTTTCATTGAGACAGGAGTCAGGATGTTACATCATAGCAAGACTGAGGACTGGATAGGAAAATAGGCTACTATCAAGGACAGGAGACGATATAATTTCCCCACCCAAGCCGTCCTCTCTGGATGGCTGCATGGCTATGGCGTGACCGAGACAGGTAGGCCTATGCCGTGCATTGTGCAAAAGGTCTATCAAATGTGATTGTCTGAAGATTTACAATGACGGCTTTAAAAGGTACAAATGATCTTATATCTAGACTTGTATCTTATATCTGGTAATGTATTGAAGTGAGCTATGCATTTCAGAGTGAAATAATGTGCAATATTGTGTTTTCCAATACAGTGCACTCCATAAGTATTGGAAAGAGGAAGCATTTGGGTTTTCTTTTAGCTCAATGCGGATTTGAAACAATTAACAATTAATATGGGGTTTATATAGAGATTCTCAACTTTAATTTAATGGGGGGGCGGGGTGTTCAGATTGGGTCCACAATTTACAAAGTATAGTTGTTGTTGTTGGTTTTTTTTTTAAAACATACTCCCCATATTTCAGGGCTCCAAAAGTATTGGAAAATGTAACACTGGTTTTAGGCAATTTTAGGCAATTCATATTATGAATAATAATGGTCCAAAGGCCCGGCTATGCAACAGGGTACGAGCTACTCATTTACCATAGGTGTGCCCTCATCCTCCACGTCCGGCTTTCTGGAGTGCACGTCTACTTCCTGGTTCACGGCTGGTCTCCCTCCGTCCCCTCCATTCAGTCTGCCCTGAGAATCAGCCTTTCTAAACACAGTGTCTGTCTGTTGAGCAAAGAGAAAGGAAAATACATCATTACTCTAAACGTTAAAAGGTAAACACAGCAGAGTAGTGTACACAGGCAAACATGTCAAACAATTACTAGCACCGACCTACATTGTGCTTTTATTCTAGAATGAAACACCGACATGGTTGAGGGATCTTGAGGCTATGCTGTGAAAGAGAGGGGGTGACTCACTGCTGGAGAAGCTGAATGGTTTCTGATACTGGGGATGCTCTCAGGAAGCCAATTCCTCTGGAATGGTTCCACACTTTCGCTCGTCGCCTGCAAAATGAGCAGGGAGGGGGAGAGGGGCGGGGCAAGTGGTTTAGGAATAGTGGATCCCACTGAGACTGATCGATTAAAAAAGGGAGAAAAAAATCTATAGCATATCTTTTTTTTAAATAATAATTTGAATCTAACCTGGACTCTCGGTTGGTGATTTCCAAAGTGCCTCTCATGAAAGCGTCTCTTACTACTGCTGGTCTGCTCAACGCCCCTGGCCCAGCGTCCCTACAACAATAACAAACGTCAGAAAGGGAGAGGGGAATCCAAAATCACCTATCATTGAGATGGGACCATAATGCTAGCTCAAACTTGTGAGCATATCACTTTCCCTGCTCTGCAATTCCCTGTCATATTGGGCAACTCACTGTTCCCATGGAACGCTCATCCTCTCGCTCATCCTCTTCCTCCTCCTCCTCCTCCTCCTCCTCCTCCTCATCAGTGTACTCCAAGTCAATCGTTACTGCTTTACTGCTTTTCCATGAGGTTGTCTTGCGACCGTATGTATACTGAGGTTTTTGCCTGTCATCCTGCACCCCCCCCTCTTGGGTCCCAAACTCATCAGTCTGACCCAACTGAAAGGGCAACAAGTGTCTCTGTCAAACACATACATACACATAAGAGCGCCGTTGGAAACTTTGTTAAGGAGGCTGTTCATGTAATTATTACACATGTTGGGCATTTCATGAATTCAAAGATACCATGGACATATCAACATGAATGCATGCAAGGAAATTCTAAAATGATTACAGAAATCATACCAAATACTTCTACTACAATCATTTCAACAACGGTGCTTTCTCAACCCTCACCATGGCTTGTCTCCGACACTGACGTAGACGGCACTTCTGTCTTTTCTTATTGCTGCCTCCAAACTTGGGCTTGTCTATGCAGAAATCACAAGTGCCACAGTCCTTCCTACAGAGACAAGCATCACACTTCCCACAGTAACGCCGTTTACGTTTTTTTGCCCAGGCCTGAAAGACACAATGAACAATGAGGAAGGAGGAAAAGAATACAATCTTTATTAAAAAAACGATGTATCCACTCACTGCAAAGTAAGTCGCTTTGGATAGAAGTGTGAACTAAATGGCATATACAGTCATGCGAATAAAATTAGGACATCCCATGAAATATTTAGTTATTTTTTAAGAAATAAGGACGTATCAATATTTGGTGTTCTTTCAAGCAACATCTAGAGATACAGTAAATGTGCAATGTAATTGAACCAAAAACAATGAAAATGTTATTGTTACTGTTATCATTTATTTAACAACATATGAACAAAGCTGCCAATTCCTACTGAGGAAAAAGTTACGGCCCCAATAGCCTTTGGCTGAAGTAACATAAATACATAACATAAATTAGCCACATCTTTTGGCCAACCAGTGCAGCGGCAATGCGCTCAAATGCACCGACGGCCTGGACTACACGTATATGGATATTTTTTTAAGCGGATATTTTTGTCCTCTTTAAAATATATATATATATATATATCTGTCCATACGAATACTAATACGACTGTCCGAGCTCGGCCAAAGAAACGAGTGATGCCCTGGACATGCGGAAGTTTAACTTCCACTCCTCATCAACCACACCCCCTGCCACGAAATTGTCCCACCATTTGTTGGTCCATTTGCTGACCCAAAACCGGTGTTTCTGGCGGACTTTAAACCGCAGACGTTTGGGATCTAACGTTGGTAATATTGGGCGCAGCAGACGCCTTTGCGGTGAAGTGCAGTTGATGCAACAATAATTGTAATCAAACGCAGTGTTTCCTCTATATGCATTTATTCGTGGCGGGCCGGAGAACAGAAAAAATGCAGATTGAAGCTAGATTTAGGCCGCCTCCAGACCTACATTTCGTTACGATTTAGTGTGTAGTAAGTTACAAAATGTTACAATGTTGCAATTAACTTCGTCGTTTATGACTGAGACTGAATCGCTCTCAACAGGCGCGCGGCGCGAGGCGACGCGCTTGCAAAACAGTTTTGTGATTGGTCCGAATTTCGCGGGACATTTGGATTTCAGGAAATCCCTCTCCTCACTCTCTGTCTTAGCCCGTTGCCCGTCCCTTTAATCCCGTATACTAATCGAAAATGCAACATCATCAGCGACGACTGTGGGTTATTGCATTTACTGCTGTTCTCTGGTTCATGTTCTTATACCAGTGCTCAGTATAGAGTATTTTAGATGAACATTCGTAATATAGTCTGATGTTCATGGTCAACTAAATCAGCCTATTTTGTGAAACAAATAATGTTCCCGCTAATGGGCTAACCGAGCATTCTCGCACCTAACGCTAGCTTCGAACTATTCATAGCAATATGCGCGGGGCAAAAATAATCTATTGCCTCTAAAATCACCACGAACAGAACGGCGGAGGTACGGGTAAACAGGGCTCATGTTCTGTCATCAAAGGTAAGAGTTGGTTTTCTTTAACTCAGCTGATGCATTACCTTGCTGTTGGTTGTTTACCGAATGCTCCATCTGACTGTCACACTGATTTTACTTAAACAGTAACGTTAGCTAGGTTTTTACGTGTTTGTTTAGAGCACCAGTGCGCGTTTTATGCGCGTACACACGGAAATTTTTTCCAAATTCATAAACTGAACGCGCCACTAATGTGAAAAATCCTAGAGGAAACACTGACGGCAGCAGTGACTCAAAACGTAAACAGACCAAACTCTTTGAAACAGACAAAACCATGGGTTCTCAAGGCTACTTACTTATGTGGTCTTGACTACCTGTCCACTTTCTCACCTGGTTCTTGCTGTCTCTCTCTCTGGTCTGGTGTGCCGACACCATCCTGCTCTCTTTCCTTCTCTCCCTCTCTATCCTCCTCTCCCTCTCCAGGGCTTGACATTAAGCTTTTTCAGGTACTTGTCCTTCGGACAAGTGAACTTATCTTTAACTTGTCCTAGAGCTCAAGTTACTTGTCCAAATCCAAAGATTTTGAAAAAGCAATAATATGAATAATAATATATTATACTCTCACCGGCCACTTCATTAGGTACACCTTTTCAACTGCTTGTTAACGCAAATACCTAATCAGCCAATCATGTGGCAGCAACTCAATGCATTTAGGCATGTAGACATGGTCAAGACGATCTGCTGAAGTTCAAACCAGCATCAGAATGGGAAATAAAGGTGATTTAAGTGACTTTGAACCTGGCATGGTTGTTGGTGCCAGACGGGCTGTTGCGTGATATTATAGTGTCAATATGGACCAAAATCTCTGAGGAATGTTTCCAGCACCTTGTTGAATCTATGCCACGAAGAATTAAGGCAGTTCTGAAGGCAAAAGAGGGAGTCCAACCCCAAGGTGTGCCTAATGAAGTGGCCAGTGAGTGTATGTGTATGCAAATAACACATTTGACTACTATTGATTTGATAATAATGTATCCTTAATTTTCAAATGTATTCATTAAACAATATTTTGTAATTATTTAAAAACGTAGGGGTAATCAGTGATTACCCTAACCCTAACCCTTTTAGATTAAGATTGGCCACAAAAGGGATGAATATCTAGGAATATTTACAAAAAATGTTTGTAACTACAGTCCATCCCCAATGGAAGCAATCTTATTTGCTAGCCTTTGGATAGGATCCTATATTCAAATTGAGAAATCTATCATTAGTGTCATTCTGAAGTTCGTATTGCGATGTGCTGGTCTTAAAACTTCAAACCTAAAATATACGATCGCATCGAACTACATGAAAATAAGCGGCATTGAGAAGAAGCGAATATGCGCATGTTCACGTGAATGGCACTAGTGACAGGAGACCCACAACACTATGGCTGCGTTCTTAAACTCGCTCTGGAATCTGATCAGCACTCATGGAATGCCTTTTGTCCAATCAAATTACTTGGTCTCTTTATGACGTTGAACGCAGTGTGCGCTCTGGTGTTCTGAGCGAATTTACGAACTATGACGATAACGAACTACGAGAGACTGAAATAGCCAGAATGAGGCGAGGCATCGCTTTGCTTGCTATTTTTTTTTACTATTCAGATCGGAAGGATGAATTCATGTTTGCAGATATTAATACATATTGATTTGTTTTTTTGTTTTGACTTGTCCATCGGACAACTGCAGGAGGAAGTCCACTTGTCCAAACATAAAATGTACTTGTCCCGGACAAGCGGACAAGCCTTAATGTCGAGCCCTGCTCTCTATCCTCCTCTCTCTCTTTTGCTGTCAACCAAAAGGCAAACATAACAACCAGAGTATTTCTAATCTAATAAGAGGTATAAATTGATCCATATAAATGTATAACATAATTCTAATTTAATATTGGATTGCTGTGGGCAATGCAGTCAGATAATGTCATTTTGACTTTAGCTACTCTCTCACCTGAAAAAAAATCGTATGTCCAACTATAAAAAACAGACATTTCCAGAGCACAGCGCGAACCGAAGTGTGGAGATAGGTCTGGTTATGCGAGACTACTGGCAGACTAATGTTACCAACAAGCCTATGGGCTTGCCACTCGCCAGATTCAGGTTGGGTGCATTTAACGTCCGTAATAATTCCTATTTATTACGGACGCCTCCTCCCGCCTCGCCTCCCCCTTGACCCAGCCTGTCACCAATTTGAGCAAGAAATCACCCTTTGAGGAGCAAATAGTGCAGAATGTGAAAAGTCAGCAGGGGGCATTTTGGCCTTGCTCCACATTGGAACCACAGGGGGGTACTGATTTTCCAGAAAATGCATGCCAAGACTCACCTCATATTCATCATCATCACCATCAAAATCAAAATCATCATCTTCATCTTCATCTTCACCGTCCATATACATTGAGAAGTCCTCAGTGTCACTGTTTTGATGACTGGAGTTCTGACGGAGGAATGAGAGTGATATATAAACTACCTGCCCTGGCCTCTCGAGTATTTATTCATTTAGCTTCATTGTTTGCAATGTAATGTAATTCATTTATATTTTAGAAGTTGCATAATGATTGAAGAACAACTCCATCTATCAGTAGAGATAGATACCATAATAACTTTATAATTTGACAAAAAACTATGTTTCAAGCTCCTAATGGTAATTAAAGATTGGAGCAGCAAGTTTGATGGTTGGGTAATATTACCTGTGATTCCACACGTTCATTCTGTAACAAAATAAGAAAAATACAAGTGATTGGGAATGTTCATGGACTTAGTCTACAGTTTACATAGGCTGAAGTCTAGAATATGCTGAAATATTCATCAGGGAGAGACAAACCACTTGAGTGTTAGTCTGTTTACCTGAAAATGCATTATGGGCTCAAACACTTGGGGAACATCGGGTTTGTCCTGAAATACATTAAAAAAAAGTTTAATACATACCGATAAAATGTTTTCTCTCTCGCCTGCTCTTTTCTAGTAGTGTGTACCTTGCGGATGGGGCATAAACATTTGCGTTTCCGGCAGCGGACAGGTCTTCGAGAGTCAGGGTTCAGCATCCCATTTCTGCAGCTGGCACACATCCCACAATCCTTTGTGGTGAGGCAAGCCATACACTGACCACAGGGAAGCCACTACAGCAGTAAAAATAAAATAAAATAAAATAATCATCAATGGACACAGGGGACTTAAGGAGTATGAGCATGTCTAATACGGAACAATTATAGCAGGAGATGTCAGTCAGGTGATGTCCACTTACCTTTCTGAAGGAAATTTTTCGATTGTCCATTGGACTCTTGGCTGAAGGAATGAAAGATAGGGAACACATTTTAAATAGTCATTTCATACACTGTAAAAAAAGAGGGACCTTAACATCATCATGTTTTTATTTTTACTTTTACTTGAAAGACACTATCTATTATCATTCTGTTCCTTTTGAACATAGATCTGTGACCTAAGATTTGACATACCCCTGCATTTAGGACAACACGATTTCTTTCTTTGTCTTTCAGTCTCAGAGCCTGTATATGAAATACCACACTTGGAACATATGCTGAAACAGAGTAAGGAAGAGCAATTCAATGATACATATACATGCATCATCCACTCAACAGAAATAACTCTAAAAAGGTAGAATCACATCAATGTGCCCTTAAAAGTTACGTCTGAGAAACACACTAGAGGAAACAGTGATATTGCATACAATGATAATAGGTGATAACTGTATGAATATGGGAGTTGACTAACCAAATGCAGGTCTCAGACCCAGCCTTCCCATTGGTGGAGGACGGTGGCCTTGATGTAGGGCACCTAGGCACTTTAGTTGCATTGTGCTTCATGCCATCTGCATCATGGTGCCTATGAGCGACAGAGGTTGGACTTTTTGTGGCTGGAAAGAGGTGGGGGTTTCTGTCTGGTTTGCCCATGGAGCTGGGACTCAGAGGGGACATGCTGCTGTGGTTGGGTCTGGGAGTCTGGCCTGTGGTAGGACTGTCTGCCCGATCCCCTTTGTCGATCCAGCTGGACTCAGAAGAAAAGCCACCATCCACTGAGGGAGAACGTTCCATTGTCACTTTCTAAGAGATCATTGATTGGAGGAGAAGTGGGAGGTTGTTAGAAAATAAACTACATTTTCTAGGTGGTGAAAAGGTTTTTTTTTTCATTAAAAAGCTTTTTCATTACCTTCCTTCTCTTACGCATGGGTTTCGGTTGGCCATCTACGAACAGCCCTGTTTTGTACTCAAACATTGACATGTCAAGAGTTCCTCCCAGGTTTTTGGAAAGTTCAACTCGACTTCTCACACGCTCCCCCAACGGACTGCAAACGACAAAGTTTGTAGGAAAACCTTTGGTATCCATTTGTGCTATTCAGATTGAGATTATGATCATCATATCAGTTGTCAAAAAATCTGCACTAACCATTGGTCTAAAAATATCAGATAAAGTCTGGAAGTTTTTACCTCATGTAATAAACGTCTTTCTGGCCGACACTGGTTCCTGAGCGACGAACGACTGCTTTGCGCATCCACCCGTCTCCAAGTACTGGCCATTCCTCCCATCCCTCTTCAGGTTTCGTTCTGAACCGACGTGACAAACTAAAAAATTGACATGAGATGAATACTGAATCATTAGGAAAAGCATAGTGGAATAACAGAAATACAGATACAGATATGACAAGACATCAAAAGGCTATCTACAAAGAGGATTATAGGGAAATATATCCAGTAACCATTTGCTAGAGAATGACCAGTATTATACACTATGGCTAGAAGTCACATAATTGATATTTGGTACTATGAACACGGCCAACAATAAACAATACCAACATACTGGTTATTGGCCCTCTTCTTGAAGTTCTTCTCACTGCCCGCCACGCTCCCGCTCCGTTCACTCTCCCCTGCAAGACTCTCCTCTTCCGCCTCCCTTCGGACAAAAATGCGTCTCTCCCCAACAGAGTAGTCCAAGCTCTGTGCGTCATTTTCTTCATCATCATCATCATCATCATCGCCATCATCATCATCATCTTCTACAGGTTCAAACCAGTCCACAGGAGGCTCCTCAGTAGCTCCTCCCACCTCCATCTTGGTCTCCCCATGACGATGTTTCACAGGAGTGGCTTCATCCCGAGTGTTTACAGGGCTGTCTGAGGGAGCCAGGGCCTCCGGTGGAGGTACCACCTCAGAGATGACTTGAGTCATGACTAACAGCCTTGGATAGTAGTGCCAGATAGCAGCATCCCCATCTATACAAGTCCTATGGACAGCAAGAAAAAGTCAGAGTTTAATATCAAGACTCTGCCCTTACTTTTTCTGTTATTTTTCAAGGGGAAATAACAGAAAGGCAAGAACAAGGTTTTAATTTGAAGTTAAAATACAGATTGTCAGCTTTTTATTGGAGGATATTTGTATTGTTTAAACCATTTTATTTATTTTTTTTATGGTTTTTATTGAAGGGTAGACAAGACAGACATGAGTAATCATCAGCAATTCTTCCCTTCAGGTTTTTTTCTTTTTTTAAACAAATGATACCCTTTCCCTCCCCCCTCCCGTTCCCTCCCACCCCTACCTTGAAAAGCCTAACAAATACAGGTTCTGTGCACATTCAATTTTGATTCCAGAATGAAAAATACAGCAATGAATCACAGCGGCAAAGTGTATGCATACATATATATACACCATTGTAAAGGATAAGAAAATAGAAAATAATGAAAATAAATAAATAATAAAAATACAAAGAGGTACAATGCAATGCAGTACAGTAAATTATAATACGATAAAAAAAAATGGGGAAAAGACTTGGCCATATCAATATTAAGGAAAACTTAGCACTAAATTCTTCTCTCAATCAGGGGGGAGTGTTTGAAGGTCGGTAAAATAATTTATCAAGCATTGCCATTTCTTATAAAAATGGTCTACGGAGCTCCTGAGAGTACCGTACATTTTATTTTTTCAAGTTTAAGGAAAAAGACACGGTCTTTAAGCCAGACCTTAAATGATGGAGGATTAGGGGACTTCCAATCTAACAGTATCCTGCAACGAGCCAATAGTGAGGCATAGGCCACAATATCAGCTTGTTTACTAGTTAGAGTGGCGCGGTCTTCCGGGATTCCAAATAGTGAAATTAAGGTAGAGGGTTGCAAATCTTTTCCTAAAATGTCAGACAGGGTTTTAAAAAGAGGTCCAGTAATTATTTAATTTGGGGCAAAAATAAAACATGTGAGATAGATCAGCAGGAGTGTTGTTGCAGCGGTCACATCTGTCAACATTTGGGTATATCTCAGCCAGCCTGGCCTTGCTAAAGTGGATACGGTGCAGGACCTTAAATTGTATCAGCCCGAGGCGTGCACATGATGTCGAAGAATGTATCCTATCAACAGCTGCATCCCAAGGTTTAAACCATTTATAAACAAGAACACTCTCATGCATGATAGTCCCCCTATTTCATGTTGAGTATTTGGTTGCATATACTTTGCATGAGATAACTACCTGGGGATCTGTGATACATTAAGCATTATACATTTGGATTTTGTTATTTAGCGTGTTTACTTTTCAAAGATTTTCAAATAGTAGAATCATTGTAGCTGAAAGAAACGGCGGGAGCTCCAAAAACAATAAGCAGATAAGCCTCTCTCATCCGCAATGTGCGCCAATCAAGCAGACTTAAGTAATAAATGAAACGAACGCACTATTTAAGTAACTTGAAACTGATTGTAATTGTGCCAGCTACTCTGTAAGTACAGAACTGGATCACTAACACATGTCTACAGCTAGCTAACAAGCTACACAAGAGGTATATGTACATGTTAACACCTGTCATTGAGAATCAAGGACCCCAATTGAAATAAGCCAGTGGCTTTCTTGGGTTTTTATCCTGTTAGTTGACCTTGTATGTAATATGTACATTCATGTACCTACTTCTGCAAATCTTCTAATAAAGTTTTCAATCAATCAATCAAAAAGTCATCTAACGGCTACATTACAGTAACAGTATATCGTGACGTTAGAATTATAAGGTTCTATCTCCATTTTTGTCAAAATTGAGTTTTTTTTAACATAATCTGATCCATTAGGTGTTTATTAATGCCTGTGTGGTGTTATTTTTTTAAATGTTGACATTTTTTTGTTAGTAATTCATAAAATACAAAGGTTCCATCTCACAAAACATAACGTAAAAACTTTGAAGCTCAATATCTCTGAACTGCCCTAAACGGAGATAGAACCTTATCCTTCTAAACGGAGATAGAACCTTCTCATTCTAAACGGAGATAGAACCTTCTCATTCTAAACGGAGATAGAACCTTATCATTCTAAACGGAGATAGAACCGTATCATTCTAAACGGAGATAGAACCTTCTCATTCTAAACGGAGATAGAACCTTCTCATTCTAAACGGAGATAGAACCTTATCATTCTAAACGGAGATAGAACCTTATCATTCTAAACGGAGATAGAACCTTATCATTCTAAACGGAGATAGAACCTTATCATTCTAAACGGAGATAGAACCGTATCATTCTAAACGGAGATAGAACCTTATCATTCTAAACGGAGATAGAACCTTATCATTCTAAACGGAGATAGAACCTTATCATTCTAAACGGAGATAGAACCATATCATTCTAAGCTCACGCGCTGTCATCTAACGGCTACAGTAACAGTAACGTGACAGGGCCACTTGTCTTTGGCATGTCTGGACTTTTGACAAAGCTTGTTAGCTTACGTTAGCTAGTGGCTAAACCACCCCTATTGACTTTGTCTCAGGATCGTGGTACACACCATCAGGCTAGCCAGCTAGCTAGTTGTACATCTCGTATCAAATACGTCTAATCTGCGTTTAATGTCAATGTTATATTACTGCTAATATCAGACCAACGAGAGATGAAATGAGGTAGAATGGCGTTAGCTTGCTAGCTAGCTAGCATCAGAAGCGACCTAACCGACGCGTCAGATTATAGCATTCAACTAGAAAACGCAATATAATATTGCTTTAGGTTGCATATAGCTGTGTATATGCACTTAAATAACAATATAACAATGCCTATTAAAACAGCACAATACAGTTCATTGTAATCTAGTTTATATTCACTGACCGTAGCTTAGTTGCTTAGTTTCACCAGTTTTGGATTTCGCTTCGTAACCGGAAACTACGGCGGCCCGGAGATCCCAATATACCCCAGCGATCATAACAAGTTTTTTTACTTCCTTCCTTCACCATCATGCCATGCATTCTCTTGTAGGCTAGGTGCACGATCTCCACTACTTCCTGAAAGGCACCTTGCCATGAACATATCCTGTCTCACTCTATTGGTTTAATTGATTTATCAGCTGTGCGGTATACTGTTGGAACACACAAGTGCACAGCTGATTAATCAATTAAACCAATAGAGTGAGACAGGATATGTTCATGCAAGGTGCCTTTCAGGAAGTAGTGGCGATTGTGCACCTAGCCTATTCCTCACGTTCTCCTCCACCTCTCTTCAAGCGTATTGGAGGAGATGATCCAGGTCCTCTGATGTTCTCCTCCTCCAATTGCTTTTTGAGAAGACCACTGGAGGACGGAGGAGAGGAGACGCGAGGAATCAAGTTTCGAGCTATTGAGACTGCTTGTCCTTGAAGTTCAAGTAAATCATTTATCCCGGCTGCACTAAGACTGTTCAATGGCAACTAAAGTAGTAGTCGGGGTCAAGGCTCCTGAATTTGTATTTATTATTTATTTTAATCATCATCATCCCTTTTTAGTATTTTAATATAATAACTATAGCCATCTTCTTTTTATCATGATCTCACTGTTTTTTATATACCATATATGGCTGGCCCAGTATTATTGTCTGTCCTTTATGTTGTGTTGTTATGTGTTGTTTTTAGTGGAGTGGCGTGGCAAAATGAATTTCCCCACGGGGATAAATAAAGTATCATTGAATTGAATTGAAGTTGTGCTTTTTACAGCTTTCTTCCTCAAGACTTTCCCCCAGTGGCCTCAACATTATTGTTATGTCATGGTTATATGTGCATGCATGGATCCATCCTATTTGTTCTGATCAGATCCACTGATCTATATTTAAGTAATAGGTTCAGATGACACAAATGCATAGCAGAAAGGGGCAGAAGGTGACACCAAAATCACAGGGGGTATAATTGTAATTAAAACAAATACAAGGCACTCAAAGTCCTGTGTCATTTATTTCGACCAATCAAGATGAAGAACAGCAGACAAACAGTACAGCAATAGTCGTTGTCATACTGGACACAAAGAAAAAATATATATCCATTTAAACATTCACACACACATTTCTGTTCACCACAAAGTTCTTAAAAATTCCTCAAAACCAATACCCCCCAAAGTTCTGTTCTATAGAAAAGAATGAAAAGGGAATATATTCTATATCCTGTTATAAATCTCTTGACATAAATGCGGGGGGAAAGGACCCTCAGTAGACGCAGGTGCAGCTGGCTATCTGTCCTTGTTGCTTCGGAGATCAGTGGTGAGGGGGTCATGTTGGATGGTTTGATGCAGCATGAGGGCGAGCAGACCGGCCCTGTTGGTCATGGCAGTCCTGACGTTGCGCTCCTGTTCAAAGAGCTCGTCCAGCTTGTACCACTGTCCAGAAAGGAGGGAAAAAATCATATTTGTACACCTGTCCTGTACCCAAGTCTTTGTTCACAGGAGGATAGTACCGTACAATACATAACCATTAGATTCAACTCTCTGATTTAATAAATATCCATAAAGATACATTTTAAATAAGTCAAATCAGTAATGAACAGGACTTTGGGATGTGTAATATGTATGTGTTGTGGTGACAATCTGTGAAATGTTCCTTTAAGTGGCCCAAATAAAAGATGAATCTGTTGCATTTGTAGTATATTTTGACACAAACACACACATGAATTGTATAGTATTATCTGCCTTTTGACTTGCATAAGTTCTGTAAGATATTCCCCCTGACTGTGGGGGGTGTGGGGGATAGGGTTTACGATCCTTTGTCTTAAAGCCATATGGTCATCTCAAAATGGCTTCTTGTGATCTGTGCCCTACGCCCCTGACCTATAACCTATAAGTGACATCATATGTGGGTGTCCTTCTTTTCACATCTCAAGCATCCCTAAATAACGTGCTCATGAAGATACCTTGTCGTTAAACTGTATTTACATATCATTTACATATCATTTACATATCATTGCATACAAATAGGGGAGTGGGGCCGGGCCGGGGGCACGGTCTCTCTCACTCCAGCACTCTTCTTTGTCATTCCAGAACTCTCTTCACCTCCTCACCACCAGCATCAGCTGTTCTCGTAAACTGTACCTTTGTTTAATACATAGTCTTAAAACTCAGAAGTTTATTCGTGATCCATCTCAAACAAGTTACTTAAAGTTAAGAACCGACACGTTCCACTGACCACTCTGACACGCTCCAGGTCCACTTCAGCTCTTCTGAGCTTCTCCCAGTTGTAGTGCTTGTTACACTTGCGCTTGGAGATCCTGCAGTACTCTCCTGTCGGCTCAAACACGTTACGGACCAGAGGGCAGCCACACACCTCTTCCCCCGTAACCTAGACACAAACCAGAAGAACAAGAAACAACAAGTCAATATATCTTAAACTCTAAGGAGATACAAAGATACGCACGAAAATAAAACGTGTGCATCATGACAGACTGCAACTAAGTACTATATTTTGACTTGTTAATCATCCCAAACCTTCGGGTCCCTGGAATGCTCTGGGCACAAGACTTGAAGTCTCTTGCAGTAGGTCTTGCTCTGCGGATTGTACACGTCACAAAAGAGTCTTGTCGCTCTGAGAACACAAAAAGGAAACAGGATACCTCCGTAAGACCACAATGAAACAACAACAACAAGAGGGCGAAAGTCATCCAGTTAGGGTTAGGGTCAGGGTCAGTCAATACAGAGAGAAGATCTCTCTTACCCTTCGATCCTTGTGGGGTACATGGAACCGAAAGACGTCTGGCTCTCATACTGTAAAAGGAAATGAGAGCGAGAAGGACAAAAGTTATCATCTTATAAGGAGTACATCAGTAGAATAATTTGGGAGGAGAACATGGAACTATATTCTTAAGTCTAGAGTGTTTCTTCTCTATATTTGTTCTCTCTCTTCCTTAATTGCAGCAACAGCAAGCAGACGTATCTAAGAAAAGAGAGGTCTGGGTATAAACATACCCAAACTGTCATAGCCAAGATCAGAGAAGCGAAACAGGAAGTCGCTGGCCTTGAATGCATTCCGGAAACAGCTATAGGCTACAAACCTATATAGGCGAGGCTTAGGAGTTGCTATTCAAAGACTTCAGAAGCATTGCTGACGTTTCAGGGAAACTTCAATAACTTGGGGACGACAAAGTATCTTGGATAAGCGCATCTACAAATTTACCTTAGCATAACATCTCTCCATATGTCTCAGTGCCACCTTGGGGTTGATGGGATGACTGCAGGACACGCAGAAAATCTGCAGGTCGGTGTCCTCGTTATCCCCTTCAGTCGCCTGTGACAGAAGAAAAGAAAGAGTCAAGACAAAGTCTTCTTAGCTAGACCAAAAAATAAAATAATAATAATAATAATTCCATATGTGTGCCTCACCTCCTCATCCTGCAGGACCATCTGTTGCTTGGCCTTGGCAATGATGCCCTCCAGCTCGTGGAAGCGTCGCTCCATGTCTGTGAGACGCAGACGGGCGTTCTGCTGATCCCGGCGGATCCGCTCCAGCTGCTTCTTGCCCTGTTCCTCAGCGATGCAGGGACTCTGCTGCCACTGCTGGATACGCTGAGGGAGGATCTCAATGATCCGGCTGGACAGACAGACAGACAGACAAACAATCGAGATGATAATCAGTATTTTCGTAGAGTCAAGTTGTACAAATTGTTGCTCTTTATGTAGACATATCCTCAGATAGCCATGTTAATGAAAGCAGTCGACGACAAAGAAATTCAAATTCAAATATGGTGGTGGTAAATCGTCATTAAATCATTATGTATCATTTATTTTATGGTAGAAAATGTCAGTGTGATTCTCTCATTTCTGTGAGGCCTTTTGTTAATGATTAATGTGTAGCGATGTTTGTGGGAGCTGACAGTATCGTCTTTTTCCTCATGAAATGGTCACTTTGAGTCAAGAAACAAGGTCAGGATAGTGTGCGTGTGTGTTTTCTGATTCTTGAAGTATGTATCAAATGATGTATCATGATTGAAACAATGTGGAGGGGCTTGGCAAAGCTACTCACGTCTTTGTTATAATAAATAAAGACTATATTCTTCTGATAAATCTTCTCTATCGTCTCCTGATCCTTGAACAAATTCTACTACACTAAAACAGCTAACCACCGAAGTCATATTTAAGATCAATGGGTGTTTTGTCTTTCCTGGACTTTTTAATACCATGTTTCAAAGCATTGTAGCGTCTTAATCTTACTTGGCAGCCAGCTTCATGCCACAGTCCTCGGAGCAGTATTTTGAGCTGGGTCGTGCGGCCTCCACGCAGGTGGGACCGAGGCACTGTTGCAGGCCTCCGGTGTCCCGTGCGTCGCCTCTGTCATTGTGTCTGACTTTGTCCTTGTGTTTCTGCTTCTGTTTGTGCCGCCGTGACTCTTTCTGACGGGTCAGACGCAAAACAAAGAGATCCCATTTCAGACATGTTACGATTTGGAATCGATTTAATTGCAATTATTTTACATATTGTTGGAATAATAGTATGGGCATAATGCCTTCGAAAAAAGATACAGGGCTGTCTGAGGGAGCCAGGGCCTCCGGTGGAGGTACCACCTCAGAGATCCTCTCCTCAGCAAGTGCATCAACTGAAGGTTTGTTTACTTTTCCATCTACCGCCCTTTCCAAACATCATGTAGTGTAATATGTGAGAATTAAATGGTTGACTTACTTTCTTATCAAACTTCTTTTCCCGTCTCTTCACGTGCTTGACCTTCACGGCTTTCTTTCGTATGACAGGACTGAAGGGGGGTCCGTCCTCCTCGTCACTTTGCCATGGCTGGATGCACAGACAGAATGAGACAGATGGAAAAGTCTTGAAAAAGTCTTATGAATAAATGCAGTGGGTTGACAGTGGGTTTCAGAAACGGGTATCACATTTATTTATTTTTTTACTCAAATACCATGTTGTCGTCATTATATCCGGCCGCCTTGTACTGCTGGTAGAGTTCCGCCTCGCTGTCGTAGTCGTCTGAATATCGCCTTCGCCTGTGGTGCGAATTCTCCCGCCTTTCACGCAAGAAATTCTCCTCATCTTTCACACGTAGCATTTTCTGAACAAAAGGAAAAAGGGGACAAAATGTTGTATTTTGCAGGAAGTATACACAAGTTCTTGCAACACACTTGAGAACATGGAATAGTCAAAATACCTCTGAATTTCTTCAGTCAAGTGAGATATGAAAGGGGGGGAAATTAAGAGCAAAGAAGCAAGTTTCATGAGCAAACTCACCCTGGCTCGGACCTCACACTGCCTAAATCTGCACTTCTGTCTTATCTTATTGGGACCCCCGAATTTCTTCATGTCCTTGCAAAAGTCACATTGGGTACAGTCCACGGTCCTCTTGCATGGCTCACACTCCCCACACATGCGAATAGAGCGCTTGACCTGAATCAAAGGAAAAAAACAGACAGATATCTCAACGCCAATGCAGTTGTAGTCCAAAAGAGAAAAAATGTTGGAGGGAGAGATCACAGAAGATACACAAGACCTCATAACTGTAACCTCATAACTGTAAAGATTTAGGAATTAGGAATTAAGATTTAGGAATGTTAAGATGATAAAAAACCTTCGATCCACGGCGCCTTTCTGTCTTGTAATCGGGGGTGCTGCACTGTTTCTCTACTCTCTCAGGCTCAGATTCCTTCTCACGGCTCTTCTTTGGACGGTACTTGATCTCCAACGAGGAGTTCTTGTCTAAACAACGGCAATAACAAAGTCTCAGGGATGTGACAAGTGTTCACCTTGAAAGTCGGAAAATCACACTGCATTCACAAAAAGATGCTATCATATTCTAACTAGGGAAGAAAATAAAGCCATTAGACCCTCACCTCGGCATTTCATGCAGTACCACTCCCTGATTGCCTTGGCCATCTTCTCTGTGACATTGATGCAGTGACCATGAAACCACTCGTTGCAGTTGTCACAGCCACTAAGCAAAAAAAACAGATATGTTGTGAGCCTTATGACACCTTCATCACAATGTTTGATAATCACATGTTATGACTTGGCTAGCGAACTCACATCATGAAGCAGTTGATGTCCGGTTTTCTGCAAATGCAGTACAATGGTGCGTTTTCCCCCTCCATGCTGCTGTCAAGCCCCGGTACAGGGTCGAAGTCGGACACCTCACTGTCCTGTGGAAGATCAAAATACATAGCCATAGATTGGTAGTAAGCTAGTGTAGCCGGGTAGTTTCATGACCCAGGAGTTAGGCAGCCCACCATTGACAGTGTAGCTGGGTAACTTTAGAACCCAGGAGCTTTAAGACAGCCTCTGGAGTGCCACCTCGATATCAAGCCCCGTGACGATTCAAGTAGTGTTTGCTAACAGAGCTTGTTGCTTAATGAATGAACGTGTCTGCAATGGTTAGCGTGCTGAATGTCTCAGGCATTAACCCAGTTCTACTAAGGTAGGCTAGTGGCTGAAATAATTTGCTGTTGCGTTGCTATGCAACCAATCTTTCAGAATAAACCTGGTTTAAGTTAGATGCGTGACAAAAAATGTCTCACAGGTGGAAACAAAATCCCGAACGATAGTTCCTCAAGGGTCTTTTTGGAAATATTAGGTCCCACCTTTAGCGAGATAGATACATAATTTGATAGATAGATAGATAGATTAGATAGATTAGATAGATTAGATAGATTAGATAGATTAGATAGATTAGATAGATAGACAGATAGATAGATAGATAGATAGATAGATAGATAGATAGATAGATAGATAGATAGATAGATAGATAGATAGATAGATAGATAGATAGATTAGATAGATAGATAGATAAAAAGGTGTAAAAGGATAAGTATGTGTGTATCACGAAAATGGCAGAGTGGTGTGTCTGGTGCAGGGGTAAAGGCAGCGAGCTATCAATCAGAAGGTTGCTGGTTCAATCCCTGCCTCAGGAGAGAGTGGTTGACATTAATTTTATGTTGTTTTTTTACATTTAACAGAAGCCTTCATGCAAATCGATTTACAATAAATACATCTGTCTAGGTCAGTGAATCATCTATCCATCAGTAATCATTAGAAACAATAATCTATGCCAAATCCAAGGTCCAGTTATAATGCTAGAAGAACATTATTATTTTACTAGTCAGAATGGCTTCAAACACCATTGTAGTTAAACTAGCCACACCATCATTTTAAACATACATATCTACCACTGCACTTGTGTGAGTTAATTTCAATGTGACAGGACATGTGTGGTGGGGGATCCGACCAGATGTATCTGAGGGCCTCTCAGGCTCTCACCCCTATATATATAACATATAACACATATATATATATATGTATAACATATAGTATATGTGAGAGTGGCGTCGAAACCACTGAATCCAGCTGAATAGTAGCAGGGTTATACAGTGTATCTAATAGTCCACCACCCGCCACACTTGCAAAGCACTTTGATAACATACATACACAACCATCCATATCAATACTCAAACGTTGATGGACGAGGTTTCAAAATGACAGTGACAAACAAATCGTGACGTTAGAATTATAAGGTTCTATCTCCATTTTTGTCAAAATTGAGTTTTTTACATAATCTGATTCATTAGGTGTTTATTAATGCCTGTGTGGTGTTATTTTTAATATGTTGACATTTTTGAGTTAGTAATTAATAAAATACAAAGGTTCCATCTCACAAAACATAATGGAATGTAAAAACTTTGACGCTCAATATCTCTGAACTACCCTAAACGGAGATAGAACCTTCTCATTCTAAACGGAGATAGAACCTTATCATTCTAAACGGAGATAGAACCTTCTCATTCTAAATGGAGATAGAACCTTATCATTCTAAACGGAGATAGAACCTTATCATTCTAAACGGAGATAGAACCTTATCATTCTAAACGGAGATAGAACCTTATCATTCTAAACGGAGATAGAACCTTATCATTCTAAGATCACGAAATTACAGAATCTTTGTTTACATACAAACAATTTCCGGCTCAACATTCCAACAACTCCTAGCTAGCTAGCTAACTCCTAGCTTGTACGCTAACAACGTTACAGCACCGGGTTTGGCTACCTTAAGTTAGCCAGAAAGCTCACGTTTACGCACAATTAGTGGAAGAGATAGAAAACTAAACGTTACATTGTGAGGGTGTTTAACGCTCATTTAGGATCGAGTTAACTTAGGATCCACTAAATGTATTAATGTATCCGTGGCTAGCCAGCACAGAGCTGACGTTAGCTACTCGTTAGCTATCTGACTGACGAGGGTTATAATCTTACAAATATACAGTTGTTACTAAGCTAAGCTACGAGACACACACCGAGATGGTTATGTAAACCGTCTGCGAATAAAAACGTTACCATTTGTGATCTCGTTGTAGCCTCCGATCAAACTCCAACAAATGTAAACAACTGTAACCAGATGGGTTACTAGGCCTGAGTCGGAATAACGTTGGCATACATCGGGGGCACTCGGTTCCACTCGGTTGAACTCGGGAATGGCTTTGACCAATCAAATCGTGACGTTAGAATTATAAGGTTCTTCTTGACATTTTTACATAATCTGATCCATTAGGTGTTTATTAATGCCTGTGTGGTGTTGTTTTTTAACATGTTTATAAAAAAAAAAAATAGTAATTCATAAAATACAAAGGTTCCATCTCACAAAACATAATGGAATGTGAAAACTTTGACGCTCAATATCTCTGAACTGCCCTAAACGGAGATAGAACCTTATCATTCTAAACTCACGAAATGTCTTCGGTTAAGTTCTTCCTTTTCCACCAGCGTGACATGCATATTCGGTTAGATTGTAGTATGAATGAATGAATGGTCTTTATTGTCATTGATAATATACCTCAAGCTACGTCTGCTCCGACCGTAACTGGACCCTCTAAATCAAAAATCAGATTAAAAGACCCGAACTACCCACTGTACATACTTTGTGTTTTGTCCCCCGCCCCCACCTGTGGTGTATGTCCCCACCTGTCCTACCCGCTGTACATACCTGATGTTTTGTTGTATTGTATATCTAGTATTGTTCTTCCCATGATGGATGTATTTTTATCTTGTAGATAGTAATAGTTATTTGTCTGTATTATCTTGTAGATAGTACTAGTTTTTTTTCCTGTCTGTCTTACATGTAACGATGAATTGAAAATCAAGGACCCCAATTGAAATAAGCCAGTGGCTTTCTTGGGTTTTTATCCTTTTAGTTGACCTTGTATGTAATATGTACTTTCATGTACCTACTTCTGCAAATCTTCTAATAAAGTTTTCAATCAATCAATCAAACAGAAATATAGGCGGGGCAGTAAATGGGGCAGTTATTACCAATAGGCGAAAATAGACACTTATTTGATCATAACAGACACACACCCTATAATCCCTCAAACCACACATCCCCTAAGCATAAGTGGATTGGTCTATAGTATCGCATTAATCAATCAATCAATCAATCAAACTTTATTTATATAGAACGTTTCGTGCAAAAATGCAATACAAGGTGGTTAACAGTATAATTAAAATACATATTGTAGCAACCCTGTTACTGTGTTGTGTGCCAATGCACCCCTGTGATTGGTGGAGGTGGGCGCATGCGTGTTGTTGTTGAGACCGTGGAGAGAGGGAGAGCTCCGGTGAATTGAGAAAGTTGATATGCGACAGTTAAACAATTAAACGATCAGTTACATGAGAGAAGCTGTCTGTTGTTATTCCACCACTGTCCAAGTTGGGACGTTACATTGGTGTCAGCAGTAACAAACGGAAAAAAGAAGAAAAAAACGACCGTTCGTCACCCTTCGTTGGTCAGTGTACAGTTTAGCTAGCTAGCCGCGGACATAATGGCCATGCAGCGGGACGGGACCGGGACGCGTCCGTCCGAAAGTTAAGGAGGAGAAGTATGGAGAGAAGGAGGGAGGTGATTATGCTTCGAGGCTGGCGGGGGAAGGTGGGAGTGCTTCAGCACACAAGGCTCACTTGAGGGACACAGACAGGAGATTAGCTGCCGATGCAGGACTGGGCTCGTCCTCCAGCGCAGCGACGCACATGTACACAAAGATGGCGGCCCCCGCGGGAATCATGTCCCTGTTAAAACAGGGTCTGACAAGGACAGGACTGACAAGGAACAAGAGGATTTTGGAAGACTACACTTTTGATTGTAAAACCACAAATGGAGGACACGGAATACGCTGATCACGCGTATACGCTGATACGCTCATCAATGGAAGCTCTCCTTAACGCCCCCAATCCCTCGCCTCCTCCCTGCCACCCATACCTAGAGCATTGGATGGACCGTGAGACAGATGTAAATAGAGAGATAGCAGCTGTCTCAGCCAATGCCCCATGTCCTTTAATGGCGGGTGAGGGCCCTCTGTTGGCGTCTGAGGTATGTTCACCAACAGCACCTGTCCGGATGTCACCTCATGAGTGTTTACTCTGTGATCAAATGTTTGGAACTGCCAATGCACTCAACAAACACCTGCTGAGCCACCAGCAGGGGAGACCACACGTCTGTCCCGTCTGCCAGTTCTGTCTGTCGAATGAATCCATTACCTAATTGTCATCATATTATATTTCTGACGTGGATTCATAAACTAACTTTCAACTAATGACCACTCCGAGGTATCGGGCTTTGTTATCAAAATAAGGCTGGATGTTTTTGTCAATCTCTCGAGATTTATAATGATAATAATAATAATAATAATAATAATACATTATACTTATCTAGACACTCAAAGACGCTTTAAAAAGATCGAGTAGTAATAAAAAAAGAAAAGAAAGTATAGGGGCCTAATTAAGGTAGTGCTGGGGACACATGGACAGATTGGACACATGGGAAGGGGAATAAGCCTGGATTATCCTTTAGTGACGTTGATGGAATACCCCCCTGACAATTATGTACACTGTTTGTGTATGTCTGTGTGTCTTTCCCCGCAAGGTGTATGGCAGTGATTGCCACACATTGAATAGAGTTACATGTCTGCTACATAGGCCTATCCCTCATATCTCAACAAATTACTCGCAATTACAAATTACTCCTAAGGATGGTTCCTAAGGATGATCTCTCAATCTAACAGATTTGATTTTCAAAACATGTACAAGTTCATAAACAATAAGCAAGATATTCCTGATAGGCCTACTTTCCATAGTTTCTTTGTGTTTTCATCAGACATGGTTGGATTTAGGGGAAAAAGTGCAATAGAAATGTGCAATAACTCTATTCTAAGTGCCTATTTATACATTTATATATTTTTACAGTATTATTATAGTATTATAACGCCACTGACCTCATGTCTTTTAGCTTGCTTTTATAGTTGTTTTTATTTTCTTAAGATTGTTGTCTTTATTTGCACTTGACACCACGGACCTCATTGTCTCTTAGCTTGTTTTAGAGCATTGTTTGTCTAGTGTGTAATATTTGTGATATGCTATATGTGTATATGTTTGTGAATATGTGAATATGTTTTCTGTTTTTGCACCTTCAGAAGAACCACTACAATTTCATTGTATAGGCAACTGTACAACGACAATAAAGTCTATTCTATTCTTTTCTATTATATTTGTTTTGGACAAATCATGCCCCTCAGCTCAAGAGACCGGTCACGTGTCTTTGTGATGTCATACTGTATTATAATTTAAAAATAAAAAATATCTTTATTACATTCTATTCGTGTTTTATTCATATTTTATCAGTTCTCTTTTATCCTTCTAATTCCTACTTAGTTCCATAACTGCTTATGTTACCAGTGAAGACAAGAGCAGGTGATCTCCAATTGATGCGGGTTTTATTGTGTGGCTCTGTGCGTACAGACAGACACGCAACATTACAGAAAATCATTCCCCTTAGGGAGGGGGGAGGGAGGGTGAGGAAGGCCCCCTCCGTCCACTCTCCCCTCCATAAGGGATGAATGATTTAAAGTAACACCGGCTCCTCCGGCCTCCCCTACCGGCTCGGTCTTACCGCCTCCTCCGGCCTCCCCTCCTCCTCCTCCGGCTAACCCTGGGGCGCCGGCGGCGACGGACGGGGCGGGAGGTTCTGCGAGCTGGTCTGCGGGGCATGATGGTGGTAAGGGGAGTGTCTGGACAACGGAGAACCTCCGGTATTTATGTCGTTTTCGCCCCGTGACGTCACGCTCATCACTGTGACGCAATCGGCCCGTTTTATCAAAACCACTTTGATGTCTGTCACAACAGAGATGACGTCACAACAGAGTTGACGGGTTGTTGCTGGGGTTTCACATTTGGGTATTTTCTCCCGAAAAATATAAAAACAATTAAATATATATATTTGAGTTGAAATAGGGTGATATTCTGGGCCAGATACTAACTAGTTGTGATATTACGTGGTCTGGCCGTTATCGGGCTGGTCCGAATTCGTCCAGGTCCGTCGGTGCTTGCTGGGAGGCTATATAAACATATAATCATCTCAATGTATAATATGTGTTTTTAAGGGTTCGTAATATCAAAATTAACCTTGCTGTACTGTATAGCGGACACATAATGGACTGTACTCAATATAATTTCCAAGGCTAAACATGATTTCCACTACCACTGTACTAGACAACACTTCTAGAATCAACTGAGTTTCAACCATCAGTCATATGAACAATTATTGCCACTGTGACTGGAGGACACAGTAAAGGGTCAATACTTATTTGTTTCATGGTTGAAATTCAATTGATTACTAGAAGTGTTAGTACAATGGTAGTACAAATATGTTGTGTACAGTCCAGTTTACCAACTAACATAGAGAAGGACCAATTCAGCTGCCCGATTTGTCTGGATCTATAGAAGGATCCGGTGACCACCGCCTGTGGACACAGCGTATGGGCTGTATTAAGGACTGCTGGGATCAAGATGATCAGAAGCATGTGTACAGTTGCCCCCAGGGCAGACAGATTAGATTAGATTACATTCACTTTATTGTCATTACATAGTAGGCTACAAGAAAATGCAACGAAATTATTGTGCATCTAACCAGAAGTGCAACAAATAGCAATTATATTGCATTGATAAGTAGCAGTATTTACAGCATCTATACAGTAAAGTGCAAATGGTAGCGTGATGTGCAATGACATACAATGGTGACTGGATGTATTATGTGCAGTGGTATATATACATTGAGATTATATACAATGTGCAATTTTACAGGCTATGATACATATGATACATATATGATAAATATGTCGTATATAGTGATAGTATACAAAAATACAGGGTGTGGGCTATGATACACAACTTTCTGTGAGAGTCAACTTAAACCAGTGGTGTAGTCTACGTGATATGCAGGAGGGGGCACGCACACAGGCAATGACATTTTTACCAAGTCACTGACACTGAAGTCACTGACGCTGTGGGGATGCTAAAATTGTCCCCATATGATAAAATCCACCATCCCCCCTGATTTTCTTTTACAACTTGAGTACTGAATATAAGTAATTCAAAAGATGTATTACTTGCAGTATTCTATTCAACAGGTAGAGGGTAAAATAGTGCCTACTCTTTTAACCCCGGAGAAGCGGCTGAGGGACTGCTGCATCGTGCCATGCTAGGGGCACTGTGTGTTAGGTCCCAAGTCTGTGACTGTTCCACACTATATTGACGAAGAACACTGCACTGCAGCCACTGACTGTCGTACCAGTTCAACCAGAACGACCACACATTCAATGTTGAGGCACATTTGCGTCGATCTCAGCTCTACATTTAATCTTGTTCAAAACTCAAAATTGATATAATTCCTACTTTGTGTATAGACTGTTGGCAAAATGGGAGCAGCTAAAATGTTTGGAGAGGAGGACCAATTCAGATGCCCGATTTGTCTGGATCGATTGAAGGATCCGGTGACCCTTACCTGTGGACACAGCTACTGTATGGACCAGCTAGTGTATGGACACAGCTAGTGTATGGACCCAGCTAGTGTATGGACACAGCTACTGTATGGACACAGCTAGTGTATGGACACAGCTACTGTATGGACACAGCTACTGTATGGACACAGCTAGTGTATGGACACAGCTAGTGTATGGACACAGCTACTGTATGGACACAACTACTGTATGGACACAACTAGTGTATGGACACAGCTAGTGTATGGACACAGCTAGTGTATGGACACAGCCAGTGTATGGACACAGCTAGTGTATGGACACAGCTACTGTATGGACACAGCTAGTGTATGGACACAGCTACTGTATGGACACAGCTAGTGTATGGACAGAGCTACTGTATGGACACAGCTAGTGTATGGACAGAGCTACCGAATGGACACAGCTAGTGTATGGATGCATTCCGCATTTGTATGGCAAGACGCATCAATCAGCTAAGTTTCATTAACATGTTATTTGTCCCAGTGGTATCAGAGATAAATGTATGTGACATACGAACGGACAAGTTCAACTCAGTAAATGCACTCCCACTAAGCCCAGGTTTGAGTCGTTGTTATTCCAGGTTGACGCTGTGCGGAGTAGCTTGGGGGTTACGAGGTTCATGTAGAGAAGTTGTTACATTCATCATGTATAATGTATAATGTACACCTATTGTTGTTCCCTAAGGTTACGGCCACGTTGCAGGCCACTTCCAAATGAACATCTTTATTTACTGATATGCATTGGACTCTCCCTTAATGATTAAGTGAAACTAATTATATAGTATCAGGACAGGATCAGTAACTCCCATTGATCCCATTATAATGCGCAGTATGAGGATCAAATTCATGGAGAGGTCCCAATTCAAATTCTCATCCTGACTTTTGGGCAGATTTTAAACGTGTTTCCAAAATGGAGATTGATAATAGATTAGCAGTCATGCTATTCGATGTAACATCTCTGCATTTACCTGGTCTCACTGCTCATGTAAATGTATTTGAAAAATGTATTTGAAACCGCTGCCTGTTGCTACTGTATGTTTGTATGCTAGATCTGCCCAGCAAGTGTCTATGAGCCAATGTATTTCATCTTCAAATATCTCTGACAATTCAATTGAATGTCAAATTAAACCACATCTTTCTCCCACACTCATTAACCTTTAATTTCTGTTTGTCTCTTTGTCACATTTTTCAATTGATTGTGTGACTCAAGAGGATGACTTGATGTCATGGATTTGAAACTAAAATGTGTTGATATGGATCAAGACAGGTCGTCTAACTCACTCAAAGATGACCTGAGCTCACAACATGCACCAGATGGATTCATGGTGGACCAAACACGTAGGCAAAAATGTTGAACAATCATATTATGGCCCTTTATTCATGGAGAATGTGCATGGGCTTGTGAACAAGAATAATGTATTTCTTCATGTAATAGATAATCTTCTGCTAATGCTGTGAATTTAATTACCAACCTATGTTTTATGTCTTGTTCCCTCCCCTCAAGAAGCCAAGATAATGTATTATAATTGGTGGTTTCTTCTCTCAATCAAAGCGTTAACAGGGGACACCACTTTGTTGGACAGGATGCGCAAAGAGGACAATGAATTATCTTTCACTGATGTCTCTGCAAACAAGAGTTCTTGCCTGATACTACATCATCCAATACCAAATATGACATTAGGTAACACTTCTCAATGTCTGAATATAGAGCCATATTAGACAAAGAGTAATAATAATAATAATACATTAGACTTATATAGCACTTTTCTAGACACTCAAAGATGCTTTACAAACTGAAAAAGAATTCACTGCACTAGTTAAAGGAGTTTATGTCAGAAAAAGGAAAAGTAGCTCATGTATCATCAGTCCCAAAATGTTGCTGTGTTCATTTTTTTTTTTTTAAATAAATAATGTTTTTAAAAATGCACCAATACCACTTCAGTGTGTAACTAAAGAACATCTTTCTTAATCTCTTTTACCATCAGGTTTGTCTAATTCAGGAACTCCTATTGACAAGAAGTTTGAATTTCATCATCAGAATAACCTTATGACCTTGCAAAGGAGTGAGATAAATGGGGCATTATCTATCTGCAAGCCATGCTCTGTGGAAAAAGAGCAGCCACCGTCCCGTCCCACAAAGTCCCCCACATCAAAAGGGCATCACCCACGGAACCAAATTAGCCAGCCATCCACTTCAATCAGCAAGAGTCAACACAGCCACACAACTTCTCGCACACAGATCGAGCAAGTAGATGGAGATGGTGAGAGACAACTTTTAACGTGGTCATGTGTCATATGTCTGTAATCTTGTTCCCAAACACTTCCACTAGGGGACGGGGTAAGTCCCGTGCTACTTAACAGTCCCTCAGATGCTCACTGGGCTTAAAACTAAAACTGCCTCTTGATGTCGATAATACAATTCTAGTGAATTCGTGACGTTAGAATTATAAGGTTCTATCTCCATTTTTGTCAAAATTGAGTTTTTTACATAATCTGAACCATTAGGTGTTTATTAATGCCTCTGTGGTGTTTTTTTTTTTTTTTTATGTTGACATTTTTGAGTTAGTAATTCATAAAATACAACGGTTCCATCTCACAAAACATAATGGAATGTAAAAACTTTGACGCTCAATATCTCTGAACTACCCTAAACGGAGATAGAACCTTATAATTCTAAGCTCACAAAATGGTAAATCACACAAAAGTTTTTACCTAAAACAACATCCTGTTTTGGTTGTTCCTCTGTGGATCTCTTGTCTGGCACCCCTCTCTTTCCAACCTAACAGACCTGTGTGCCTCCATCATCTTGGCGTGCCTGTTCTGCCAGCCGTGGGACTGTTTACTGGCCACAGGGAAAGGCTGCTCTGGCTGTGCCTCGTACCTGTGCTCCTCCCTCTGCTCCACAGTGTGCTGCTGTGAGCCTGTCTCCCTCCTGGATATGACCCACCACTGTTGGTGTGGTAGGTGTCTGGATGCCCACTGCTGCTTGAGTGGGGGAACAGGATGTAACTGTTTCATCTATGATGTCTGTCTACAGGCCACAGAGTGTCTGGATCTGGGCATGGAAATCTCCCAAATGTGCTTTCATTAGTCCAGTGTCTTTTATGATATTATGCACATACGCTAAATGTCAAGGATAATATCTATTCCTCTCAATTGCCTAGAGATTTTTTGGGGGTAATTAAAACTAAGTCTAAGTTTTATCTAGAAGTTGGAACAGGAGTGACTTTCAGATATGATATTGCACCTAGCACAGTATACTGTAAGACTAGAAAGCTCATCACAATCACAGCTCCTCAAGAGCCGAGGTGATAAAAACAGGTTTGTCAAATCTCCAGAGTGATACGATACATTTGAGAGTGTAGGGTGTGGATGAAATTGTGGAGAGGTAATGGAAAGAGCTGACCACAGGCACCGAATCTTATGGGACCAGGAGAAATACAATTAGGGTACCACTGCACTCTAACTACAGTTTATTAAGAGCAGTGAATTGCTCGACAATAAATCTACTGATGCATGAATGTCATCAGTTCAGAGCTAAGTGCCTCTAAGTGGGGGTGAATGAAGTAGGGCCAGAGAGGATATTACTTCAACATTTTAGCTGCAAAAGAAATATCAACAATTTGCATGGTGGTACTATTATTGACATCAATTACTACAATTGATGTGGCATGACGTTTAATAATATATTTCACTGTCAGACTGGGGATGATGTTCAATATGAATATACATTCCGAAGTGCAGCTTGGAAACAATTGCAGTGGTACCATATGACTGCTTTATAACAGAATGAAAGTCATTAAATGAATCATTTGACACAGAATGAAACTCTTACACTTCTGTTCTGAATAAATGTTGAACATTTATGAACTGAAGGCGACCTTGAGTGCCATGAAAGGCGCCTTATAAAATAAATGTATTATTATTATTATGTATTGATATGAACATCAATATATCAATAGGCAGCAGAAACATGCAATGTGGTAAAAACTCTTGACCTATTGCTTTTACCTATGAAATTATTATTTTTCATAGTTCCTACAAGTTTCAACAAGTAAAATGTAAGACCTTTTTAGGCGTCTTTGAATAGGATTTTAGACCTATTCGCAACACCATATGATAGCTTTTTGTCATCCTCGAGGTGATGAAATTAGGGATTTCACTGCCAGACAGACAAAAAAGGAAGCGAATTGGCATTTTTGGGTTCCAGATTGATTCATTTCCGCTTAAATAGATGTGGTCGGACTGATTTCCTTGCAGGATCTCCTTTTTAGACTAACTGAAACTGAAGTAACTGACATTTGGGACCTTTTTATGCCTTATACATTGGATTGCTGGATTTTAGACTTTAAGGCTTTTTAAGACCAGCGCGGGAACCCTGTATCTAAGGGCGAGTCAGCTGGGACTAAGGCAGAAAGACGGTTTATGAAATGGAGTCCACACATTTCACATCTTAGTGCTCTTGAAACTATTCCTACGGTCCCCAGTTGTGTATTTCAATGTATTGTGTATGTAAATGTCATTGTAGGGGAGAGCATATCATTAACGAGAATCAGTTTCTTTCTTGAATTTATTTCATTTAAAATATGCACTTTTAACTTATTTCTGAATTTATAAAAGAAAAAAGGTTTACATTAATAAAATAAAATGGTGTGCGACAATATCTTCCCTTACAGCAAAGAGGTTTGTGTTGTGAAAAGAACTGAAAATCAGAACATTAACATGATATATTTCAAAATCTTTGGAAAATACAAGATCTAATATAAAAACTAAGCTAGATTCAATTAACTTTTAGACCATATATATATATAATAATAATATATATAAATAGAATATTCAGATCAGCGATCATTGAGTTCATATAGATCTCAGAATGTGCTAGAATAGATCTCACAATGTTCATTGTGCTGTAGTAAGAGCATCTTTTACTGTACATAAGGCAAGTTTAGGGGAATATGTGTAGCCATCTTCTGTGGCATGGAGGAAAGGCATGTTTCATATACAGGGTCCTGCGTCGGTAATGGCACAGTAAAGCATTTTTCTTCTTTTGGCTCTATACTCCAAAAGTCAGGGATTAAATCAAACAATTACTATGAGGTAAGTATTATCATCTTTTATTTGTGTACTGTACATATTAGTTTCACCATTTAGAAAGGACAACTCTTTTTATACATTGTCCCCCTGTTTCAGGGCCCCAAAAGTAATAGGACAGGTGTTCCTGGTTCGTGGCATCATTTGTGCAGCATAAGAGAGCTGCCAATGTCTAGGATTGATTCTAGGCTTTGTGTCTGATATTGGTGTCAACAGCAGATTAAGTCAAATAAACTATTATTTGGTTGAACAATCAGAAGAAAAAAAACACATAAGAAACATATCTAAAACCTTAGCCTTGCCCAAATCAACAGTTTTGAACAGTTTTTATTTTTTAAAGCACTGGTGAGCTAATCGCAAACGGGCTGGTAGGCGTGAATGCGTCAGAGACTGCCATCTGCAAACCACTAGTTATCCTCAAAGGATGGTCAGGTTACAGTTTGCTAAAAAGGGGTTAACATTTTGTCTGCTCGAGTACAAGCAAATGTCTCCAAATTCATTGGAAAGGCGCTTCATTATACACTAAGAAAATGACCTGAGTTTTTCAGGACCAAAAAAGTGGAAAGTTCTTTGATCTTCAGATTTAAATCCAATTGAACATGCAGCACATTTAATTTCCTGCAAAAATACCTCAAAACAAACAACTGAAGACGGCCGCAGTACAGGCCTGGCAGAGCATCACCAGAGAAGATAGATACCCAGCGTCTGGTGGGGTCAATGGGTCACAGACTTCAGGCAGTTATTAGTATGCAAAGCAGTGTCGACCAAATACTAAACATGAGTTTAGACATCATATGAATCTGTCCCATTACTTTTGGTGCCCTGAAATAGGAGGACTAAGTACGTATACAAATAATATAGAGCCAAAAGCCCAAAATGTACACAGGGAACAACTGTATATATGTCATTATTTATGGCAATCATGGTAAACAGATGATTGTATGTAATTAGCATTACAAGCATGCATACATGAGGAACACCCAGCAAACGCACAAGGTAAGGCAATAAGGCTTATCAATGTGAATTGGCTTCCGGTCAAGAGATTTGCCTTCATGACTGCATAGCATACCATGTCATTATTAAAAAACCGCACACAGCCATGTAGATTTTTATGACACTTTCATTCTTAGATGACCAACTGTGCAATTATCCTGTTACACATTGGACAAATCCAAAACCATCCCCTAAATCCAAACTCCCTCCCATAGTTGCATAGTTTAAGGTTTTGCTAAGTAGATACAGCATATAACAGCTTCTCCATTGGGAAAAGAAGAGGACACTGGTTGCTTTCAAAAGAGGTCAATGAACTCTGAATTTGTAACAAAATGAGGAGACAAATTCTTAGCAATATCATTGTAAATTCACTCGCGTGCGAAATATACAATCTTGAAAAACGTGCTACCTAGAATGTCGCCCTGCAATCAACATAATAAAGAATAGCACTTGAAGTATAATAACCAGTCGTAGTGGTATAAAATGATAGTAGTATTTATCAGAAACTGTTATGAGTTATCAGGCTGTATTTCCATCAAGTAGGCTAATATAAAAATACAAGACACCCGTATAAAGACAAACATCTACATCTCTCTTGATTATTCTGTTGACCTGATTCGGCCAACTAGCTACAGCAGCTCCCGTTTTACTACTCCTTTTCTATTGTTCATAAACATAAATAGTCATCTGTACACAATGGACAAAAGCTTTGATAAAATGCATTGATTATGCAGAAAAAGATGCAGTAGAAATGTTTGAAGTAAAGTTTTTTTTTTAAAAACGGTAAGATACAGTAAATATTGATTTCATAAACACAACATCAAATTACCTTGAAATATCCCTTTGGTAATTTCTAGTTAGACAACCCCTAGAAGAATAGACATGCAATGTGTTCACTTTCAGCTAACAAACCCTGATTCTATCTAGCCAGTTCAAATAACAAACTGAAGTAGATACAACAGCACCTCTTGTGCTCATGTAATTCACACCAAAATCACAATGAAACAAACAAGAACCTCACAACTTTCGTCCCTAAAGTTAGTGTGCAAAATATATATACTTTAAAATGAGGCCATAAAACTACTTGATTTTCTCTTTAATTTCTGTGCAGGGATATCTTGAAGTAATTGTCAATTATTCCCCAATCCTTATTTTACAATGTTCCATTTATTGCATAATAGAGTCCAGAAGGAACGTTCTGGAAGGGACCACTATTGATTTCAAATGGCAGGAAGAGGACTTTAAAAGCCTTCTATTTTCTACTGATGCATGATTCATACCTTTCTTTTTTAGGGAACAGTCATCTACGCTAATTGTTTCGTAGCAAAGTCCAATGCTATATGCAGTGTTCCAACCTTGGCGGCTTCACTGTTTCAGGGTTAGGCTGCCCTCTCCCTATCCTTCTCACTCTCCAAACCCTCCTGTGTGACCCCTGACCCCGGTCTGACCCTGTCATGAGTAGTCCTCCATGCTGAAGCTGCTCCTACAACTGCTGGTCTTTGAGGCGCCTGGCGAAATGGGAGAAAACAAGTGGTCGGCCCCCTTCTCTGGGGACAGGGCGCACCCCTCGTCCATGAGAATGTCCCCCAAGCCCACGTCTGGGTAGAGCGCGGTGGCGGAGGGGTCGTCCAGCTCGGTGAAGCTCAGACTCCCCAGGTCCAGGAGGCCGCTGATGACCGCACCCACGGGGGAATCGGAGGAGGGTGGGGAGAGAAAGGAGGCAGGGAGAGGCTGTCCCATGGCTCCGGCCCCCAGGCTGAAGAGGGTTTGTTGGGAGCAGGCCTCTCCAGCACTGCCACTGGGTACCAGTGACTGGCCCCCCTGTGGAGAGTGTTGGTGTTGTTGCTGTTGTTGCTGTTGCAGCTGCTGCTGGAAGAGGGAGGGGTCTGAGTTCAGGCCAGAGGACATGGGGCTGGAGAGCCCATGGAGCTGAGACTGCATTTCCAGTTCCTGCAGACGACCACAACAACACCAATAACAACAAACAGGGAGCATTAGTCAGAATCAAAAGTTCTTTCATATTTGCACCTTGGTCCAACGATTACTATTAACCTGTGCTCCAACACAAGTCAATTTCTGTTCTGTTCTGAGTTCTGTACTTCCTCACTGATGCAATACACAGCATTTACTGTTATTTATTGTCCAATATAAACTATCTTAGCAGTAGAAAAGGACAACACAGGCTCACAACAACAACAACAACAACAACAACAACCACCTGTAGTCTATCGGGGTAACACCACTAACTGTGTGTGTGTCTTAAAGGTACAGTCACAACTGATGTGACGCATACATAACAACTATGACAAAAACAAAGAGGACTGACCTGAACGCGTAGCATTAGGCTGTGGTTAGCTTGCTCCATCTGCTTCTGACGCATCTCTACCTCCTTAGCCCTCAGCTGCTCCTTCTGTAGCTTCCTGATGTAGTCGACTGAGGCTTTCAGAATGGTGCCCTTATTCCAGCGCATCTCCCTAAAGCCATGAGAGAAGAGAGAAATAACTGTCAATGAAATACAAATTAAATATAGCTTTTTTCGTACCCAAGAAATCCTGATTTAGGAATTAATTCCCTGAAATTGGAAGTTTCCATTCGGAACTGATTCAGTCATTCGAAGTCAATGTCTTGAAAATAAAAGGAAGAAATGCAAAAAAGAAACTCACGGGTCACTTGACTTGGGTAAAATTGCTCCGAGCTCCTTTATACGGTCGTTGATGTTAAACCTCCGCCTCCTCTCAACTTTTCAGTCAGGAAAAAACATGCAGACAAAGAAAAAGAAAGATATGAAAGTCACTGCCACTTTTAAGAAGAACAAGCGTGAACAATCATGACAGTTGGTTCAGAACTACAGTATATAGAATATAGAATATAGAATATAGAATGCACACGCAGAAAAAGCACGACTCACTTTGGTTATGGGTGTCTTTCTTCTGCCTCTCCTTCATTAGACTTTTGGTATCTGCATCTAAGATACAACATCTAATTTCAGTTATTGTTGGAAAATCAAGCGATGCGATGAACAGGCATGAATACCAGGGAACAGGAACTTGCGTTGGACATACCTGTGTATTCCCTTTTAATGTTAGGTAGATCAGCAGGGCAGGAGTTGCTGACAGTGAGGGTCAGTGCTGCCATTCCAGGACTATGGTATACATCCAGGAGGTTGCCGGGAAGCTTTAAGAAACAGTGGGAAACATTGTATTAATTCAGGGTAACAAATTCCCTTTTTAAACTCTTGCAAGGAAACAAGATCCTGAACTTTGTTGCCATGATTTGTTCTGAGATCGAAATTTGGTATTTATTTTCTGATTTAAATTGCCGCAAAATTGTCAGGATCAATTCCTACTGATTTTGTTTTACAAACTTACTCTCTCCCTTTTTCCACTCATTTACTAAGCCATGTACTATTAACAAACAAAAACAATAGTGTTCAATGAAATACAACTTAAAAATTAGACTTATAACCTCCAGACTGTCCACTACATACCGTGCTAGGTAGCTGAAGACCGCAGTCAATCAAAGTCATGATGTCGTCATTGAAGCTTGATTCAAGACTGATGATGTCATCAATTACGTCATCAATCTGGAAAGACACACCTAACCAATACATTGAAGAACCCAACAACTTAAACATTTAATAAAACCTACAAACATACATTTTTAAGTAGGCCTAAAATTCAAATAACGCTTACATTTCCTCGTGTTAGATTACTTACTTGAAACTTATAGGAAGATACTGGTGACACATAAGTAATTATCTTGTCCTAGTGAAGAATGATTTTAAAAGGAATGTGGGTAAATGAGCTGCTCATATTAAGCTGAGGGTGCGGTATTTAACAGCACACCGTGATGCCAATCCAACAAGAGCAAGATGAAAAGACAAGGCATGCATTCTTATTGTGAGACCTCTCAAAGCATGTCACTAAACCAAAAGTAAAAAAGAAATATATGAACAGTAGGTTAGACATTTATCTTTCTTTAAGAACATTTCTTTTCCCCCTGATTTAACCACTGGCTTGACTTTGCTTAAATATACTTGTGGGAGAGGAGACTACCTCTTGGCCTTAGATGGCTGTTGGTGCCCATAATCAAGTGTAGAATAATTCACTTTCATTACACTACTAACATTGCCTTCCTTCAGATAGCAAGTGTGACTGATGTACCACACTATGACAAGGTATTGTCTGACATTCTCCATACCTCCTCTTTGTTGGATGATCCAATGTTGAGCAGAGCCATTGGGCTGTTGGGAGTACTGTTGGCAGTTAGAGTCATCTTGGGGGCAGAACTGGACTGAGGTAAAGGAGACACCCCTAGGATCTGAGTTGCCACCGGGTTACTGACAGTAGTGGAGAGGTATTGCTTCACCTGCTGTCTCTGAGCCTGCTGCATGTGGTACTTGGTAGGGTTCTCCAGGTGGCTCTGCACCTATCATCAGATTTAAAGATAGGACATTTAAATCCAACAGCCAACAGAGAATATCACACAGCTAAAATACAACACAAAAACTGATAGTTTGGGGAACGAATAATAGTGAATGAATGTAATGACCAACAGAGTAACATATAACCATGCCAAAAGAGGATTGCATGCCAAACACGTTAGTGTTGTAGCTCCTGTGACAAAAAGTCTTTAGATGAGTCTCACTGTTACGAACTCCCAGATCCTATGGCTCTACGTCTAGGGGGTGTAGGGGAAGCCGTAACATACAGGTTGTATGTTGCCACTTGTAGTGTGAGGAAAAAACTAATAAATGGCACAACACGAAATAACTAAAGTGCAATAATTTAATAAGAAAACGGCAGTGAGGTACAAATACACAAGCCATAGTGTAACACTCACCTTCAGCACCTCAACAGGCACCTGTGTGGGAGGTGGGCAGGCAAGTGCTGGGGGTAGAGAAACAGAGATGGCAGGAGTGGCGTCAGACGCCCTCAGCTGAGCCATAGAGGACTGCCGCTGGGCCTCCCGTTTCTCCTGCTCCTGGGCTTGCTCCCGCATCAGCTGCTGCCGTAGTAACACTCGCGAAGACATGGTTCAAAGTCGGGGTGTATGCCTGGATGTAAAAAAAGGAGCAGGGAGAGTAGTGAGATGTTATTAATATTCATATAGCCTAGGCTGAGTGGTCCTCACAACTGTAAATATGTGGGGCTCCAAGGGTCCCCAATTGTGGTTGCCAAGGAGATTGACTTGAAGATTTGATTCCCGATTGCAAAACACAATCATGTGGACCTTAAGTCCTGTACTTCCATACTACTTTGAAAGAATCTTCCGATCGCAATTTAGAACACTTCAATCCGCTGTATATAGCCTCTTTCACACATAGTTTCCTGTAATTTCAATGGAATCCCAAGCTGTGCCGACCGGGCGGTTCACACATGAACCAAATGCCGGTAGATTCCTGTGTTGCTCCCTTTCACACATGTCGGCAATTCACTGGTTGCGCGATCTACTTCCATGCATGGAACACATGGAAACAAAATGACCACAGACTTTATCAGTTCAATGTACAGCAACAGCCTATGTCCTGTTTTATAAAACCAATCAGAATAATCCTTCCAAACAGGCATTTTTCCAAGCAAAATGAAAACAGCAAAAGTCATTCCCATTTATAAAAGCGGAGATAGAAATTAGAATAGATGTCTTCTCTCTCTCTGCTTTCCCAGTTCTCAAATAAAATTGAAAAACAATTAGGTCCAACACGCTGGCAGTGATGGAACTGGTTGAAGAGATTTCTACTGCAATGGGACAACCAAGAATATACTTTGGGGGTGTTTATAGACGTATAAAACAAACAGCTAGCTACAAACTAATGTGGTCAAAACCATAGTACCATAATACATACTGTGTATACCTATGGTCAAAACGGTCAACCTCCTAGGTCAGTGAGTCTATCATGACTTTTAGAGTGCTCTCCTCTCAGCCCTGTCAATGTTAACTAGCAGAATATACTATTATAATAATTGTAATATAATATATAATATAATATAATAAAAATAATAATAATTATAATTATAATAATATATATATAATAATAATAATAATAATAACAAAATAATTATTAGCCTGCAAATATCTTTATGTTTATTCAAAAGCACTAGCTACACTTCCACCCATCTGTGAATGGGAATATGTCCATGTTCATATTGTCTGTTAGTCACAGATGAGAGATAGATGACCTATCTAGTTACAAACGTTAGTTAGTTATCTAGCTAGTTCAGTTTGCGTACCTAACAATAACATGGCATGTAGTTAGTTAACATTGCTAGACAATGTCATGTAATGAGCAAACTAAAACACTGTTTGTTTAGCCAGCTACCTCCTGTCACAATTAACACGACATACAACGACGAATAACAGTCACATTGCGGTTCTCCAACTAATCCGTGACGTTAGAATTATAAGGTTCTATCTCCATTTTTGTCAAAAATTGAGTTTTTTTACATAATCTGATCCATTAGGTGTTTATTAATGCCTGTGTAGTGTTATTTTTAAAAATGTTGACATTTTTGAGTTAGTAATTCATAAAATACAAAGGTTCCATCTCACAAAACATAATGGAATGTAAAAACTTTGACGCTCAATATCTCTGAACTGCCCTAAACGGAGATAGAACCTTATCATTCTAAACGGAGATAGAACCTTATCATTCTAAACGGAGATAGAACCTTCTCATTCTAAACGGAGATAGAACCTTATCATTCTAAACGGAGATAGAACCTTATCATTCTAAACGGAGATAGAACCTTATCATTCTAAACGGAGATAGAACCTTATCATTCTAAACGGAGATAGAACCTTATCATTCTAAACGGAGATAGAACCTTATCATTCTAAACGGAGATAGAACCTTCTCATTCTAAACGGAGATAGAACCTTATCATTCTAAACGGAGATAGAACCTTCTCATTCTAAACGGAGATAGAACCTTATCATTCTAAACGGAGATAGAACCTTATCATTCTAAACGGAGATAGAACCTTATCATTCTAAACGGAGATAGAACCTTCTCATTCTAAACGGAGATAGAACCTTATCATTCTAAACGGAGATAGAACCTTATCATTCTAAACTCACGTAATGACAGCTGGCTAAAAGAAAAGAGAAGGGCTTCGTTTCCTAGTCCTGCGACTAGCTAATGCTAACTGATGCTAACTGATGCTAGTCTGGGAAGGGGATACGTGTCGGCATCAAGGTCCAGTCGCAAGACAACTGTCACTCAGTTTAAATGTTATATATCTATATCTATCTCATACATCCACATACCTTTGGTTCAAATCATTCGTCTGCCACGGAATCAAGGTTTCACCGAGGTTTGCGAGCTTGCTGGCTGGCCATACCGAAACAGGAAGTTTTCTTTTGACAGACTCACTGAGTTGAGATGGTTATAAATATAACTAACTAACTAACTTAGCTATTTTTACCAGCTACTCCTAGCTAACTATTTACCTGACAACTGTAATAACATGTGTTTATGTTAGGTTAAAGAAGTACTTCACATTTAGACAGCTCTGCTAACTGTAGTTTTTATTTATTTATTTATTATTTCTACTAGTTTGGTTGATTGGAGTCACCGGACGTGTTTAACAGTGGCATACCGGACCTGTTTAACAGTGGCACACATGTTGTAACTTGTGATATGAAGGATATAGATGAGAAGCGCATCCGGGTATTTTAAAAATGTATTTATTTTATAAATGCTTTTTAGGTGAAAACAGTCCCTTTAGTTTGACTGGCGTTCAATTGAAATTCAGAGGTCTTTGAAAATGTAATAGCATAAAATAATAATACAGTTGTTCTGCCAATATATGCTGCCTAAAAAAAGAATAAAAAATATATCGATAGCAGTTTTCCAGTTGTGTACACCCATAAAGAAAGGTATAACTCTCAACGTATTATGGCATCTTTATTTATGTTTTTTGAAAGATGTATTTAGGATTTCAGGGGTAGCGTATTTCAATTTGGCAAAACCCTGTAGCAAATAATGCTCCCACACAGTGGCTAAGTTAGTGGGAGTCCCACTACATAATCATTTTTATTTTACACTACTACTCACTCCACGTGACGTATAGCCTACTGTAAGAATATGGGGAGCATATTTTGATACTCTATTATGACATCTTTATTTAAGATTTCAGGGGTAGTAATACACCAATATCCAGACACTAGTTTCTCCTCAACGCACGTTTTGCACTCGAGTTCAAGTACATCCGAGGGGTCGTTCTGATGACAAGGAGGGGAGTTCACTGTCAACTGGTTTCTTGATCATCCGTTTTAGAAAATGATTGTGTTTCAGAGGATACACATTGAGCAGTTGAGATTTACATGTATGTGAGTCTCAAGATTGAGACGCTGTTGAACCCCTGCAGGGTTCCGATGCAGTAAGATAGTTCAACTAAGCTCATGAGGCATTTATTATCTTCTCCAAGAGCCAATGGCTATATCATTCATTTCCAGAAATAGATGTACATTTAAAAACTTTTTGATTGACCCTTTAACTTTATGTAATGAAAAACTAACAAAACGAATCACAAACATGGCAATAACGACAACTATTAAGATGAAAAAGCTGTAAATAAATGAATAAACATATTATTTTGATAGACACACAAAAATAAACAGCTGTAGTTTATCTTTTATTTACATCCTTATCAGCTGTCTGAAAATGCGAAGTTCATTGCAGATGTCAGCGTGTCAGAGAGTTTTGTAGCGATTTTGTCTGAAAAGAAAATAGGGAAGAAGATCAATCAGAGAAACCTAGACAACAAAAACATTTACACTTTAATGACAAAATCTTGTATGTTGATTAGTGTTGCACAATGAATTGAGTTAGATTGAAAAACGACATCTCACAATTAGGTTAAAATCTACATACCATAACAAAAGAGTGAAATATGAATGTAATTGAGAGTTTCATGTTCTGTTATGTAATAGGATATTATTTTACTTTGCCTGATGTTTTTTTGGTTGCCGTGGTATCGTTTAAGAATTAAAATCGTGATACTCACACGGATGGTATCGATAAGTCAACATTTTGGTATCGTGACTGACAACACTAACGTGGATACAAAGTAGCCTAATCCGCAAATTAGAACAAACAAAGGTTTTGTGAACATGAAATAGGTCATACCAGCTCTTTTCTGTTGCTTCTTCCTCTTCTTGCCGGCAGCATGAAGTGCCTGGCCCTGCTGAAGAGGGTCTACGTGCAGAATATCCTTTAAACCCGGTTCCCTGGAGGCAGCAGCTGCAGCACGACCCGTCTTTGCCTTCTGAGTTTTTATCTCCACAGTCATCGGTCCAAACTATTGTGAGCCGGGAATAGAGGGACAGGAATGTAGGAGGACAATTTTGAAGCGATCCATAACACAACAAAAATAGCCATCTAAACTCCTCCACACCAACAGAAGAATATATATATACTGTATATATTTTTGGGCCGCTACCCACACGTTTAGCTGTGTTGCTCATTCCACAAATGCATGATCCTTAGAAGTTGTATCTCGTTGTAAAGGTGACTAATCAGGCTTTCCAACGATATAAAATACAATACCAATTGGTATTATTAAAGGGGAGGAATAATCAACCAAAATAACGTTTCCGAACTTTTTTTAGTTGAAAGTAAATGCACTGCAGTACCTCAGTGTCCTGATCTCCATCCATGGATTCGATTTTATTCTTTAACGCAACGTCCTCTAAGGTTCCACTTTCCATTTCCAAGCCACAAGAGGGGTCTTCCTGACCTTCAGTCATCCCAGAGGTTGCCATGCAGAAACCCATTTGGACATCAGTGCCCAAGGACTCTGCAAGAGAGGGAACATTTAGTTTTATTTTTTGTTCCCTTATTGATCACATATTGGTTGGCATTACTAAAATAAATGGATGGATGTGCATTGTACCAGTTAGCACTGCCTGGTTTCCCTTCTCCAGTTCCTCCCAGTCGAAAGCTTTTCCCATCTCAGCGACGATCTCAGCGCTGACATGAGTGGGAAGAGTGTGCGTCTCCGGAGGGTGTGTGAAGTAGCTGATCCGACCACTGCATGACAAGAGAGTTAATAATGCGTGACGTTAGAATTATAAGGTTCTATCTCCATTTTTGTCAAAATTGAGTTTTTTTTACATAATCTGCCTGTGTGGTGTTATTTTTAAAATGGTGACATTTTTGAGTTAGTAATTCATAAAATACAAAGGTTCCATCTCACAAAACATAATGGAATGTAAAAACGTTGACGCTCAATATCTCTGAACTGCCCTAAACGGAGATAGAACCTTATCATTCTAAGCTCACGAATGGGAGGCATAATGAGATTTGATTAGGTAGTGCTTCCCGGTAGGCTTGGAGCAGTAGCATACAGGTTACCCTGGTGTAATTCTCAGCATACGGTCCCTAGAGTTATTATGCCATTACACCGCCAAGCAGGGTGCCAAGCGCGGGAGCTGACGTTCATTAAATGAATACAACGGTATGTGCGTTGCGCGTGATCAGTGACACTGGAGGGTTTTTAGACTGCTACGTTAGCCAGAGAGAGAAAAAAAAACGTTCTGAAGCTAGCAGACATTACCACTTTTTAACAAAGGTATTACCAGTGTAGCAGGTATTTTGGCAGGCAAGAATAGATCATTCTGATTTACGGCCCAAGCCTCGTATCCCAGAACCCTAAATGTTTTTGCACCCACCCTGTCCAGTCCATTAGGACACTCTTGGCTGCTTTGTCATTATCGGGTAGTCCACCCTTCCTCAGCTTGCCTTGTCGCCGGGCCAGCATAGCCAGGAACTCCAGAGCAGTATGAAAGTCTGGAACGCCATAGTGTTCCATGATCTATGAGGACCAAAATGGAGGAACGAATGAATGACAACATTGAGATAAAATAATACAATGCATAGATGAATAAGACATCAAGAAAAAAAATACTTTCTATACCTGTGCCTTATTACAGCGTCTTAAGATGGCCTCAACAGGAGGAAGAGGGTCTACGAGCTGTTCGATCTTCACACAATTCCGCAGGATCATGGCTGCGTCTGTTGACGAGGTAGCCATGACAATACCCGGACAATCTAAAAGCTTGATGTGTTTGTCCAAGTGTATTTCCTGAAGGCACCTGAAAGTCATCGTACGGGTCAAGCAGAGTCAAGCAGGGGAAACAACATTTAGGCTGAGACGTAAACACATGCAAAGGTCTACTTACTTAGTGACACCAGGTGTAGCTCCAACGTTACATGCACGCGCCCTCTTCAAACTGTTTATCAGACTGCTCTTTCCCACATTAGGAAAGCCTAAAAAGGAGAGAAAGCCATAATATAAATGGACTGCACTTATATAGCTATGCCTTTATCCAAAGCGCTTCACAACGGCCTCTCATTCACCCATTCACACACACATTCACACACCAATGGCGGCAAGCTACCATGCAAGGCGCCGGCCGGCCCGCTCACTGGGAGCAATTTGGGGTTCAGTGTCTTGCCCAAGGACACTTCGACATGTGGCCAGCCGGGGCTCGATCTGCCAACCTTGCGATCATTAGACGGCAGCTCTACCTTCTGCGCCACAGCCGCCCCTAATATGATCTAAGCTTACAACATCATCATATTTTCCTTGGTTGAAAGTTAATGCTAGGGATAAGGTGCCCAATGGTGGTGTACCCACTCAATGGTGGTGTACTTACCCACTACACCAACGGTGATGGCTGTCTTGATGTCTAGGTTACGGCAGTAGTTTCCAAGCAGTTTCATCAGACACTCTGCGCCCACACAGCCGCTGCTACCCAGGAGCTCAGCAGAGGCTTGGGTGACTGGTACATTACTGCGCTTCTGCAAACGAAAAAATAGCAAGCATGCTTTTAAAAGTGTGACAAATCTTACAGGGATGATTTAAGACAGCAAGACCAAAGATAATGTACGGAACTTGGAATGGATGAATGATAATTATGGAACAACATTCTTAAATCAGTATCATCTCTCCTCACCAAATTCTTGTTCTGCTGCTGAGTCGAAGCTTTAAATGCCACAGTGGGAAACTCATTTCGAAGATACTTGATCCATTTCTCCACAATGTCCTTAGACACCAGGTCTGGGAATAACAGAGTGGAAGGAACAAAAAATTATCCTATCAATGAAAGACAAGTTGGAGTAAACGTAAAGGTAAATTACTTAGGAAATGTCACTTTTTCAAAGGAATTCTGATGCCCATTACAGACGTGTGCATATTCATATAATATGCCATTACGCAGATTCTGTTATCCAAAGCAACTTACAGCACAGTGAGTGCATAGCCGAAGCCTAACAGGACCATTTTATTTGACAGATTTCTCTGACTTACCAATTTTATTAAGCACAAGAACTATTTTCTTGTCAGTGCCGCTCTGGATGACAGCCTGTTCCACCTGGGGACACCTGCAGCCGAGCGGGTCACGGGCGTCCAGAACCTCCAAGATCACATCAGAGGCCTCCACCACCTTTACTCAGAACAGGGGATATGGCATACGTCTTATTATCACTGCATACTGTAGGCCAGCATTAACTGTTGAAGAACTGTTGTTTCCACTCTGGCATAGGGAGAAGTCCATATAAGGCCATATGGGTATGTGCTTACACTTTCTGATTACTTCGATTTCCTACAGTTTGGAAAAAATGAATGGGAGCTCACTGGGAGCTGGTAGGCCCGCCCATCTTTATCCACTACGTCTTTTCTACTGAACTCCAAGAATCTTTAGGTAACATTGTCAATCAAACACAATACTGGACAGTCTGTTAGTTTATAATTCAAATAGATTTATCACACATCACATTTTATACGGGTACCGGTAACTTGCCTTTTTAAATTCCCTGTAGTATGCTTTTCGCGAGTTCTCGTTTTCAAAATTGACATTCTTCTCTAAACTCTGCATGTCAGCTTCCTGCAAATAAAGAAGAAAAAATCATAATTAATAATAACCAGAAAATGGCATGTATGAGTCAAGCCCAGAGAAGAGATCACATTTCTCATTTTTACCCCTACACCTCGTTTTGGAGTGCCACTCGCTTTTCAGCTTACTACAATAACAGACTTAACAGGGTTCTCGCAGGGTCTGTAAAAGCTGCATACTTGAATCGGTAGGTCTTAAATGTGAGTTGATAGGTCTTAAAAATATAATGGATTAGGAAAATAGCGATAACTTCTCTGTATTGTGTTTAAATGTGTTTGGGGAAAATGTCCGGTCTGCAACGGAAGCAGTATCGTAATTAGCCTATCAGTCAAACACACCTGTGACCAGTACGTAAGTAGGAGCCTAATGGCCCATAGGAGAGGGAGCCTATCCCCTGTTTCCGTAGCGTGAGGCGGCTTGATGTACAAGTACACCCCCCCTGGACATGTCGTTTGTATGTCGCAGAGTCTTACCCCCAATCCAACCCGTAATGCTGAGTGCCAAGCAGAGAGGCATCGGGTCCCATTTGTTTATAGTCTTTGGTATGACTCGGCCGGGGATCAAACTCACAACCTCCCAATCTCAGGGCGAACACTCTAACTGCAAGGGCTCTGAGCTGCTACCTGTGACCAGTGCTAAGCCACAATGACAGCAATTGAATGTTCAAACATGTCTGTTGCAAAATGAGTGTATATGTTACGGTGTGGGAATACGGTACATGTGGGAAAACTAGGGTTAGGGTTAGGTGCTAGGGTGCTACGGTTAGGGTTAGGATTAGAGTTAGGGTTAGACATGCCAGCATGTACCAAGTCGACGTAGCACCTAACCCTAACCCTAGTTTTCCCACATGTATCGTCTTCCCACATGTACCGTAACATATATACAGTAAAACAGGTTTCAGGTTTACAACAATGTAGCACAATCTAGAATGGATGGAACTGTGATGGACTTGCTGTGGGTGCAGAGCAGAAGCCTATAACAGCCAAAACACTGACTCTCCAGAGGTTAGGTATCCATCACAGAAAACAGGTTTCAATAGATTACCCTCTGCTCAAAATCTTGTTGTCTCTGCTGAATATCTTTGGTGAACGTATCCAGACTCCTCCTCTTCATCAGGTCTCTTTCTCTGGACAACTTCTGCTTTGCTTGGAGCTCCTCAAGCTGAAAAGGAAAAGAGCATACATACAATTACACATTAAACAAAGTGCATTGAAACACACTCAGCAGTTGAGTAGACTTTTCCCAATCTGTATTGAGCTTAAGCCTGAACATGCCCTAGAGAAAATTGCATTTACTAGGTCATGCAACCATCTATTATCTAAAGAGCTTTTTTGGACTTCTAAAATCCTCAACCCCATATCTGTTAGTTTCAAAATGTGTAAACCGCCTCAGCAAATTATATTTTAAAAAATCGCAATGTTGTGTTTTTTCCTCTGCACGCATGCAATACTTTAACACATCATATGTTGAAGCAGCTCGTAAAAGACTAACTATCAACACTCGTGCACAACATTATTCAATATGTTTGACTAACATTATTCAATGTTTTCATTTTTCAATGTTTGACTAAATGTACTTGTAAAGGTATGCCAACAATTAAATATCAACCCATACGTAGTAGAGGATGCTATCAGTCAAAGGTTTCATTCATCATGGCAGAATATTCGCTTGAGAGAGAAAGAGAGGACTTGATTGATGTGATCTCCCGTGGTCCAAATTCATAGATTTAGGTTGCATGGCCTAGACTATTATGCAATTTACTCTTGGGCATGTTCAGGGCTATCTTGTATGCTAGTCTTGAGTTAATGTCATCATGGCTCACCCTTTTCCTTCTCATGTCTTCTGGTTTTCTCTGCTTGAGATGTCCCGTAGAAGACACGTCCGGAGTCTTCTTTCCTGTCTGATCGTCAGTTTTCTGCACATCTTGAGTCTTAAAATAAAAATAGGACACTCAGTATAGCAAACTAGCAAGATGAAAACACTAAGAGTTCAGTGAAATAGTTGAGTCAGAGTCGCTTTTGTATATCTGACTACATTTCATTGGGATCCCTGTAGCTACCAATGTCAGATATAGCCTACATATACAACATATATATCATGTTTTCTCAAGTCATTAGTCAACAGGAGGTTCATTCTGTGCAGGTAGTAATTTTCAATGCGTCAGAAGTCATGATAATGTTTTTTATTTTATTTTATTGGCTCGCTGGTAAAAAATAATAATAAAATAAATGAATCTGAGTGGCTGGTTTTCTCATCCAGCAGACACCTTGGCTGGTAGACCAAAAAGTTAATTTGCACTGGCAGGACCAGGCTGGGCTTCATGACGCACTTGTCATGATCTCCATGGAAAAGTTACTTATGAAAGACATTCCCAACTTCAACACAAGGGTCATTGAGATATGTGCCTCTTTGAAAGAGCACTTCTTAAAAAAAGAGCACTAAAATGTATCATGTTATAGGCTAATAGACCTATAGATTTTCATATCGTTTCATATCGTCATGATGTGAAAAAATATATCATGATGACATGTTGGGGCATATCAACCAGCCCTAAAAAAAGACAGTCAGTACGCAGAACATCGTTATAACAGAGCTAACTTTAGCTTCTAGCAGGGTATATATAGGAATCTTGAGGTTCATTTCAATACCTTTCTAAGACTTTTTAAAGACCTTTAAAAATATTCAATATTTTTCCAGACGTCACCGCCACTTCGAGCTGTAACCGTTGACATCAGTGACACCTTTAACTTAACAGTTTTAGTTTGCAATAGACGAGACCACTATCATACAACAACATTTCCAGTTCATCTTTGTTTTTTAATAAAAACTAATAAATTCACGAACTTTCACTAAACGTTTTTAGGACTCAAACTCTTTGGACAGAGTCTAATTCAGAAAAATACCAACAAAATTCAAGACCTCATAAAATCGTGATAAGACTTTTTAATACTTATTAAGGGTCTTGATTTCCCCAAAATTGATTTATCAACTTTTAATACTTTTCAAGACACCGCGGATACCCTGTTAGACTTAAGACTTTAGCGACCTAAGAATTTCGAAAGTCGTCAGATCTAACTTTAGCTTCAGATAGGGATTTGGTCAAAGTAAAAGCGAACTCCCTTAGTTCCCTTACAAATGACAACTACCCGAAACACATCGTGTGAGTTAACGTAGGACAGTGAAAGTAGGATTTTATTATTACATGTCTTTAATAATACTTTTTATTTGGATACATGAGTAATGACAACGTCTCCAGGTCCACCATGCAGTGAAGCATGATGCTATCCTAGTAGCTAGTTTTCTAATCAACAACATACCTGTTTGTTTTTCGCTCGGAAAAGTCGCTTTGTCCGTTTTTGTTCTGAAAAACAACCAAACGGGATAGGTATTTACACACGACAAGCATAGTGTTTATTTGATCGTCATCAAATACAGTAAAATAATATCAACATGTGAAAGGTACATACTGGTCTTAGACATGGTTCCACATGTGGGATATTAGAGCGGATGTGACGTTTTGACGTTGTCATTAACAACATCCGGTTGCTCTTCAAAATAAAAGCACGCGTATAAAAAAAGGTACTCATATCATCCTACAGTACATTTCATAATACGTGTTTAGGGAGTTTCATACGAAACACAAACACCTATAGTGAACATTTCTTTTTTTTTTACAAGCACCAGGGGAGCCCCCCTTCCTAAATGTCGTTGTATGGTACCTGTACTGTATTAATGACAATAAAGACCATTCATTCATTCATTCATTCATTCATTCACCTACCAAACGTACATCTTTTTTTCTCTCTCTCTCTCTCTCTTTCTCTCTCACACACACACACACACACACACACACACACACACACACACACACACACACACACACACACACACACACACTAGGGCTGCACGATTTGGGGAAAAAATCGAATTGCGATTATTTGGACAGATATCGCGATTGCGATTAATTTGCGATTTTTTTTTTTTAAATAGCAAAAAAAAAAAAAAAGGGAGTTTTTGTAAAGTGTGGCCATATCTCCGGCTAGGAAGGTCGTATCAACGTGCAGTTTGTTTGTACGTCTTCAGGGGACTTAGAGGCTCCCTCCTCTAGCACCCCCACAGCCCGAGCTACGAGTGAAAGAACTAAACTTACATTGGGTTGCTTTAAAGTTGGGTTGCTTTAAAATCAAGCTTCAGATTAAAACATGTGATGGAGCATTACTAACCTGACTCAGGTGGTTTGTTTCACACAACCATCTAGGAAAGCTTAATTGGAAGCTGTTTGGAAAAGGGCAGGTACTTTCAAAAAATACTTGGCAGGTGATTGGATGAATCTATCTATCACCTATTTTCAGAGAGCATTACCACATGATACCATCAAACTATTAACTGCTCTAATTCTAATGCAAGGATGAGAACTTAAAAGATAAGAATTGGGACAACATATTTATTTATGTTTTTTTTAAACAGCAACACCATTTTGTTTCTCTCAACAAGTGTCTTTTTTTTTAACGTTCATTGACGTTGAATCTGACGCGCTGTATGACGTATCCCATACGGGTAGTGGTGTTTCTCAACCCTCTCCTCGGGGCGCCCCAGCCGCTCCACATATTTGATCTGTTCCACCACCAGCACACCTGATTCAACTAATCAAGTCCAAAGCAATTATGATTTGGACTTGATTAGTTGAATCAGGTGTGCTGGTGGTGGAACAGATCAAATATGTGGAGCGGCTGGGGCGCCCCGAGGAGAGGGTTGAGAAACACATAGTGAGTTGGACTTGTGATCGGAAGGTTGTGAGTTCAAATCCCGCCTGAAACCACACCACTACTAGTGTGCCCTTGAGTAAGGCACTTAGCCCTCAGTTACTCCAGGGGGGAATGTCCCTGTAATTCGTAATTGTAAATCGCTTTGGATTAAAAAAGCGTCTGCTAAATGGCAAAAAAAAAAAAAAAAAAGGCTTTGCGATTAGCTAATCGTGTCATTTCAAATCGCGATTTCGATTTAAAATCGATTAATCGTGCAGCCCTAACACACACACACACACACACACAGACACACACACACACAGACACACACACACACACACACGCACACACACACACACAGACACACACACACACACACACACACACACACACACACACACACACACACACACAGGGTCAGACACATACACACACACACACACACACACTTCACCATACAGCAATGAAGTCTTTATAATGTCTAACATTCTAGCTGCCCACCGTGACATCATAGACCACTCTATGACAGTAACCTGGACAACCTCTTTTCAACCTTCCAAACGAACACTCTGAACATACACAACTCAACTGTTTCTCTTTGAGTGCGGCTGTGTTTTCTATTTGCTGGATTTGAGCTCTTTTTAAAATAGCTATGAAGTTTTCCATTGTAGTTTTTTGCATTGGCATTTTGGTGGCCCTCAACACCCTGGAGCTCCCGGACAGGGAGGTCTTTATGGACACACTCATGCCCCCCATGGTGCCCCGGCAGTGGGCCAGCACTCCTCCGCTCCAGGTAATAATAATAATAATAATAATAATAATAATAATAATAATAATAATAATAACTTTATTTGTATAGCACTTTTCCTGCAAACGTTGCAGCTCAAAGTGCTTTAATCATTATATTATCTTAATTTAATTATTTAGTAACTTAAATGCAATATTAAAAGGATGGGTTTTTATAATCTTAATTTAATTATTTAGTCATTTAAAGGCAATATTAAAAAGATGACACCCAGACACAAACACACTTTGTGACACAGACACACTTTGTCTACAAAGGTAGACACCCAGACGGCCCTGACGGACCTCTTCAACCGCTGGGCAAGCTGGCTCACCGAAGTGACGACGACCCCGGAACGCTCTCACCCTAGGACCAGGGTAATGGCTATTACCACACCCACCATCAGAGCCCCTCGTAGCCACACAACTGACCTCAAGAGTGGGGAGATGGCTAACGAGAATGTGACTGTGTGGAGCAGGGAGGTTGGAGAGGTTGATGGCAGGATACAGGAGACAAAACTAGCCACCACAGATAACATTACCAACACTCACCAGAGGACAACCGTGGCTGAGGCTTCACCCACTGTTAGTCCCCCTCATATCCAGGTAACCGACTTCAGGAGTGGGGAGATGGCTAAGGCCAATGAGACCGTGTGGAGGAGGGATGTTGTAGTGGATGATGGCAGGATACAGACAAAACTGACCACCACAGATAACATTACCAACACTCACGAGAGGACCAACGTGGCTGAGGCTTCACCCACTGTTAGTCCCCCTCTTATCCATGTAACCGACTTCGGGAGTGGGGAGATGGCTGATGCCAATGAGACCATGTGGAGGAGGAATGTTGTAGAGGTCTATAACATGCCAGAGATTACCAAACTGGACACAGACACCACAAGGAACATTACCAACGCTCACCAGAGGACCAGCATGGCTGAGGCTTCACCCACTGTTAGTCCCCCTCATATCCATGTAACCGACTTCAGGAGTGGGGAGATGGCTGATGCCAATGAGACCATGTGGGGGAAGAATGTTGTAGTGGTCTATAACATGCCAGAGATGACCAAACTGGCCACCACAATGAACATTACCAACGCTCACGAAAGGAAGACCAGTGTGGCGAAGGATAAACCCACCGTCAATCCACTTTGTTTTCATGTCACTGACCTTACGAGCGGGGAGAGGCCGAAAGCTAACGGGACTGTGTGGAGGAGGAGAGTTGCAGAGGTGATGACCAAACTGGCCACCACAGAACCCATGGCTAAAGCTCACCAGAGGAGCAGGGTGGCTAAGGCCACAGCCAACGTCACTGTACCTTGTACGAGTCAGACACCCGCACAGCTGCTGAGGCCCACCTGGTGTCACGGTTCACCCTCCGACGCATCACCAAGAAGAGAGGAGGTCGTGGGTCAAAGAATTAGCCAATCAGCGCTCAGCCTCTTACACAAGAGGATATTTTACCCACTGCAGTTGATCTGTGTGACATCATTCATTTTAGATGTTTACAGCAAATAAACACATTTTCTTCTTTCAATCGTGTGCCCAGTTATGCCTTTTTTTGTTGACACTCAAGTTTTTGGGCGGGTGAAAATCTACTTCAGTGTTTACCTCAGTTTGTTACAATAGGGTATTATTGTTGACAGCTTTGTAGAGATTCATTACGTAATTATGATTTGACAGAGGAAAAAGTCTTTCAAATGTATGAGATCAAGTGCCTGGCCTGCACGTGTGTGACTACCAGTCCGATGATAATTCAATCAGCAACACCAGCATTTCATACAGAGAAAGCTATGTAAAGTGAGTGAGTGATATAGAAGCATATAGAAGCATTAAGCAAAGTGTTCAACACTTGAGTTCAATATCCGTCTTTCCACAGCAAGTGGTGATCGTGCATAGAACTTAGCCGTGCTGTTCTTCGCTCTGCACGTCTGTGACGAGGTGACCACACACACACACGCATGCACACATACACACACACACACACACACACACACACACACACATACACACAGGGAGCATAAGGAGCATCTTAAATGGCCATTCCAGGTGAAATGTCCTATCCTCTTTGTATTTAAGGATAATATATCTTTATGTATATATCTATATATATTATATATATACCTGACATGACCTAAGGGTTAATTGGTCGAATGTATCTTTAAAATCCTGCACTTACTAGATGACTATGAACTGATTGACTGACTGACTGACTGACTGATTTGTGCATCCACACTTAAGCTACTCTCAACTCATTTGCCTGTGGACCAACTCAGATAGAATATACTATACGTTGTTCGGTTGTCTTGAGTAATTTTCAGAAGTCAGCTTCGTCTGTGAGAGGTTATCAGAAGTGGGCAGTCCATAGAGTTACAATATCTGTTTGGATCTGGAAGGTGAGAGTGACTGTTATTATTAACCACAGAAGACAACATTGTCATTTGCCACTTTGCTGCATATTTTATTTTCATCATAGCACACCCACACAGTGACCAGGAAGGCGTATCAGCACCTGGTTTTCCTCAGGTGACTGAGTATTTTCGGCATGGACACCCAGATCCAAACCGAATTCTACAGGTGCGTCATAGAGAGTATCCTGACCGGCTGCATCACCGCCTGGTACAGCAGCTGCACTGCCCTCGACCATAAGGCTCTGCAGAGGGTGGTGAAGTTCATCTTGGGCCTCAGCCCCCAGCCATATAGGACATCTACCCTGGGAGGTGCAAGAGGAAGGCCAGGAAAATCATCATCAGGGACCGCAGCCGCCCCAGCCACGCCCTGTTGTCTCTGTTGCCATCTAGCAAATAGTACCAGTGTATCCAGACCTGGACCAACAGGTTCCCTAACAGCTTCTACTCACAGGCTTCTACTTGCAGGCCCGCAGATCCCCCCCCCCCCCCCCCCATTTTTATTTTTATTGCTACTGTAGTTGTACGGACTGCAGTCACTGCCCCCTGCTGAATCTTTGTAAGCACAACAGCAAATACATTTATTTCCAGGAGGAAAACTACGGTGGCCGACAAGGGCAAACGCACTGCAAAGACCAAAAGCATTTCCATTTCCATTAGGAGAATCGCGCTGCATATAGAGAAACGACACAATCCAAAACAAATGCAACAACGGAAACGTGCTGCAGAAAGCCAAAACAAATACATTAACAGCAAACGCGCTGCAAATACAGAAACGATACAAAGTCAAAAACACATACAACGCCCGACAACACATGCAACAAGAAAACGCTGCAAATTCACTTTACAACACAACGGAAGTGTGCTGGGGGGGAACGATAAGTGGAACGGACCGGAGACACGTGTGTTTTTGAACTTGAAGAAGTTCCGAAAAGCAGTTCTGAAGAGGTTGTGGAGTGAAGAGGCGACATAAAAGGTACATATTATATTTCTTATTTATGTCTGCAGATAACATGTGCTGTATTTCAAACCGAAGGGCTCATTCTATGCCCTAGACCCTAAGGGTTCGTAGAAGCTTGTGCAGTGGAGGGATTCTTTATTGTGAATTAGCCGTTGGATCGTATTCAGACATAACGTAGGCTGGTTCTGTCAAGGATCACAGCCGACTGATGCACTCTCCCCTCCCGCGACGGAGGGTTATCAGCCTGGCTGGGGTTCCATACTATAATTGTGTTAATATTAATGTTAATACTATAATTGTGTTAATATTAAATAATAAACCATATCAATGCCTGTCTTCCAGGCTGACATGTTTTGTCCTTTCTGTGGCCAAGATCTGGGGACTGTTCAAGTCTTCTGTGGCTCATGTGGCAAACATGTACAGTTTTTGGCAGCACCTGAAGGCAACAGTGAGTAGACATGATGATCGTATTTGAGTTGGTTTGCAGAATATGGGGTACAACACACCTTTGGGAATACTAAGGCAATAGTTTTCAGTATGGAAGCCTACTTTCCTGAATGTAAAATTGAGGTCATGATTAGATTGTAGACTAATTTATTAGAAATGTAAGTTATATAATAATTGTATACAATTTCTCGATGCATATGATTAAACGTTGGGTATAGGGAGAGTGTTTTTGAGTCCCACTGCCATGGGGTAGAAACAGGTCTTATGGCCTGAACTTTTGGTCTTGATAGACCTCAACCTCTTACTAGCAGGGAAGGGGTTCAAACAAATGGTGTTCAGGGTCAGAGGGGTCTGCCATAATCTTTCCTGCACTTCACCCGGTACTCAAGGCGTATCAGTTAAGTCCTGAAGAGAAGGCAGATCAGATGATGTGCTGCAGCTTGTCCTAGCAGAAAATGTTGTCTTTATTATATTTTTCTTTCTTTTTGTTTATCAGGCTCAGCATCAGACAGCCCCACAGAAGAGGATCTGATTCGAAAGTACTTCCATGATGGCTACAGCTACGATGAAATTTTGGATTTCCTGACAACGACTCACAATGTTAAAATGAGCCTTCGCTCTCTGAAGAGCAAATTGAGAAGTTTCTCTTTGTGCAGGCGAAAAAATTACTCTCCTGTTGCTACTGTATGTTCTGCCATACAAGAAGAGCTGAAGGGACCAGGCCAGCATTATGGTTACCGTTCGATGTGGCAGACATTGCGTCAGAAGTACTCTCTGACAGTGAGTAGGGATAAAGTCATGGCTTTGATGAGAGAGCTTGATCCGTCAGGAGTTCAACTTCGTGCACCCTCCCAAAAAAAACTCCAACAGGCACATGGTTAGAAAGACTGTGGCACATTGTAGCCAAAATGCAATGGACTCAAAGGATGTGAAAGTGAACCTGCAGAATCTGCTTGGTGGAATTTAAGTGTACATATACACCATAATGTTTGTCAGAGTTCTATAGAGTTATCTGTATATCTGTTTATAGAGTCTACTGTTTATAGAGTCTATTGTTTATAGAGTCTACTGTTTATAGAGTCTACTGTTTATAGAGACTACTGTTTATAGAGTCTACTGTTTATAGAGTCTATTGTTTATAGAGTCTATTGTTTATAGAGTCTATTGTTTGTAGAGTCTATTGTTTGTAGAGTCTATTGTTTGTAGAGTCTATTGTTTGTAGAGTCTATTGTTTGTAGAGTCTATTGTTTGTAGAGTCTATTGTTTGTAGAGTCTATTGTTTGTAGAGTCTACTGTTTAGTGTTTATAGAGCCTACTGTTTATAGAGTCTATTGTTTACTAATAATCAACACCATCATGTGTTGATTATGATTGTTGACAGGGATCCAATAAAGCATGCGGCCTGATTAACTCCCTATAGGCCCACCCATACCCCATACTGTAGGTTACTCCTTGTCAATTAAAATGTGAAAGTGCAACTATCTCATATACATACATACATACATGCATACATCCATACTTACATACTACAGGGCTGGCCCTATGACTTTTGTCCACACACACACACACGAGCTTGCACATAACTTTCACAAACATCTTGCACATAAGGTCTATAATTAAAAACAATGACAAATGGACACGAATAAAAACAAACATATTTTGATGAATAAATAGCAATGAACAATCAATATTATAGCAAAATATTTCAATTAAATAAAGTGAACACTACAAAATTGTTAACAAAACAACAGGCTACTGTATAGCCCACTCCTGATTCAATATGGACAAGAACAATACAATCATTTAAAACAGATTGTGATTGTCCATTATTGTAACTTAGATGAAAATCAGACCATATTTTAAGACAAATGTATACATAAATGCAGGTAATTCCAAAGGGTTCACCACTTGTTCTTGCCACTGTACATATGAGCATAGATGCATGGCGTGCATACAGGCGCCCCAACAGAGATGAGACTGAAAGGGAGGTATTCCATTAAAGTCACTAAAGGACAATCCAGGCTTATTTTCACAGATCTCGCGAGATTGATCAAAAATAAGACAGGCTTTTTTATAAGTCTCGCGAGATGTATCTAAATAAGCCTAGATTTTCCTTTAGTAGCGTTTATGGAATACCCCCCCAGTAGCCAGCTACATTACAGTTTTTCCTGGTTGTTTAAACAGATTCCCTGATTCACTACCTCACTCCCTCAAAATCCTAAACACAAATCTCTCACACAAAATGCTAAATCCTACACTTCCTTTGCACAAGCACACTTTGCCCTCAAAACTCAAGCACAAAATGCTAAATCCTATACTTCCTTTGCACAAGCACACTTTGCTCTCAAAACTCAAACACATACATCATACGAGTAGACATTCCAAGCACTCATTGAACACTGATGTGCAAAATGGAAAACACTATATATGAATGGAAAACACTGTAGGAATGCCTTAGCAGTGGAATCAGGACTTTGCATGTTCAGTGTTTCACCTGTTGGATGTGAAATATCGACATATATTGTTGTATGTACTGTATACCCAAAGAGAAAACACACAATATTTTGCCATCGAATTATATTTTATTTGTGCCCCAAATCTATGCAGACTACTGTATGTCAGGGCAAACATGAATGATGAACATGAAGGATGAAAACAGGAAATGGAATTACAGCAAATGAGAATATATAAACAAACGTAAACAAAACAAAACTAGGCTGCATCCTCCCTCTGGTCCCTGCCTGGCCACAAGATCTCATCCACATCACAGGCGATGTTCTCCCTGGCCAGACAACGAGGGAAATATCGTCTGCAATGGCGCATGAAGCCTTGACAGGCCTCATCGTTCACGTCTCCACATGCCTCCTCCATGGCCTGCAGAAGAGCGACCCGTGCGTGTGGATTTCTCTCGTAAACCTTCCACCTCCAAGCGGAGAAGAACTCCTCAATTGGATTGAGGAAGGGCGAGTAGGGAGGGAGATGGAGGACAGACACTTCAGGGTGGACCCTGAACCATTCCCTAACTAGATTCGCCCGGTGAAAACTAACGTTGTCCCAGACGACAACAAATCGGACGACCTCTGTGTCGTCCATCTGTTCTGGTTGGACAATGATGTTATAAAGTGTGTCAAGGAATGCAAGGAGGTGGGCAGTATTGTAGGGGCCGACCGTAGCATGGTGATGGATGGAACCATGGTGGTTGATGGCCGCACACATCGTGATATTGCCTCCGCGCTGGCCAGGGACGTCCGTGATCGCACGGTGGCCAATGATGTTCCTGCCCCGACGTCGTCTTTTGACAAGGTTGAACCCTGCTTCATCCACGAAAATAAACTCGTGCTGGTCTGCAGCTGCATCTAGGTCAAGGAAACTCTGAAACAGACAACATGACACTATTACAGTATACACCAAGGCAAGAGTGGTCAATAGAGTCTAGCCCTACAATATATTACAGTAGATCATTACAATACAGTCATGTGTCAGTACTACAGTACAGTCACATAGTAAGGGTATGCATAGGACTTACTTGCACATAGTCATGGCGCGCCTCCTTGACTCTGTCAGTGTTTCTCTCAAAAGGCACCCTGTAGACCTGCTTCATCCTGAAGTCATTCTTTTTGAGAACACGGACACACTAATGGAAGCAATGTTTCTGAATGTCCTGGTCTGCAATGATTGCATCCTTGATCTGACGGAGGGTCAGAATGTTGTTAGCCAACACCATGTTGACTAATGCAGTCTCCTGCTCATTGGATAGGATCTGTCCTCTCCCACCACGTTGTGGTAATCTTGCAATTCTGCAGAGGATACAGACAAGACACAAATACAGTAAGGTTCTTGCAACACTCATTGAATACTGTATTGATATGCAGTACTACAGTAAGGCAGGTAGGTCTCTTACCTATTCTCATTTCTGAGGGTCCGAATGATCGAAGCGACGGAGAAGCGACTCAGATTAGGCTGGACCCTCTGGCCAGCCTCCCTCATGGGCAAACCATGGTTGATGACATGGTCAATGATGGTGGCCCTAATCTCATCAGAGATTCTGTTTCTTCTTCGTACTCCTCCTCCTCCACCTTGCTCTTGTTCAGCTCCTCTTTGTCTTCCTCTTACTTCTCCACCGCCTCCTCCTTCTCCTCTTCCTCCACCGCCTCCTCATTCTCCTCTTCCTCCACCACCTCTTCCTCCTCTTCCTCCACCACCTCTTCCTCCTCTTCCTCCACCACCTCTTCCTCCTCTACCTCTTCCTTCACCGCCTCTTCCTCCACCCCCTCCTCCTCTCACTCTCACTCCTCGTCCTCGTCCTCCTTGTCCTCCTCCTCTTACTCCTCTGTCTTGCTGCTCACCTCTCTCTTCGTTGGCACCATCCATTGTTCTTCAAACAAATCAAATTCTCACCTGTGACCATTATATAGTAAATTGATGATTGCAAAGTGCACAACAGCCTTTGGAGTTTAGGAATGTGATTGGCAGTGTGTTCTGAGTGAACATCAGGAGTGGAAAATCAGGAAGAGTGTGCAAGATATGGAGAATTGTGTTTAGTGAGCTGAAAGATGTGTGGTATGGAATGGGAAGATGTGTCTAAAGCAGGAAATGTGTGGTATGGAATGGGAAGATGAGTCTAAAGCAGGAAATGTGTGGTATGGAATGGGAAGATGAGTCTAAAGCAGGAAAATGTGCTTGGAGTTTAGCAGAATTGGTTTAGCAGTTGGTAAATGAGTTAGAGATTGTGCACATTGTGTCTGATGTTCCCAAAAATCTGTTTAAACAACCAGGAAAAACTGTAAACAGAGTTGTCGTGGGGGCGTGGCAACGTGCATCCTCTAGTGTTGGGTTGTTGGGCGGGACTGTCACTATGTCACTATGTTAATTTCGTATATTTTGGTATCTGTTACTGCTAAAAATGAAGAAGAGTTCTTGAGCAAATTTAAGACTGTTTATTCAAAAAAGCAGGTTACACAGCATGGCTCTCTCTGGAGCTGGTCATCTGAATCGGTCACAGGATATGAAGAAAAGAGAAAGAATCTGTGTGTGTACAGGATTTTATACCCCCCCTGTCACTGTCGCTGAGCCAACCAAAACAGAGATATGGTCTTGTTAACATCTGGTAATGATCAGTGTCTCCAGGCTATCCACGTCATTTTAATTTGGTCAGATACAAAGTTGCCAGTGAAGACATAGTAGTTTTCTGTCCTGTAAGTAGGATGTTATTATCTTATTATCTTATTATCAGGGGCTATTCTAAGGATTCTTTGGGTTCCTGCTGTGTGTTATCTGCCATAACCCCATGGTCTAATGCAATACTAATGCAATTCATCCTATGGGCGTCTTGCTGGCTCGGGCCCTAATGCAATTATATCTACCCGTGATGATATTACAGCCACTGCACATGCTGGTCAAAAGGCCGGTCAAAAGGCCAGATGGGCATGTTCACAATCTATCCATTGTGTGTATTAGAGGGCCATTGCTATGGTTACAGAGCATGAAATACACGACACAGCCCCCCTCGGACCACCCAGAGGGTGTTCCGAAACTAAACGACAGACAGAAAAACTACATCAACCCATAACACAAGAAGCACAATAACACAGACCAACCCAGGACCAGTACTATGAACCAAAGATAACACATACAAAAAATAAAAAAACAACCAATAATAAAAAGAATCTAGTAAATAACAATCACAATTAAACCAAACTCAGTTCAACATGCATAATACAAAAACTGAGATACAGAAATTTCCAACAACCGATGTTTCCCTCGTCCTCGAAGCGGCAGGGTCAGAGGTTACTAGCACATGACCCCAGTTGGAGAACAGCCTTTACCGCTGTCTCAGATTGATAACACTTTCATAGTCAGGAGCTTCCATTGTCGCGTAACCATTACATCACACCACAACCGACATCAATCACATGATATAGAAAGAAACAAACAGGAACCGAAGCAAACAATCACAAAACATCACTTAATAAACAAATCATCAAAAGAGGAAACAAAATCAGAAAGCAAAACAGAATCCAGCTTTTGCTCATCAGCTATGTCGGCCATCATTAAAGCATTAACCGGAACATCAGAAATACACTTTCCAAAACATTTGATTAAAATACCAAGTAACATAATACAGATGATAATGACAACAAGAATAATAGCGACGGACCTGATCATATTACCAATACCTGAAAAAGCAGAATCAAAGAAATCCAATGTATTCCAACCGTGTTCTTTACGTAAATCCTCTATACCCTTCTTGTTAGATTCATGGAAATCATACAGAGCGTTACCAGAATCCGAAATATAACTGCAGCATTCACCGCCTATCAAAGCACAAGTACCACCCTGACTGGCCAAAATAATGTCCAAAGCCATTCTATTTTGGAGAGCTACATTCTTAGTTTCAGTCAATTCAGTAGCCAGGGCAGATACTACAGCATCCGAAGCATTAATGTGTTTTTCAAGAACGGATGATAGGGCACTTAATTCAGTCTGAGAGTTGTAGACACCATAACTTGGGAATATTAGGCCAAAAAACTTCTGAGCAGTAGATAACCCCCTACGACTACGATGGGTTGCTTGTTTGTGAAGTACAGACATCTCCTCCCGAGTAACTTTCCTAATCAAAGGTATCAGATGAGCCAAATAACAAATACCCTCACTCAAAGCAGGAAGCTTAGAGAATGCATCATTATCACACACAAGAAACACACCCTCCGGGAGTTGAAGCTCCTTACCAGGATACGAGAAAATGACACCACCTATACAAGACGCGGCCCCTAGCTGACGAATCGCGCTGCCCTTGAGCCGAGATTGAATGTCAATACAGGTTGTAATATTTACGAGAGGCATGACTTTAAGCTGCGTGGTGCCTTTCTGCCGTCTGGTAGTATTGGTATCATGTAATTTCATTTGAGGCACCATAGCACAATCAACAACTTTACATTTCAATCCAGAAATAACAACTGAACCTCTCCACCGTGTAGAAGTCACACTCCCAGAACATGACAGATGAGGACTCAATGCAGTACCATTCAATTGAACGAACATAGCTTGGATAATATATATCTTCTTCGGACCTGTTGGTTGTGACAAATGTGTAAGCCTATCAATAATAACCTTCCCCACACCGCTAGGCCTATGGTGTTTGTTAACTGCTGCTGTCAGACGTTCCAACACACCAATATCCACACCTGCATAGGAAGAATTTAAAGGAACCAGAATCGTGCTGGGCTGACAAGAAGAGCTCTGGTTCTTGCCCTGTAAAACAAATTGGGCTAAACCCTGCCAATTATAATGAAACCATTCTGCTTTAGTTAACGGTATGGGGAAAAACATAGGAGCAGATGTACTTACAGGGACCTGTTGACAAATCCAGCAATCAGAATAATTCATTTTTGAAGCAAAATCTTTCATGATACTAGTGGCAGAATTAGGGTGGGACCGTGTCCCCAGTTGATTAGAATCATACAACAAATAATCGTCAGTAGCGACTACAATCGCCTTCGTAGAAGCCTTCACAGCAACATTTTTAACCTTTCCTGGTAACTCAACGTGAACATATTCATGCACAAATTCCTTACAGTCCAACAAAAAGTGGTGTGGAAAGTCAGGAGTGTTCCTACAAACTTTGTCCTTGAAATTGTTGGATTTGTCAAACACCTGTTCACCGATATTACGTCTAGCACACCAATACGAGTTTACCTCATTGTCAGCATTAGTTAATGTCACAAGAGTTTCTTGCGTGTTGATTGGGGTGCTGTTTAAGTGTAATATATCTGGCATCCAGTAAATACCACTCAGCCGCTTCAGTCGAGGCATAGATCAAACAATCATCAACAGTACAACGTGAATGTGGGCAAACAAAAGCTCTACCTCCTGTGATCATTCTTCTCTGACGTCCAGGCATAACAGTGTGTGAGTGAAGTGTAGCATTGTCCAAGGAAGTCAATGGGGTAGGAACACTAAGGGGTATATTAGTCTCTGAAACGGCATGGCTTGAGTTTCCTCCTAATTGGCCTTGGTGTATCACGGGATCTGTCTGGTTGGGGTGTATCACTGACAGGTCTGTGTCTCTCAATGGTACCTTGGTCCGGGCAGCCGCCCGGGTTGCTGACATCTCCGTCTGGAGCATTGTCAGGGTCGGAAGGGGTGACAACAGGGGCAACACCAGGCTTGGTAGAACCCCCAAGAGGGGTGTCGCAGTCACTGGATCCTTCACGATCTCCATTGGCCCACTCATCTCTGGGCTGGACAGGGTCTGGGACGAGGCCCCCGGCATCATCTGCATCACGGCGCAGATACTCACCAACATCCTCGTCAGCCTGGATGTCCAAGCTGTGGACTTCCTCGTCCCCAGGGGTCTCCTCACCATCCTGCTGAGGTTCTCCCTCATCGTCCTCATTGGGTGCCTTGATGCAGTGATGAACGTGATACCAAGTGGGGGACCCCTTGATTTGGATGGCAGTCCCAGTGCACCGAACGACCTCGTACGGTCCTTCCCGTCGAGCCTCATGCCACTTCCGTCTGTATACCTTCACGTATACTTTGTCACCCGGTTGCAACGCGTCCTTCCTCTCCTGTGCGTTCACCTCCTCTTCACGTTCCTGTTTGTGGAGCACATAAGAAGAGATACTCTTTTGCCGGTTAGTCATGTACTGTACATAGGCTTTCATGTCACTCTCCAAGAGAGCCAAACTTGGCCCTTTCCCACTGGTTCGTGCACAGGGAGCTGTCATTATTCTCCCCATAGCCAGTTCATGGGGAGTCAAGTGCAGCCCTCGAATCTCACTGGAACGACAGGCCATCAATGCAAGAGGGAGTCCTTCCACCCAATTAAGACCTGTATGCTGACAGACCTTAGAAAGACGGTTCTTAAGGACCCCGTTCATCCTCTCTACCATCCCCTGGCTTTGAGGTGAGTAAATACACCCAAATCTCTGCTTGATCCCCAACTTTTGTAGTATAAGCTTTACCGTCTTATCCACAAATTCCTTACCATTGTCTGACGCTATCCTATCTGGAATTCCAAACCTAGGTATGAATTCCCTGCATAGGAACTTTGCTACAGACTGAGCATCCTTTTTCCGAGTGGGGCATGCTTCTACCCATCTGCTAAACCTGTCCACTACAACTAGCATGTACCTGTATCCTGCAACAGGACGAATCATGTCCACATAGTCAATCACCAAATGTTTCATTGGCCCGTTTGGGGTAGGGATATGCCCAGTTCCCACTGGTATTCCAGGTCTGATATTGTTTTTCAAACAGACCACACATTGACCAAGGATATGGTCTATTTGTTCCAACAAATATGGAGCCCAAAAACCATATTCCTTGGTGATCTTGCGTCTTACCTCCCCCCTGGCCACATGTGCTAATCCATGGGCTTCCTGTATCAGCATGCCTAATAAATCTGGGGGTGCCACAACCAGTCCCTCATGATTTCTCCATAGACCTGTGTCATCCTGACTAGCCCCCCTTGTTAACCATAGGTTTTTGTCTAGCGCATTTGCCCCACTCTGTAACATCAACAAATCCTCAAGCGTGACCATGCCCTGTAACTGTGCTTCATGTGTGACCAGCAGAACTTTACCTGCTTTGTCTGCTCCTGTAATGGCTTTGGCTGCATCATCTGCAGCCCTGTTACCTTGTGTGACATGTGATGAGTCAGATCTGTGTGCGGCACACTTCACTATGGCTAATTCCCTTGGTTTCATCATGGCTTGTAACAGCTTCATGATTTGAGCGTGGTGCTGAATAGGCGAACCATCAGTTTTCTTAAAACCCCGTCCCTTCCATACAGCTCCATGTAGATGACACACATTATGGGCGTAAGCAGAGTCGGTGTACACTGTCACTCTTCGTCCGGTTCCCAAGTTGCATGCTTCTGTGAGGGCAATCAACTCAGCCAACTGAGCTGAACAAGGCTGAGGAACAGCCTCGGCTTGTTCCACAATGAACCCTGAATTTTGGGATCGGACTATGGCATACCCAGCACGTAAACTTTCTCCTACCCGGTAACAAGATCCATCAGTCCAATACTCAACGTCAGCTTCCTTTAAAGGCAAAGCTAGTAGATCTGCTCTAAGCTTAGAGTACCTCATAGCTTCCTTCACACAATCGTGTGGTTCCCCATCTTCTGGGGTTGGCAAGGTCTCTGCTGGGTTAAGTGTGTTACATCTTAGTAATGTTACATCTTCCCTTTCCAACATCCTGTAATAATTCCTAATCCTAGGCATCGTCAAAGTGTACTTGCCTTGATTCAAAAGATTCCTTAGACTGTGGTGGCAGAGAATGGTAATTGGGTACCCCATTGTTAAGGTTGTTGCCTTCTCGTACATAAGATATGCCCCGGCCATTGCTCTGTAACATGGCGCGAAACCCATTTCTATCTCTGAATATGCGACAGAGTAATAGGCTATGGGCTGTGGACTAGGTCCAATGCCTGTTGGTTGCGTAAGAACAGCGCAGGCATACTTCCCTTTGGCTGAAGAAGAAACATACAATCCAAATTCTTTGGAATAATCTGGAAGCGCTAAAGCTGGCGCTTCTTGCAATTTGTGTTTAATTGTCTCAAACGCCAAATCAGCTTCCCTTGTCCAAGTAATGCAACATTGGAGGTTATCACTACCTGTTTCCTTAATCATCCCCCTCAATGGAGCGACCAGTCTAGTGTAATCCTCCACCCATGCTGAACTATACCCAGTAATGCCCAAAAACATCATCATTTCCCTAACCGTTCGTGGTTTTGGAGCCTTCTGAATAGCTTCCAAGTGTTCATTAGTGACACTGCGATGTCCCTGTGTAATAGATTGTCCTAAGTAAGTTACCTTTTCCCGTAGCCCCACCACTTCTGCTAACTTGTTCTTAACTGGGGTAGGGAGACCTTGTTGAATCTTTTCCCTGATTATGGCTTTTTCTAACGGGTTATCTTCGGCGTCCTTCCCTGTCACACTTCTCCATTGAGAGTGCACACGGGCAACAAAACCCCTGGGATTCTCATCTCCCCCCAGTGGCTTCACAATGACATTGTCTGGGTGAATGTGAGTAGGGTATGTCTCTCTGATTGCTTTCCACAGCCTGCCTCTGTTTGCTGCGAAGAGCTCTGGGTCATAAACGGATGTATCAATATATCTATGAAGTCCTGCCTTCATCAATATTTCCTGCATGGTGTCCAATCCTGTAATGGTAGCTAAGAGTCTTTTCAGGTCTCCCATTGCAGCGTGCGTTCCTGTCAGTCTCACGTCCACCTCAGTAGTCCAGGGGTGGCCACCATCTTCCAGGACTGGGAGTTTTTCTATCACTTCTGACAGATCTGTATGATTCCAAGGACGATATTCCATCTGGTTACCTCGAATCAGCACCGGGAAGTTCCCCTGAATTGCCTCTTCCTCCGATGCCTTCCCTTTGTTCTTTACAGAGGGCCTTAGGTCATAATCGCTTACTAGTGGCTTCGTTTTTTCGTCCCGCCTTGGTGTCGCTGCGGACCTTGGGAAGTTCAACTGGGATGTATGTGATGATGTCGCTCGAGATTGACGATACTCTTCTTTCTCTACTTCTAGGTCCTGCATCTGTTGTCTGTAGCTTTCTTCCTCTCTTAGGATCCTCGCATGGAGTTTTCTTGCCCTCTCTCTTGATTCCTCCTCATCCTTTTTTAGGGATTTTCCACGGCGTTTCATCATCCTTTCTTCCTCCTCTTCCTCCCTCTCTTCCTGCAGCCTCTTCTTCTTTTGCTTTAAGCTCTCTTTTTTCTTCCCTACCTTCAGAGACTTCTGCTCATCTTCTGAACTACTTTCTTCTTTTCCCTTCTTATAGCGTATTTTCCCTCCCTGCTTTTCGGCCTTGGCTATTAGTTTTCTCATCTGAGCACTGTAGCCTCCCTGTGCATTGCTGTCATCACTTGAATCTTCGCTATCACCTCCACTGCCATCTTCACTGTCATCTGTCTTGTCACTCCTGTCGTCCCCTTTTCCCCTCGGCTCCTTCTTCTTCTTCTGTTTGGCACCTGACCTGTTCTCTGGTTCGAAGTCCACGGTCACTTTCGCTCTTCCCCTCTCTAGTACATTATCATCCTCATCTTGGATAGTGAAGGCTCCGTTCGTACTTAGGACGGGGACCTGAGGGTAGATCCGCTGAGAATTGTCCTCCAGTATCTTGGCATATGGAGGAGGACTGGAGATTGGAGCTGTGTGTGAGAATGGAATGTTCACTTTCTCTTCCATTGCTTTGGCCAATTCATCTCTTTTTTCTGGACTCAGGTCAGCTGTTTTCTCATTCCAAGCTGATGCTACTTTCTGCCCCACTACCTTGAAGAGGTCTAAAATAGCTAACTCTAACCTGCGTTTCTCTGATCTAATCTTTCCTTTTTGATGTGCCTTATGTGCATTGATAAGTATCTCCAATGTTGCGATTACGTGTAAATTAAGGGTGCCCTCTTGTGGCCACGGTTCTTCAATGTCTGCCCAACGATTATTCCATTTCGTTGACATTTTGCTAATCTCCTTAACAAGAGGATTCATTTTTTCCACTATAGCCACAGGGGATGAATTTGCTAATATTCCCTTATCTGTATTAACAGCCCTCATCAGGTTGCTGGGTTTGGCTCCCATGTCTGAAATATTTATACTGCTCAATATGCTGAAAGTATTCTATAAGGTGTACTTTTCTTACAACCCACCTTCTGTTGCCGTATCTGCTAAACAGATGCTAGTCCAACTTTTAACTGTGTCAACTGTCTACACAGAACACTACAATTCAGAACAACGGATTGTTTCAGTGGTATTGTGTATTATTGACTTAAATGTAATCTATGTGTGTGTGTTTTAATCTAAATGTTTTTCCCTTATTGTGTATGAATGTGTGTCACTTAATTGCTCAATCAATACTAATTATAGTTCAGGTCTACTTAATTATTAAACTACAAAGGCTGTTCAACACAATTATCAAATTACAAAGGCAGGTCACGCTCTAAGTCTTTCTGATCCACAAACCCTTGATTGATCAATCCTCAGATAGAAACTGTTCTGCTATTCTTTAATCAAAAACTGTGCAAAAGAACTTAACTTGAAATGAAAAGATGTAAAATACGAATATTAGTTATAACCTGTAAAGAAATCGACTTGTTATTTGGAAGGAATAAATGATTAATTATTAATTACAATCTGTAAAGAAATCGACTTGTTATTTGAAAGGAATGCATAATTAATTAGACTTAGTCATTGACACTTCATTGATGTAAACCTGTGAAAGAAAACGTTATCATTAGACTATTACAAACCAATTGATCAAAGTTTTGTGAAAACAGAAAATGAAATGATCTGAATAATTAATTCAATCAATTTGTAATTAATTAAAGTAATTGAAGTAATGTAATATATTACAATCATTTACAACCATCCATTTATTAATGTAATGGACTATTTCATCGACCTCAGATGTATCTCACTGAGGATTAGTGTTTTTAAAATGTCTTGTCGTATTTTGTCCACTAGGCGGAGCTGTGCAACAAAAAATGTCTTGTCGTGTTTTGTCCACTAGGCGGAGCTGTGCAACAAAAAATGTCTTGTCGTGTTTTGTCCAGCAGATGGCGGCAAGCAACCGACTTGGGTATCGATTGCTTCTAAACACCTATTATTTTTTACAATCTATAAATAAATCAACTGTTATGTGAAAGGAATGAATGACTAGTTAGAATTATTCATTATATCATCATATACATTGATTTAAAACTTGTGGAATCAATCAATTGTTTTGTGAAAACAGAAAATGAATGATCTGAATAATTAATTCAACCAATAAGCAATTAATTAAATCAACTAAAGTAATGTAATACTGAACAGTCATTCACAACATCAATCTATGCATCAACCTCCTAGATTCCTTCACCAACATTCTTTATTGCGGGGAAAGGTGAAAGGCAAGGAAGCAAAATGGAGGAAAAAAGAATCTGTGCTCTTCCAGTCTCTGCTGGGCTACGCCCCTCTCCGCGCATGCGCCCGCTTTTCACCAGACTTGCGAATGAAACTCAACAAATATCCCCAAACTACTTTAAAATACCCCAACGATCAACCCACTATCCTTATACCACTACAGTCTATGTGAAATGGATTCAACCTTATCCCATGAGATGAGCAATGCAATCGATCAAATTCAGCTTCCCTTGTAGTAGAAAGGATTTTCAGCTCTGTTGTGTGTTTTAGGGCGAAAAGCGCGTGTGTTTGAAATGAGACACGCAGAAAGGGAGGGGAGGGGCTCTACCCCACGGTTTTTCCTTGAAAAACCACGGTCTTTTTCACAACTTTTGTTTTCACAAACAAAGTACATTCACGACTCAGCAATATCAAAATTATCTTTCAATGTAGTTAAACTATTATTTACCAATTTACTCTCATTCTAATATTCCCTAATGCCTTTTTTCCACGGCCTCTCTCTCAAGAGGAATCTGAGCGCCTGCGGGCGTAAAGCTCGTCCGTAAGACGGCACTGAAGCAATTAGCTCCGCTGACAAGGACAATGGACCTCTTGTCTTCCAAAACGGACTTTTCAGTCCAGTTACACTTTTATCAAACAGGAATTCTCATTCCTTACACATTTGGCACACATCAATACACTCATCAGAACTTTCTCTGATCTAATACACGTTATTTCGGCCCACTATGAGAACGTCTCCACACAGTATTCTACCAAAAGCTCGTCCGTAAGACGGCACTGAAGCAATTCATTCTTTGCTCCACAACACACCAGTGGCGGCTGGCCGATAGAGGGCGCTGGGGCGCCGCCCCCACCTTCACTTCCACCTTCAGTTGCGATTTGTAAAAGTTTTTTTTTTAAATAAACATTGTTTATTCACAAAATGCGGCTGATATTCTGTCGGCGCCTATCAGCATTCATTAAAAATCCTCCAATACAATAAACATTTTTATCTGTGTGTGTGTGTGTGTGTAAAACTCACTGTTAAAATACGTAGGGGGAGAACGCGGGGCGCCGTGTCAATGCAAGTCTATGCCAGGACGAATACTTTTCGCGTACACGTGAGCTGTAGCAGCGCTCCAATTGGCTGTCTCTATTTCCTGGCCAGGACGCACATTTGTGCGCCCTGGCCAAGAAATCTCCGGTTGTACTGCAGACAATGCATTATGCTGAGGACTCCCGACTTCCGGTATTCCGGACTTCGGGCTTCCGGAGTATTTTAAATGAACATTCGTAATGTCTGTCTCTGATGTTCATGGTCAATTAAATCAGCCTATTTTGTGCAACTAATAATGTTCCCGCTAATGGGTTAACCAAGCAGCCTCGCACCTAACGTGCAAGCACCTATCTTCGAACTATTCATAGCAATATGCGCGGGGCAAGGCGGAGGTACGGGTAAACACGGCTCATGTTCTGTCATCAAAGGTAAGAGTTGGTTTTCTTTAACTCAGCTGATGCATTGTTGTGTTTCTGACATGGTCTGGTTGTGTTACAGACATGGTCTGGTTGTGTTTCTGACATGGTCTGGTTGTGTTACAGACATGGTCTGGTTTTGTTACAGACATGGTCTGGTTGTGTTTCTGACATGGTCTGGTTGTGTTTCTGACATGGTCTGGTTGTGATACAGACATGGTCTGGTTGTGTTACAGACATGGTCTGGTTGTGTTTCTGACATGGTCTAGTTGTGTTTCTGACATGGTCTGGTTGTGATACAGACATGGTCTGGTTGTGTTTCTGACATGGTCTGGTTGTGTTTCTGACATGGTCTGGTTGTGTTTCTGACATGGTCTGGTTGTGTTTCTGACATGGTCTGGTTGTGATACAGACATGGTCTGGTTGTGTTTCTGACATGGTCTGGTTGTGATACATCATTGAATGTGTTGACCACCATCACTCTCCATCATCATCCATCATGTGTCTATGAAATAGATAGTACTGTACTACTGACTGCAGCATTCATCTCTGCTCATTGATGTAGCCATATCACACAGACACATAGTACACATATTCATCTGCTACCTTTATTAACCTGAGTGTAGCTGTGAGGCCTGTACTAGCCTTGTTGACTAGACTTCCTCCTTGTCTGACACTGGGTATTGGACCGTACCGACGTCCATAGACCGGTCACTCTTCCACCTCAGTGTCTGCGCGCGCGAAAGAGGACCCCCCCGCCACACTGCTGTGCCCCACCCAAAAAAATTTGCACCAGCCGCCACTGCAACACACAGATACTTCTACAGTATCGTACAATTTACACATATATGTACAAATACAGATTTCTAAATCCGGCTCTTTAATTCAATCCAATTGTAATTATCTTATATTTCTAACAGATACTCAACACAAATCAAGATTCTTTTGTTTATAGCTTTTTAGAGTCAGTCAATCCTGCACTCTCTCCTTCGCCTGGCTGAATTCCAGCGAGGGAGGGGGGTTGACTTACCTCTTGTGTTGAAATGAAGAGATGCAAAAATTGACGGTGAATCACAGGCTATATATATTTACTCCTGGCTAGCTCGCCATAATTTCGTATATTTTGGTATCTGTTACTGCTAAAAATGAAGAAGAGTTCTTGAGCAAATTTAAGACTGTTTATTCAAAAAAGCAGGTTACACAGCATGGCTCTCTCTGGAGCTGGTCATCTGAATCGGTCACAGGATATGAAGAAAAGAGAAAGAATCTGTGTGTGTACAGGATTTTATACCCCCCCTGTCACTGTCGCTGAGCCAACCAAAACAGAGATATGGTCTTGTTAACATCTGGTAATGATCAGTGTCTCCAAGCTATCCACGTCATTTTAATTTGGTCAGATACAAAGTTGCCAGTGAAGACATAGTAGTTTTCTGTCCTGTAAGTAGGATGTTATTATCTTATTATCTTATTATCAGGGGCTATTCTAAGGATTCTTTGGGTTCCTGCTGTGTGTTATCTGCCATAACCCCATGGTCTAATGCAATACTAATGCAATTCATCCTATGGGCGTCTTGCTGGCTCGGGCCCTAATGCAATTATATCTACCCGTGATGATATTACAGCCACTGCACATGCTGGTCAAAAGGCCGGTCAAAAGGCCAGATGGGCATGTTCACAATCTATCCATTGTGTGTATTAGAGGGCCATTGCTATGGTTACAGAGCATGAAATACACGACATTAACTTTGAGAAAATGTTCTCAATAATAACACGATTGATTGTGCCTATGTTGACACAAAGAAAGCAAAGTGAACATCAACAACAATGTCTGACACGATCTGATTTGTTGTGTAACGACAAACTGTTGAAAAATATGCATGAGATGTTTTGTACGTCGCCATCTTTAGTGAGGGACAATCGTCAAACCCAGCCAGTGAAAGTATGACAACTTCTTTCGAAGTTAAAGAAAATGTTTAAGGGGTCGAAATTGAAAATATCCATTTGAAATAACTCTGACGAAACAGGTGAGGTAGTTTAAAAGTTAAAGTTAAAAAAGTATTTGATTTAGAACAGTATCCATTCATGTGTTTCGGTGCTGTGCCAATGACAATAAAGACCATTCATTCATTCATTCATTCATTCATTCATTGTGTTTTCAGTTGTTTTGTTGTAGTCTGTAATGATGCTTATAGTGTTTACATTTTTGAAGGCTTTGAGCATCTGTTTTGGTGTGAAAGTTTGAGTTTTGAAGAGAGAAGTTGTGGTTTTGCTTATGTAGCTTTAGAAAAGTGTGTTGTGTTTAGAGTTTTGGGAAAATGGAGGAAAGTTTTGTGAAATGTGTTTTAGCAATTGAGAAAAACTGTAATACAGTACAGGTACCATACAACGAAATTTAGGAGGGGGGGCTCCCCTGGTGCTTGGAAAAAGACTAAAAACACGAGGGCCAAGGGTAAAATAAAAAAGGGAAAAGAGCTGGTTTACATAAATAAAGGCTATGTACACTATCTACTATACTACTATACTATACAATAAAACACTGTGCTGTACTCTATGCTATGCTATAAATATCCTAACTTTTCCTATATCTGAACCTTATGTACACAAGGGTTGTCATATTGCACATAGTATTGTTGCACATTCATTTACAGTATTAATGCATTTTAACATTGAGACACCTATTTTGTATTGACTATAAAATAGTATTAATGCATTTAAACATTGAGACAATAAGCTGTCTTCTGTAGGCTACCCGCTCTCCCAATATCTCAAACTGTGACACCCCTCCCCAAGAAAAAGTTTCAGGCACAGGATTTTTTTTCCCACTTTAAGCCCTGCATCATGTACACCCTTCAAACCTACATTAAAAAAGAAAATCCTTTGTATGCCTTCATTTCCTATGTTGTCTTGATGACGTCCCAGAGTTACGAGCTGCACGGACAGATGGGATTGTTGTGTCTTGTCTGTCATTGACTCATTTGACCTCATGGATATTGAAAGCAGAAAAAGTTATATCTGTGATTAGCAGGCTGATAAGCCTATACCCTTGATTGGATTTATATGCTTAATTTACCAATTGCTATACTGTCGATCATAATGAAGGAGTAGGCCTACCACAGCCAAATTGCTTTCTTAAATTACACAGTCTAAGTGTGTTATATTTCTCACAGTGCTCATGAGATGACTTCTGTGACCCATTCTTTTTTGTTTTGTTCCCCCTCTATTCCCCCCCCCCCCCCCTTGTGGTGTGCAGTCCTGAAACATGCAGTCATCTGAGACTATGATTGTAACAGGTTCGGGCACAGAGGGAGACAGACAATAGGCTTTGGCAGTTTAAGAACCGGTTTTATTTGGGAGCAGCTGGTCTGGAGTCCGGTTTGGCTGAGCCTCGCTCAGGCGAGAACGTCCTGGCCCGCTTCCTGCCCGACCCTTCCGGTCGCGGCTCTCCTGTAGCGCTCTGGACGTCTCTCTGCACCCGACTCTCCGCTGCTTCTCCCCGCTTCCTCCTTTCCCAGGTTACTGCGTCCTACTCTGGATCCCGGGGGAGAACAAAGCAAGCCGTGGATAAATGGGAACATCAAGAACCTTCTGAAAAGGAAGAGGAGGCTGTTTAAGGCAGGGGACACTGAGGGAGCCAGGGCCGCTCAGAAGGAGGTGAAGAAGGAGCTGAGAGCAGCCAAAGAGGAATACAGGAGGAAATTGGAGGGCGGGCTAGTGGCCCACAGCTCCAAGGAGGTGTGGAAGGGTTTCAAGAAGATCACGGGCCACAAGCAGCCACATACTGTGGTGGAGGGGACCCGAGAGCAGGCGGATGACCTGAACTGCTTCTTTTTTTTTATTTTTATAAATTTGTTTTTCAGATTTTATCCCCTTTTCACCCAATTTGGTAGCCAATTTAACCCAACTTAGCATCCAATTATCCCCTGCCTATTGCGAAGGATCCGCCGCCCGACCCCGTGGCCGGCAGTCCCAGAGGAGGCCGCCAGGCAGACTAGGCTGACTGGCTCCTCGAGCCCAGTACCGTTACTCCAGCACCAGACGGGGGCGGTGTTGCGCGACGGATCCTAGTCCAGAAATACTCCTATCCCACCCTCGGAAGCGGCCGGCCAATATGCCGCTTCCCGTGTGCCTCGGCCATATCTGGGTGAACTGCTTCTTTAACAGGTTTGACCAACCATCCCCCTGTCACCCCCCACAGCCCCCGACCCTCTCCTCCCCTCTCCAATGTACCGCACCCCTGGCAACAGTAGCCCCCACTCCCCCTGACCCCCTCACACCCCAGCAGCAATTGCCTCCCCTTACCAACACCAGGAGCCAGGGAGCATGCTTCACACCTGGAGACACCTGTACTCACAGCTTTATAACATCTGAGCAGGTGAGAAGGCAGCTCTCCAGGGTGAATGTGAACAAGTCCAGAGGTCCAGACAACATCAACCCCAGGGTTCTGAAGGTGTGTGCTGGAGAGCTGGCGGACAGGGAACTGTTCTGTCACCCTTTCTCTTCACCCTCTATACCTCCGACTTCCAGTTTAGCTCCGACCAGTGCCACCTGCAGAAGTTTTCTGATGACTCCTCTATCGTCGGTTACATCACAGACGACAGGGATGAGGAGTACAGGGCCCTGGTGGAGAGCTTTGTGCAGTGGTGCGACACCAACTACCTTTTGCTTAACACCAGCAAAACAAAGGAGTTGGTGGTGGATTTTAGGAGGAAGAGAAGGACCCCAGCCCCCATCACCATCAAGGGGGTGGAAGTCGAGAGGGTGGACTCCTACAGGTACCTGGGAGTACAAATTAATAACAAACTGGACTGGACTGACAACACCGAGGCTCTTCTCAGGAAAGGGCAGAGCAGACTGTTTTTCCTGAGAAGGCTGAGGTCTTTCGGTGTCTGCAACAAGCTGCTGCGAATGTTTTATCAGTCGGTGGTTGCCAGCGTTCTGTTCTTCGCCGTGGCCTGCTGGGGTGGAAACATCTGTGCCAGGGATGCTGCGAAGCTAAACAAACTGGTGAAGAAGGCCAGCTCTGTGGTGGGGTCCGGGCTGGACAGCCTAGAGGTGGTGGCAGAACAGAGGATGGGGAAAAAACTGGCAGCCATGCTGGCCAATCCCTCCCACCCGATGTACTGCGAGCTGGCGGGGATGAGGAGCAAGTTCAGCCACAGATTTGTTCTCCGACGTCAAAGTACAAAAAGATTTGGACAGTCCTTTGTTCCAGCTGCACTCCGACTCTACAACCAGGCCCTGCAGGGTGGGGGAGACCTGGAGCTGGAACTTTGGAACTTGGAACTTTTTACTTATTGAGCCTACTTACTTACTTACTTACTTACTTACTTACTTACTTACTTACTTACTTACTTATTGAGCCTGCACTGTTTTATGTAACTTATTGAATGTTTTCTGTCTGCCCTAACTGAGCTGTTTGACAACAAAATTTCCCCATTGGGGACAATAAAGGTTTTCAATCAATCAATCAATCCTCTTCCTCTACCGGCTCTCCATGGACCACGGCGTGGTTTTGAGGGTAAGGGTCTCATTCCAGTGACCGTAGACATGGCCGAAGCCGTCTGCCCTCTTGACCGTGAACTCATAGCACCTCTCAGGCATCAGGTTGCCGATCAGAACAGAGTAGGCGGTACAGGTGACCATTCCCTGTGGGCTCCCTTCCTCTGCGTTGGCTGGCTGCAAGAGCTTGTAGCCGATCTCAAACTGCTCCTGCGGGTCCTGTGGCGCTTGCCCGACGACGAACCAATACAGCTTGGCGCTGGTGCTCAACGCCTCTGACTGGATCTTGTCAAACACCACGGGCTCTTTGACGGTCAGCAACAGCTGATACAGCTGCACGGTGCTATGGCCACAGCCGGGAATGAGCCGGTGCTTGGGGTGCAGCTTGCCAGGCCCCAGCCGGGAGTCAAAGTCCAGCAGGGCCTCGTTGAGCTGGGCCACCTTTCGTCGCAAGGGAGCGTCCTCCGGAGCGAGGGAGAACACGTCCGACTGGTCGCCCGTGGACTCCAGCATGGCCTCCAGCTCCTCCTTGCCTTTACAGATCAGCTCGCAGAGCTCCTCCAAGAGGCTCAGCTGGATCTTCACCTGGCTGGTTGCAAGCTTCTTCATGCGTGCAAGCTTCCCAGGGTCTATGAGTTGAAAGAAGAGGGCGGGGGGCAAGTAGATCTGCTGCTGCAGTAGCTGCTGCTGCAGTAGCTGCTGTTGCTGCCGGTCCTGAGCCACCTCCAGGTAGAAGGAGCACTTCTGAAGGTGGTCCAGGTGGCTGATACGGGCCTTGAGGGCGCAGGGGGACAACTCGGTGGAGAGTAGCTGCAGGATCTGGCGGCGGGCGTCCATGAAGGTCGTCCATGAGTGATTGGACACTTGGGGGTCGTCTCCTTTCTGGCCAGTGCTGCCACAGTGCGTCTTCATGGGGTGCTGCTGCTCACTGATGCCATGGCTTGGGCGGGTCACCTTTCTTCTTCTCATGTTAACTGCAAAGTAACGCAGATACACTATGTTGAAAACCTCTGCATCCATTTTTCAAGCTAACTTTCTCCTCTCAGATAAGCCTGCATTTAATATAATTATAGATTATTATTACTATTATTATAATATTTTATTTTATTTTGTTAATCATCAGTGGCATCACGTGTGTTGGCATGTTTCATTAATAAAACATTGTGCTAGGTGTGGAATGTTGAATGAGTGAAATGTCAGACACACTGAGATCACAAGCCAGATCAAACAGACCAACTCTATAAAATAATAAACTCATAAAATCTCAATAAACGTTGACATATATATGCAGTCATCAATGCCCCCCAAAATTATATTCCCCCTAAATGTGATACCTTACGGTTTTTGTTCAACATTGTTTAACATGCATGCATAGCTTGTTACCTGTGCTTTCTAGTCCCGTCTGCGTCACGTAAACATTTGACGTATATTTTAAGTATAAACATCTGACAGTATCCACATGTTTTGTTTGTATCTGTTGTCAGATTTACCATGGCTACGAGCTGAAGGGGTGAGGTCATAATCGCATTCTACTGATGATGCATGGTGAACGAGGACAAAAAGGTCTAATTTACACTGGGCATAAACATTCCACATCATATCGGATGTATTTACATACTTCACTGTGCCTTAAAATATTTATATATATATATATTTTTAAATAAAATGTTCAACAGTTATCAATTCGACTGGCCTTTCCAGAGTCCTGTCGTGTATTTTCATGCTCTGTAACCATAGCAATGGCCCTCTAATACACACAATGGCCTTTTGACATGCATGTGCAGAGGCTGTAATATCATCATGGGAAGATATAATTGCATTAGGGCCCGAGCCAGCAAGACGCCCATAACATAAATTGCATTAGAATTGTATTAGACCATAGGGTGAATTGCATTAAACCAATGCAGAGTACATTATCTGCCTTCAGGTATGGCAGATAATACACAGCAAAGGAAGATAATAAGATAATAACATCCTATTTACAGGACAGAAAATGACCTCACCTACTATGATCTCACTGGCAAAACTTTGTATCTGACCAAATTAAAATGACGTGGACTCTGTTTTGATTGGCTCAGCGACAGTGACAAGGGGGGGTATAAAATCCTATACACAGATGGGCTCTTTCTCTTTTTCTTCATATCCATATCTTTGACTTAATATCCTGTGACCGATTCGGACCACCAGCTCCATTGAGGGGCCATGCTGTGTAACCTGCTTTTTTTGAATAAACAAGTCTTAAATTTGCTCAAGAACTTTTCTTCATTTTTAGCAGTAACAGATACCAAAATATACGAAAGTCCCAAACTGTACTTTGCGCCTGAAGTCCATCAAATAATACCCTACGTTCTTGAGAATATTATGACTGAAATGTCTCTCTTTCTGGAACAAATTCCGCAAGGATTCAGCATAGAAACTCGAAATGGGAATTCATTCAACAATCTCATGGGGACCAATATACGGCATTCGAAAATATAGCGCATAGTCAAATGGTGTGTATAATGGCAGGTGTGTTATTTTGACGGTGAAGAAATGAAATAGTCGCCAGGTGGACAGTGACTGCACCATCTATGGAGATCCACCAGGAGGCAGTATGAAACCACTATCAATCTGACCCTCTGATTTGAACAATCACAGCTAGAATTGCTTCATCTACAAATTTGAGCCCCAGCTATTCGTTTTAACCCAGGTTGTGTTCCCGGTCAAATCTGACCGAGAGCAACTTTCATCAATCATAAATATTGTGTTTTACATTTGATTGCCTCAAGGCCTTATGATATCCTCCACACTAGGCATTTGAACATATACAATTGCTGACTAACCGATGGCATAGAATTTTGAGGTTTTAGTCAACTTTGTAACATCGGTGGTGTTTCCGGTAAAAAATTACCGCCATAGGAAATTAATGGATAACACAAGTTGTAACAAGCTACAACATTCCAGGATGTATCCTGTTCAAATACCTCATATATAAAGTTTGACACATTTCAAACTAAACAATTAGGTGTTTGTTATGGGAACCCTTCTCTTTCCCGTGCTTATATGCCCATCCAGTTATTCAGGTTAACCAATAGTCTACATTGTTTATGTCTCATAACATTTTGCACAGTATGTTGAGATGTTGAAGAACTGATCCAATGTGTTGTTTGGCAGAGATATATAGAGTTTCAGGGTGTAACTGGCCTTCTTATTTGAAATTCTCAAAAACGGAAATGAAATATTCAATTTCTACTGTGTATTTAGTCACATTACAGTAATTTGGTCATATCTATGTTCATTTTTTAACATCTCACAGGTCTCAGCTTTCACCAGGTACCAAATTTAGCAAATGTGAACATGTAGTTTTGGAGATATGAAGTAGTGAATCAGACCGGTCTAATTAGACCGGGAACACCAAGGATGGGGGGGGCAAACATGAACACAACCGGAGGGTTAAGAGGTGATAATAACCACTAATAAGCTGCCAAACCAAAAGGTCTATCATATCAAAACATAATCTAGCAATGTATAGGAATAAAAAAATCACATCTAGAATTTGCCCAGAATTTGGTAATGAAAAATGGTTTGGCCCACGGACGATTTCGGCGCCAAAGCGAACTTGTCTCGTGACTAGGTCGTGGCCCAGACGCTTGAGTTCATTGACCTCAGAAAGACTCGCGGCTCATTGAGAAAGACGCGGAGAACGACGGTCGCATCTCGTAAGTAGAAAACGAAATATAGCTAATATGCTATAGTTACAGGCTAATATGCTATAGTTATTATACATGATTATGTATTAAACAGGTTAATATGCTATAGTTATTCATTGTACAAGGGCAATGCCCGGCTGTGTTTCACAAAATCTAGTTAGTCAGCTTGTGAGAGCACACAGCTAGCTACTAGCTAATCAGTGGAGGCTGACTTCCGAGGTCATTTTAAGCAAAAGTATTTGGCCAAATGAGCTATTGTTTTCAGGGATAATAGCCATGGGTGTTCTAGACGTTCTAGGACACTCGTAGCCACTATGGCGAGTGTTTCTTTGACTGAAATGACTGGCGAATTCTCAAAATGGCTTCATGTGATTGGACGAACAAAATGTCAATCTTTCAGTCCTGGACTCAATGCATGGTGAGGCCAGGCCTCCCGTGCCCACCCATTTTCAGTGATTTGGCCAATCACATATTGCCATGAAAAAAATTGCATTACATTGTAGATATCTGTAATGACAAACCCCATACACTTGAATGGCAAAATAAATTTGAATCTTACTAGTCAAAATATAATTACAGATATCTAAAATGTGAGTTTTGATTAGTCAAAATATAATTAAAGATATCTTGAATTTGAGTTTTGACTAGGCAAAATGATGTTGCAGATATCAGTAATGAATATCCATTGTAGCTAATAAATGTTAAAACGGCTTGCCATACTCGTGTAGCTTGTTAGCTAGCTGTAGACATGTGTTAGTGATCCAGTTCTGTACTTACAGAGTAGCTGGCACAATTACAATCAGTTTCAAGTTACTTAAATAGAGCGTTCGTTTCATTTATTACTTAAACACACATTTTAAACGACAGCAGTCCATACTTTAAGAGGGGATAAGGTATTAAACTACCAACAACAAGGTCCAACAAGGTCTATCACATCAAATAATACTCTAGGGATGTATAGTAATTAATTACTGTCTTTATCCAATCAGTGGTCCCAATGTTCTTTAAAGATATGCAAAGTAACTCTTATTTTAAGTAGATAATGCATCATTTGCATATTTAAACAGAACATTTCTGAAAACTTGTAATACAAAAAATGATTGTCTCAATGTAAGTAATCAATTGGGGAAGTTTCATGGTGATATCTATTAGGTAAAATGTTTTACCCATCAAAAGGTCCTCTGCCATATTTTGCTCCCCTTCGCGTGAGTCGCACGTAGCTCGGGCTTGTGATAGAGACATGAGCCCAGATGTTCTTTATGCTTCTGAGTCTCCTAAATACGTAGAGACCCCGAGTCAATTAGAGATTCCTACGCTGAGCTATGGTAACTTTCCTGCACCTACCGCACAATACCTCCGGAAAACTGCAAAAGTTAGGCATTCACCGGTAGGGGGTAGGTGCGGGAAAGTTACCATAGCTCATCGTAGGAATCTCTAATCGATTCGGGGTTGGTCTCTAAGTGTTTAGGAGACTCAGGCGCATAAAGAACATCTGGGCTCATGTCTCTATCACAACCACAGCACAGCTACGCGCGAATCATACGAAGTGGAGCAAGATATGGCAGGGGACTTTTTCTGTCAAAACTCCGGTTTTGACTCTTCGCGCCGGTCTGCTTTCAGCGCCGAAGAGAACTGGTCCCGTGACCCAGACGTGACGCAGACGTGACCCAGACGTGACCCAGAGCGAGACTCATTTGAGAGCAGCAGCGGAGACCAACGGTCGCACCTAGTAAGTAGAAAAGGAAATATGCTATAGTTAATAACTTATTATACATGATTATGTATTAAACAGGGTAATAGTTATTCATTGTACAAGGGCAAGGCTGTGTTTCACGACCGCAACAAAATCGAGTTAGTCAGCTTGTAGCACACAGCTAGCTACTAGCTAATCTATCATTTATTAGCTAAATTTGACTAGTCGTAATTTTTACTAGTCTAAATTTAGTGTTGCACGATATACCGGTACCAACGATATACCGCGGTGCCAAAATGTCACGGTGCCTACTATACCATAAGCTTTATACAACGGTACTACCGTGGAATACTATACTACCGTGTTGAACACGGTACCAGCGGGGCAATGTGTTACCTCTATTACCAAATTCACTGGTTCTGCTAATGAGGACAAGACTGGCTCGCGACACTGTCATGAGAGAAACACTTTCGGCTGCGTTCGTCAATTCGCTCCGAGAGCGCCGGAGCGCACACTGGGTGCAACGTCACAGAGCGACCGATTCGTTTGATTGGA